>NC_138548.1:63411736-63824236 GCF_964273705.1 Natrix helvetica
ATGGTTTATAAATGACTACAACACAATGGATCACATCCAGGTTTTTCAGCAAGTCATTGAAAGGCACAATGAGTACACGATGCTTCTGTGCATGACTTTCATTGACTACAAAAAGGTGTTTGACTCAGTATTTAAATTAAGGCATTGCTCAACCAAGGCATAGACACTGCTTACATAAACTTTCTACAGTCAATATATGAAAAAATACAACAATTTGCCTTAATCATGTTAAAGTGGAAATCAACATAGAACAAGGGGTACAACAAGGTGGTACAATATCATTATCCTTTTCTCAGCCTGCCTGTATTTCACAAATTAGACTGGGCAAAAGATGGAATAAAAATCCATGGCTCCTATGTAAATCACTTAAGATGATGTTGCAGATGATGATGTAAGCAGATGATGTTGTTCTATTCTCACAAGATGTAGAAAAGCTATAAAGACACGTGCAAGAGAGGCACAAGCAGGAGAACAATTTGGCTTAAAAATGAACTTGAAAAAGAAGCAGGCTGTGTTTAATAAATTCACCAAAGAAAGAGCACTTTTTAATATCTGGAGAAGAACTAGACATAGTAGACTACTACATAAACCTTGGACAATGGACTTCAATGGAAAGTGATACAATAAAGGAGATTGAATGGTGTGTTAAATGTGGTTGGCAGACATACAACAAGCTAAACATAATTTTCAAGAACAACCTCCCTCTATTCCTGAAGAGAAAAGTTTTCAATCATATATTGCTACCTGCTCTAACATATGCCAGTGAAACATGGACACTAACCTCACAATCAATACAAAAGCTAAGAGTGGTGTAAAAAGCCATGGAAAGATATATTTTCAGCATTACAAGACAAGATAGAAAGACCTGCACATGGATTAGAAAACAAACCAAAGTATACAATATCATCAAGAGAGTAAAAGACTTGAAATGGAAGTAGACTGGTCACAGAGCAAAAAGAACTGATGACAGATGGACCAAGGCAATCATGAAAGAGACCTAAAACAAGACGGATTGATGACATCAGCAAGTATTGTGGGCCCAATTGGCAAAAGAAAGCTCAGGACTGTGTTGGTTGGAAACATGCGGAAGAAGCTTTCATCGAATTCTATCATCTCTCTCTCTCTCTCTCTCTCTCTCTCTCTCTCTCTCTCTCTCTCTCTCTCCCTCTCCCTCTCCCTCTCCCTCTCCCTCTCCCTCTCCCTCTCCCTCTCCCTCTCCCTCTCTCTCTTTCCATCCATCCATCCATCCATATCTATCTATCTATCTATCTATCTATCTATCTATCTGTATCTATCTACCTATCTACCTATCTACCTATCTACCTATCTACCTATCTACCTATCTACCTATCTACCTATCTACCTATCTACCTATCTACCTACCTACCTACCTACCTACCTACCTACCTACCTACCTACCTACCATCTATCTATCTATCTATCTATCTATCTATCTATCTATCTATCTATCTATCTATTTATCTATCTATCTATCTCAACCAGTTAAGGAAACCCCTTAACTGATATAGTTACAAAGAAGGCTCAGTCACACTTCAGGCAAACCAGTAGCAGCTGTGAGAGGCTCCTCCCCCCCGATGTAATACACGAGCATTGCGAATGCGCAGAAGGCGGTGCGCATGCACAGATGAGGCGTGTGCGCTCACATTTGTGAACCGGTAGGGAAGGTAAGTGAATCCCATGTTTCATGGTTTTTTTTTTTAAATTAAACATTACACCTCTTAACTTTCTAACTGATGCAATTGTTTGGATTTTTTAATTCCTAATACTGTCCATCCAAGCAAAGTTATATATGTATATTCCAAAGTTGCCTACATTCAAAAATTAACACGAATTGTTGGTTTTCAGTATTTAATACATGTAAGTAGATAAGTATGATGATATAGCTCCAGATTCAGAAGACCAAATCTTGCCTCATTAAATGGTAATTGCAGTTTCTGTAAAGGTATTTTCAGAATCTAAGAATTCCAAAGAAACTTTATAAACAAAAGATTTACTTTCTGAAAATATTTTCCACACGTATAAACTTGAATTCCTCTCAGGATATTCAGAATGTAAATTAATCTGGGAATAATATTCATTTTGAAAGCATTCAACCTTTTCCCAAGGTTAAAGTTTAATGACTCCCATCAAGTGATATCAGAATAATCCTCTCTCTATATTTTATTTATATCACATGTAACTCACTGAGTTATATCATTTGGTATAAACATACCTAAATATTTGATGGATTCAGTACAACTACAGAATTGACATTCCTTACATGGATGGGTAACCCAATTTTCACCTATTGGCATCAATTTCAATTTGAATCAGTTAATAGACTATCCTGCTATTTTGCTAAAGGAGCTATCTTTTGCATCAACACTCGAATAGTAGTGTGAGGCTTACAAATAAAAGAATGCTGCCTGTAAATAATGCCAATTTGTGTTCAACTGAGTTATTTACTAGCCCGCATATCTATGAATTGTCCAATAGCACAAGCCAAGGGTTCTACATGGATATTCAAAAACAAGGGTAAAATGGATATCCTTGTCTAGTTCCTCTGAATAATGGAGAAAAAAGGACAAAAATGCCATTAGTTTTTACGTTAGATGTCGATGACTCATAATATTTTAATCCATTTTATGAATTCCTAAGGAAAACCCAAATCTATTTAGTACAGCAAACACGTACTGTTTATGCACTTTGTCAAAGGCTTTTTCAGCATCTAATAATAAGATGACAAATTGATCTTTAATTTTTATTCAAGTCTATTAGATCTACAACTAATCCGATGTTATCTGCTGCTTGCCTAGTTTTTATAAATCCTGCTTGGACTTTCGTAAAAACAAATGGAATCACTTGCTTTAATCTATTTGCTAAACCTACTACACTAACACTTTTTGGAAACTTGAGAACATGTTACAGGCTCTCCCACAAAACTACTTCAGTGAAAACAGGACCAATATCAAGAGGCCAATTGGTGAGCTGACTTCCCTATTACCTTTCCTACCCCCAAGATACTCTGTCACCATCAATGCACTTCCAAACAAAGGGCTGATGGCAGGTCTTACCATTTTTATTTTCTAACTTTGTTTTAAAGTCTTTATGGTGGCTAAAGGTGTTCTTGAGAAGAAAGATGATGCTTAGACTGGTATGTTGCTTTGCTATATGCTAGCTTCTGATTTTTTAAAATTAAACTTAAATAAATACTGATTAAGCAGGACAGTTGGTGAATAGTGCTACTAGGCACATATTGGGTCACTAACAATCTATTTCTAGGGTTTACCTCTATTGGGATATATTGGGAGTGTGGAATAAAACAGGGAGAGCCAGGCAGTCAAAACAGGTATCAGCTCTAGCGCACCTGGTGGCACAGGGCTGCCATTTTGATGGGGGAGGCTACAGCGGGACCCCTCTGGCGGGGACAATGTGGCCACCGCACGCTTCTTCCATCACTTACCTGGGTCCAGCCAGAAGAGCTGAGTTGTGGTGGCAGGAACAGCTGGGAGGCAGCCACATGCGCACTGGGCTGCTCGGCAAATGTTGCGTGGCTAAACCAAACAGGGAGCAGCTAAGAGGCGGCTGCATGTGCACAAGACATGCTTCATCCAGTTCTGATATTGCATGGGGGTTGGCGTGGACATGTCTAGGGGGGGGGCAGCAGGAACATTTAAAGGTGATGGGGAGCACTGGGTGGATATATTTGACTATATCTCATTGCTTCATTGATGGTCAGTCGTTGCCTGAAGCAGAGAAGATAAACTCTCTACAAACCAGGACTGTGTTTGGTGGCATTTTCTTCTGACATTCCGGAACCTGACAACAGGATCTGGTTAGCTGGATCAGGAATTAGTGATATGCTTTTTTCCCCCTTGAAGAAGTAAATTATTCATATTTATGAAAGGACTCCCTAAAGTTCTTTGAATGTGATTCAGGGTCATGTTGCAGTGGCCAGCTCAGCCTTTTTCAAAATAGGTTCACTAGAATATGCTAGCCAAAACTTTTAATAACTGCTGGTAGTTGAACTGTCTCATCTTTATCCTGCATTTTAGCTTACATGAAGGTTTAGTATAATGAGCAAACATACCCCATCTTTGATATTTTTCTTCTCTAATGCTATACCTTCTAATAAAAAGATTCACAGCCATTACCTATCATGTACTAAATAGAAAATTATCTCACAACTGATCTGGTTTCTCACACTTTTTCAAACCTCTTTGCCACTTCTTCTCTATGAGATTTTTGCCAATGCACTTCTGTTTTTGCTCTAAAGATGGCTGCACTTTACTTTCTGAAAGGATTATTAAACTGTGAGACATTCATGTTTTTCAGTTTGGTCCTATCTATTTCTTGCCACTTTCTTTGCCCTACAGATTACTTTGACACGCTCTACATTTGAAATTATTTTCTCTCAGTAACCACTCTTCATCTGCCTGCTGCTGGAAATCTGAATTCAGCAGAAACATTTGTTTGAGAATATGCTCATGACTGAAAACTTAGTACTAAAAGATTGCTAAATATTAAGCAGCAGACTATTCTATTTTTCTTAGATGCAAAGTGCAGGCGTAGTCCAGCTATCATTCATGTATTTAAAGTAAAACATAGATTTATTAAGAAATACATGAGGATAGAAAAACTCCCCTTCAATCTAAGCTGCATCTTGAAGGAAAGGAAGAACAGGAGAGAGGAAGAATCAAGAAATCAGTTTGTGTCCTAATGTCTCTGCTTTCAATGTCTCTTTGGATATTACATAGCATTGTGGCTATGGGCTTTATAAAATGGATCCACACAACTTGTGTTCACCAAACCATCTCTGGTTAACAACATGACCTATAACATCAGATCTCCAATGCTTCTTGTTTTTAAGTCTCTATTTTTGGTTTTCAGATCTGTTTCCTTTTAGACAACAAAGGAACATTATGTGGTGTGCTCACACTGCCCCTTTAGGATTATTTTAAATTTGACCTTTTGCAAAGTTTGAAGAATTCCAAAATACAGTGACTGAAAATGAACTCTTATTGTACGTTACTTATTTCTCGTGATTTGTTTCTGCCACAGATGGTTTCATTTCATTTTCTTCTACAGTCAGGATGATCAAGATCTTTGAAGAGAATAATAAAATATAATAATATGAAGTCGCTGTGATTGTTGGCGGGGGATTTGCTGAAAACAAAGCTGGAATGTGTATATTTTTCTTATTTAGGAAGGATATGGATAGGATCATGATATGGTTTTGTTGCTAGTTTGCACTAGGATTATGGAGTTTCCACCGATAGTGTAGGCTTTATTTGAAAAGAACAGTTATTGGTATTCATATGAACACATGGAAAATCTGCAAATGACAATTGGGCAGGGAATTCATGCTGGTCCCTCCTCAGGGAGTCTCTCCAAAGGCTCCATGCTTACAGACAGGAGGTCTGTATTAGTATTTCTCTGGAAGCAAGTTCAGCTCTCCAGATGATGCAAGACCCTGCTTGATCAGCCATTTTTGCCAACCAGGCTGAAATTTGGTAACAGTCAGTAAACCCACCCACAATAGCTTGGCTTCAAAACAAATCTATTTGATTATCTGATCCTGTTACATTTCATGGTAAGGTACACACAAACTACACTGCATATTCATGTGTACGAAATGCAGGTATGTAGTTGATGCCAGTAAATTATATTTTTCCAGCCTGGTGCTCTCTTGATATGTTGGAACAAGAAGCATGATGCAATCTGGCTTTGGCAATTATAGACCAAATATATCTGAAAGTGGGTCAAATTGGGGAACAACTCATTTGTATATTAAGGAAGCCCCCCTCCCACAGGAAAGAAGCGAACAGATCTGTGTATCTATAGAAAACTTGCAAATTGAGACTATTGTAACCCTACATTTGCATTTAGTCTTTACTAAGTTGTGAATGGATAGATGTCACCCGGTAATCAGATATAGTTC
The DNA here is from genome assembly GCF_964273705.1 of Natrix helvetica. Taxonomy (NCBI): domain Eukaryota; kingdom Metazoa; phylum Chordata; class Lepidosauria; order Squamata; family Natricidae; genus Natrix; species Natrix helvetica. The sequence goes on from NC_138548.1 coordinate 63,417,678, forward strand.
TGATCCTTTTTTAATGCTCTGTTGATCCCCCCCCCCCAAAAAAAAAAAGTTTCAGTACAGCATCTGCTGTACCTGAAAGCATCCTTGGTGCTTACCAGGATCAATGACTGTCTGGTGTTTCGTTTTGTTTTTTAGTTAGCATGCTGCCCAGCCTGTAGCATCATTTTTATTTGCAGCAGTGCCTTTTGCTCTGATAAAGTCTGACTGGGATTGTAAAGGAGATGCTAGGGGATTAATTTTTCTTGTGATAAATGGGACTTCTGCACCTTGGCAGTGCCCCCTGCTGGAGACATTTCATGATGCGACGGGCAGGCAACCAAATTTAATAAATAAATAAAAAATAAATTTTGTGAATAGGCAAGCCGATAAATGAATGGCGGTGGCATTCATTTGGTGAGGGTCCCCACTGCACGCTGTCAAAATTCCAAGGAACCTCTAGCCTCTTCCCATAGGTATCCATCCTTTTTTCTTTAAATGATGTTGTCTAGTTCTATCAGTGTTTATAGGAATCATTTTGTTTGGCCTCTAGTATCCTTTTTCAACAAATGAAGCAGAGCTGTTAAAAGTTTCAGTGTGTATGTTATTTAAAACACTGCCATCAGTGACTGAATTATTGGAGCTAATGTATAATTAATTTTTAAATTAATAAATAATAAAATGAACAACTTGCTGGCTTTAGGGAAAATGCGACAGAACAATTAAGGAGTGACAAAAAGGCAATGAATTATTCATCCATTAACATAAAAAAGAGAGACTTTGGCCTTCATATTCAGAAAACAATACAGTTCCTCAGTTTAGAATGAAAGGCCCATAATAATCAAAATTATACTGAAAAATATTATCATAGCATACAGAGCAAGAAAGCCAATGATCCTAAATAGTTTGTAGAACTTGTTGTGTATGAAGAAATGAGGGTCTTACATGTTTTTGGTTTTTTAAAATCAAGCTAGATCCCCAACAGCAGTTTTTGTTCCTTGATACTAGCAAAGCTACAGAAAGAAAAGAATAAAATTGGTTGAAACATTTTGCTTGAGTTCTTTGAACAGGAAAGTTGCATTGATTCAGTACCTTAGTTTCCACTGTGAAAATCCTGGGGGCATGCAAGTCGGTAAGAAGCTGCCTTATAAATAGTTCAAAAGTGAAATAATAAACATTTTCAATAGCTTCAGCTTTTTACCTCAGAAATTGTGAAGTCACAAGTTCACTGAATGCAAGGAGAATTATCCTTGCAAACAGGAGACAAATATGAAAAAGCAAGAGTATAGGCCAAACAGAAGTATCTCTTTTTCTCTCCCTCTCTATCCCAGAATATGTAGCTTTTTCTGCAGACCCAGAAAAAGACCCATTTCATTTTGTTGTTGTTTACCGAAAGGCTCATCCCCCAAAGTTGATGGAGTTATTAAAAAAAAAACTAATTTGGATTCCATTCCAATGTAATTGAATTTAAATCAAATTAATTAAATATCATTCATACGATTACTCCCCACGTACTTAATATTCTTCCCCTTTCATTACATCAAAATGCAATTTGTTGGCAACTCCTAGGGGGCGAAAGGCATAACCAGGGCCTTAAATGGTTGGCCTGCTCATACCACTTCAAATCTTTCTGACCTCCCCAGAACAAGATGAATTGGGCTAATGAATAATTGGAACATCACTATTAGCAGAAAACAACCTTGTTAATAGAACCATGTTCTTACCTTCTCATCTCTTATAGAAAGTCATAATTTCCCCACAGATTTTTTTAAAAGAAAATTGTCTGTTTAAATAAATACTTTTTATGTAACTCCGATTGCTATTCTTGGTTATAGTAATGATGAAAATCTAACCATGCCCTTCTTACACCCTATGCTGACTTTTCTGATAATGTAGAAATACGGTCAGAGCTTCTTGAAAATAGAACCCATAATTTTCCCCCTAGTGACAAATGCATTTCAGTTGCCATCATTCACAATGTTACCTCGAAGATATTTATAGTCTCCAAGAATGCCCATTGTTTTTGCTGTAAAATCTTTGTTTATCAAACATATATAAAATTAATGCTGTCGCTTTTGAGTCATCATTCTAAATTGTTATCTTCTAGTACTTAAGCTAATGGACAGGGAAATAACACAATGATCACAGACTTTTTTCCCCCAAGTGTGTAAAAAGAAAAAAATTATCAACTTTTATATTGTTTATATTTACATTATGAAGAAGTTATTTCTTTACGTATATTTTTCCCTTTCTTTTCAGCATTTTCCATTTTTTAATTGGTTCTTGCCTTTTTAATTGTCGTCCCCCATATAAAATTACTATAAAAATAATGTTTAGAAAAGTATTAAAAGGGCTATAATGTAATATTGTAGTATTTGTAAGTTGTAGTACTACTATTGTTAATTATTTAGGAAGAAATACTTTTGTATGTTCGTGATGGACAATCATAATCTATTCCTTGATCTTAATCTGCTCAAATAAAGTCCTGATAGTTGATTTATTCTCATTTTTTTCTTTGCCTCTTATCACAAAATTCTTCACAATTTAAATGATCTTTTTTTGTAAATCCAGTATAACAGAATTATCCAGATCACTTTTTTTGGTGTTTCATCAAGCACCAGCCGGTTTCATTTGTACATCCAGTGTAGCATCTCCTTCTACATCATTCGCATAGCGTTATTTTTAGATCCACTTTCAAATTAAATCAGTTCTTCCAGTAAAGCATATCCCTTTTCCATATCATCTTCCAAACATAATCTGTCTATAATGTCTAACATTATCTTGGACCATTGTTCACAAATATCCTCCAGTTTTTTTCTCCATTTTATATTTTTAAGTTTAAATTATCTTCTCATTTAATTGCAATCTTTATTTATTTATTTTGTTCTTTCTGGTTTCTAACCTTCAAAATCTTGTAATAGCAATCTTGTTTTAAATCTATCTGGACCCTTAGTCTACGGCCCTTCAGATATTAAAGACAGCTATCCTGTCTCTCTCTCTCTCTTTTTTTTTTTTGAAAATAATTTTTTTAATTAGTTTTACAAAATTTTAAGGAAAAGGGTGATGGGTATGGTTACAAATTTTGACAGCCACCATGTAGGAAATGGTATTCCCCCCAATTCTCATAACTTTTACATAATGGTAAACAAGATGTTATTGCTTAACTAGATTTTGACAGCTTATTTTTACATTGTATCTTTCAATAGTTTCAATCATTTATTTTGTATCAAACAAAAAGATTCCTTATATCAGCAATTGCACTATTTTTCTAGCTTACTTCTGTGATCTGAGTTTTCTCATTGTTGCCTCCTCCCCCCCGCCTGCCAGCAACGCCTCGGCACCTCCCATATCTTGTGTGGTGTCATCCGCTTTATCTAGGAGGGCTTTGTTTTTTTCCATGAAGGCCTCCGCCTCCATAGTTGTATTAATTCTAACTCTGCTGCCCTCCCAGAATATCAGCATACCTTCTGGCAGAAGCCACCGGAACCAGAATCCTTTATCATTTTTTTTTTTGCTAATAGTGCATATATTTTTTTCTTTTATCTCTTACTTTCTTCGGGATTTGTTTCAGGATGGCTATCTCTCTGTCCTTGTATTTTAACGTTTGCCCCCTTTGTGCCCCCAAAATCTCATCTGTTGTAGCCTTTCTAAGAAATTTAATGTGAACCTCTCTTGGAACATTGTGTTGTCTAGCATAAGCTGAATTAACTCTATAAACCAGGTCAATATCCCATCCTAACTGCTGTTTGTCTTTTTTAATATATTCAGCTAACATTTTTGTCATGATCTCCCTCAAGTCTTCATTGTCAGTCTCAATTACGTTTTGAAATCTAAGGAAAAAAGATATCCTTTCAAATTCCATTTTTATCATGTGGTTCTAAATTTCCTCTCTGGACCCCCCTCACTTCCCCCCTCATCTCAGCCGTCCCCTCCTCCAGAACTTCCAGTCTCTGTTTGTTTTGTGCCGTTTGGTTTTGATTCTCTCTGAGCTGTTCATTCATTTCTCTCAATTGGCTTTTCAGTTCCTCCTGCCCCTTTAAGATCTTTTGAAGCAGCTGATGGGTTGATTCCTCCTCAGGGGCTTTAGGTTGTAGAAGCGATGTTAGTGACTGTTGTCCGATTGGACTGGATGTTGAAGATGTTGGAGCAGAGCCAGCAAAGCCTGGTTTCCCAGGTGGTGGTCTCTTCGGAGCCATTATAAAAAAAGAACTCAGAGGTGTCTATGTCCATACAATGAGATGGCGACTGTGGAAGGGCACAACCAAGAGAGACCATGAGGCAGGCAGTCCAGACAGGAATAGAGACCTTTTCTATAATTCAAATCCAGTCAATTAAATCAGTTATTCAAGTCCAAGATACTATGTAGCAAGAGATATTTCTGAGAGTCACGGAGGCAAAAGTACAATGCCAGCAATTTTCATAGGCGGAGTCAAATTTCAAAGAGCATAAAGACAACGGAAGTGTGCCATCTTGCTTCGCCAACACCGGGGATCAGAAAGCAACAAGCCAAAAGTTTTCAAAGTTTTTAAAGAAGTCAGATCATTCACTTTTCTTTCACAATTGCAATAAAACATTCATCTGCTTGCTTATAACGAGTGTTATTCCTTTTAAAACTCTCTCTCCCTCCTCCAAGAGAGGAGATAAGTCCAAAGCCGCTTTTCGGAGGGGGGGAAAGTCCCCCTCCCTCCAATCACACTTCCCAGGAGGGGATTGAAAGTCTTTTAGAAAGCTGACAATCTTTCATTTAAATATCAAAGGGAGAATCGGGGAGGGTTCCCATCTCAACGCACTGCAGCTGTAGCCTTCAAATTGTCAAGATCATCCAGCTGCCTCGACACGAAAGCGTGCGGGAGCATGAAAGCTCCGTCGCGCAGCCCCTTTTGCTTCTCGGCTCCTGGGGCAATGCCAGGAGCCCCCCTGCGGCCGCCGATCCAGGGGACCCCCAGCGAGCAGCCCATAAGGCAGGGCGCCCCTTCAAGGCACCCTGTGCCCCCCCAGCCGAGGGGAGCCCACCAAGAAAGCGCAGGGTGGACAAACAAGTCGATCTCTCACAACAACCGGAAGCAGAATCCTCAGCTATCCTGTCTCTTGAAGAATAAACACAGTACCTCCAATTGTTTCCCCATGCAATTTTTTTTTCTTTGAAGCTTGGTTGTCTCCTCTGGACACATTTCAATTTATTAGTGTTCTTTTAAAAATGCTATGCTGAGATATTTCCCTAATTTCAAACTATCTGGGATCTTCAACAGATCTGAACACTGAGCTTCATCTAACAAAATGAAATTCAATGGTGAAAAAAGTTAAGATTGTACATTTAGTCAAGAAAAACCAAATGCACAAGAATAGACTAGGTGTTGATGGGGCAGCCTGGTGACAAGAAGTCCATCCAAAAAGTTAGCAGCTGATGGTGTATCAATCTCTGTTTGGCAATTGGCAATGTAACAGAGCAGCAACCAAGGAGGGGGATATTTTTTTAAAAAGATGATTCCCTGCAAGTGTCAATTTAGGGATATTTCCATAAGAAGAGAGAGAAGAGAAATCCTGAAGTTGTCCACTATTGTTAACATCTTTTCCTGGAGATATGAAATTGGAGGCACAGCTCTGCAGTTTCAGATCAAACATCAATCTGCAGTATTTAATTAAGGGAGGAAATTCCATCAAGGCATCTGCCTTTCCTATGAATGACAGGAGAATATTGATGAAAAGTGAAATCTAGAAATACGTGTGCCCTTGTTGTATTTGCATTCTTAATTAAACTAAATAAAATCAAAATTTTCAACCCTGAGAAATGAATTAATCTGCCAATTTTGCTTTCTCCAACATTTGCTTTTTCTTTTTCAACCTCAAGTTCTTATCACATTCATAAAGGAGAATGTGGATCTTGGTAAACTGGTGTGAAAACTCTAGCCAAAATCAACAGGTACAGCTGCTCCCACATGATAAGTACTTCCATATTGAGTTAATAAAAATAGAAAATGAACTTCACTCAACACTACAAATTTAAAGTGAATGCACAAGGGCTTCAAAGTCAGCCTTTAAGTGCAAAAAGACCTTTTTCTGAATAGTTGACTCTGCCAAAAGGATGACAAAACAGGTTCTGTTTCAAAGTTCCTTTAATGAGATGTCTTCTTAAAGCAGAAGCTTCTTTTTCTCAAATGCACATGGAAGTCAGAGAAGAAAAAAAGGAGGGGATTGACATAGTGAATAGCAGGGAGGTGTTCTACTCTTGTGAGATCTCAAGCGCTTTATTTGAGTCTGGTTGAAGTGTACATTGCCTTATGGATAAAGCTGCTGAACATTACTTGGAGGTAGGGAAGGGGAGGGAGGGCGAAGGAGAGAGAGAAAGAGAGAGAGAAAGAAAGAGAAAAAGCGAATAAGGTAACATGCATTATCAATAGCTACTACGCGGTATTGATATGAAAATGCCAAGTATGGATAATAGTTTCTTCTATTTCAGTGTTATTACATATTTGCATCATCCACAAGTTGTTTTGTCACTGTTTTTTTATATTTACTAGGATGGACAAGCTTTTAAACCACCCCAGACATCAAAAGATCATCTGATCAAATTTCTACAATCATACCTGAAACTTCGGGATTTTGAGATGTCAGAATTCTATAAAACACCACCAACTTTTTAAAACTTGAAGCTTAATTTTTAATGGCCTTTGAACATCAGGTTGCTAGCCCTGATTTAACTTAATTTTCAGATTAGTTTGTAAAATTTGATAATTTTTACCACATGCTGACTGAAATGTTTTTGGTTGGATGTCTTTTCCAATCTCATTACTACTTTTCTGCAGTGCCTGCAACATAATTTATTTTTTAAAATGCATCAAAAACATGTCCATTAAGTACTGTGTAATTTAGTACTAGATAATGGTTATAGAACTGAAAGGTTTTTCTCCTTTGCTTTTGACGAACTAGGCAAGTGATGCTACCATCAGAAGGAATGAATTGACAAATGAAGTGAGAATGAGTGGGACAGAACAAATGAAATGTATAGTAATGTGTAATTCCCCTATAATTTTAATCAATCCTTTAAAAAAGGGGGCTTTTAGTGAGTCATTAAAATGCCTGTTTTGTGGCCATTTATATTGTTATTGTTTACATCGGTACACAATAATTGCTTTTGGAGTGCTCCCTGATATGGTATGAGTGCACATATTTGTATACATGCACAAATAGAAACAACAATTAATATGCATGTCAAGCCTGTGAACTACTTAAAAAAAAAGAAAGGAAATAAATATGTTACATTTTGTTATACTTAGGCCTATAAGCTTTTTTTTTTCCAATGCATGTCTGTCTCAGTGTCTGTAGAGAGCTGATGAAATAGAGAGCTGCAGTACCCATAACCTAATAAACAGATTAAGTCGGCACTACAGATAAATTAAGGTCTTCAATACTTTGACCTCTGACTTATGTTTGGTGATGTGTTTCAGGCAATCTGATTCCTGCCAGGTTAAGTTCATCTTTGTATCTGTATGTGGAACCAGATGGAGACTTTGAATTGAAGAAAGCAGAGGCATTCAGTACAGGTAGTCCTTGACTTACAACCATTCATTTAGTGGTCTTCGAAGTTACAACGGTTTTGAAAATGATGACATGTGACCAGTCCTTGGACTTATGATCATCATGGTATCCCTATGATCATGTGACCAAAATTTGGGCATTTGACAACAACTTGTGTTTACCACTCTTGCAGCATTCAGGGATCATATGATCACAATTTGTGACCGTCCCAGCCAGCTTCAGAGAAGCAGATGGGGGGGGAGGGGAATATGGGTGTGCTTAATGACCATGTGATTCGCTTAACAATTGCAGTGCTTCACTTAACAACTGAGCAAAAAGATCATAAAATTGAGCATGACTCATTTAACAACAATTCCTTGCTTAGCAATGGCAATTCTGGTCCCAATGGTGATTGCAAGTCAGATGATACATGTAATGCTGAGGGAAGTAGCACTATGGGGAACAGAGCTTCCAGGGAATAATCCAGAGGTGGATTCCTACTAGTTCGGACCAGTTCAGCTGAACCGGTAGTAACTTGCTGGCCTGGGTCACTGGAACTGGCAACGACCCAGGCCTGCCACACCCCCAAACCAGTTCTCTCGGCAGTGCCATCTTGTTTTTGCCTTCTGCGCATGCACAGAGCAATTTTTGTTGCACTGCGCATGCATGCACAGCTTGCATCAAGCATGCATCAAGCATGCACGCGCTGCATGTCCCTGAGCAAACTGGCAGTAGTAGCAGCCAGAACCCACCCCTGGAATAATATATTACACAGAAAAGGGGTTAAATAGACACAGGTCTATCTACATTATCCACAGTACCACAACCCAGCATCCTGCCTATTCTCTGCAAAGGAAAAGAGGCAGAAGTCTTTCCCAATCACCTTTTATTTGGCAGAAGTGAACGCTGGGCTTTGATGAAAGACAAAGCAAGAGTATTTATGCTTCTGAACTTGGGTGCTGGAGAAGACTCATGCATTCTAGCCTCTCACCCCACCTATACTATGTGGCAACTGAGAAACAAAAATAAGGCTTCTGCCAGGTTCATTTTGAAATTGACATATATGTTGTTTACAACGTTGATTGCACACCAAAAGTTATACACATCTGTTCTGACCCCCCTCTCCACACCTGTGAACAAGCCAAAACACAGGCTTGTCTGTTTGCCACTGTTTAATTGCAAGATAACAAACCTTTTGGCTGAAGGTCCAGATAATTCAAAATACAACAAAACAAACTAGATATTCAAACACGGCTCTAAGACATCGACTTTCTTTACTGCTAATTTCGAACGGTTGTTTCCTACAAATGTCCCCTCCCAACGCCTCACCTATAAACTCTCTTGGGTGGGGCTAATCTACAACCACCTGTGCTAATTATCATCTGTGAGCCTGCCTACAAAGCTGCTGCTTTCGTTTCTCAGCCCTTCTTACTCTAGCATCAGGGACTGACTGCCTTTGATCCTCCCCACTGCTCCATGCCTCAGGCACCTCCTGGTGGCCAACCAGCCCCTCTGGTCCCTGCTCTGAATCTGCAATCTGCACAGGGTCTTCCATGTCATCCAGGGCTGACTGAAATGATCCCTCGCTATCTGAATCCATCAGCAGCTCAAACGGATCCTGCTGGGCTACAACACGCATCTATATCTGCATGCAGAAAAATACTTTGGACAGACACTTCTTACAGAATATTTCTTCTGAACCCCAAAAGCCTTTGCTATATTGAAAGGGAAAAGGAGCATCCTGTGCATGATCTTACTGACAACATGATGCACACACAAGTGCAATGTAAAAACCTTTCCTTAATTCCCTTAGATCTCTGTCTTAAACCAACATCCTTTATATACAGTGTACCTTAGAAAATGAAATATTTCTACATCAGTAGCAACAAGATAACACTGCTAAAGTCTATTACTTTAACAAAACATTGTTAAAGAAAACAAATATTTCCTTGGTTTATTTAATTATTGATTTGTTTCTGAATTTAAGAAGCCTGTTTTGAGCATAATCCATTTTCAGGTGAAAAGAATATGTTTTCCAGAGACAGCACAGCTCCTATTCCACCCCTACCATTAAATATAACTTAACAATACAGATCATCATTAATTCTAATGGTTATATAGTTATAATTTAAATAGTTATATGTTATTACAATGATTGACATGGCAATATTAAGCTATAAAGAAACATATTCTTAACTCGGAAACATTTGAAAAATCAACGTCAGCTTTCATCTCATAATTAATCTTTAACTGCAGAAATATGGTGCACTAGATAATTTTAGAATATAGTTATATCTGATTTCCCCCCCCCCCCTTATAGTAATGTAAGATTCCACCCTTTCTTTTGCCGATTCCAATCAAATTCTCTCTAACCGCATTATTATTTTCAGATAAGCTAAATGATTCTCTGCTTTAATCTTGAAAGTATCAAATCATTTTAATTGAGCCTGGAATTAAAATTAATATTAGAAATCCAAAGTAAAGGTTGATTGTAGTGAGTATGTAACATCAATTGAATTTTTGTGGTTTTGTATCATTCCTGTTGGGTAAAACACTACTGAAGAGTACTATAGCTGAGCGGATATGTTGGATTGGAAGGGTGAACTTTTCTCATAAAATATTAGGAACAATAATTTGGAACAATTTGGCATTTGCCCTATTGATACTTAACTATGATTAAGTTAAGTTACATCAGAATTGAAACAATTTCCTATGTCTCTCCAGCTGCCCATGTTTCTTAAGATTACAAATGCAGGATGGCTGTTAGATGTTACCAAGGCTATATCGTCATCATCTAGATTCTTGGAACCCAGATGTGATATGTCCAATGTCTGTACGTTTGATGCTCTATTACTCAAATGAATCTTATTCTGCCTTTAGCAATAGCACTTAGACTTATATGCCACTTCATTGTGCTTTACAGCCTTCTCTAAGCAGTTTACAGAGTCAGCATATTGACCCCAACAATCTGGGTCCTCATTTTACTGACTTCAGAGTGTGGAAGGCTGAGTCAACCTTGAGCTGTGAGACCCGAACTGCCAAACTGCTGGCAGCTGGTGATCAGAAGAAGTAGCCTGTCGGGGCAGCTCCAAAACGGAAGGATACAGAAAGAGAAAGTGTTTCCAGCTGGTGAGGAATTTTTACCATTTTAAAAGAGACTGCCTATAAAAAAACTTAAAATTAATTTAAATTGAGAACAGAAGAAATAAGCAGCGGAATTTAATTTGGAATGGTTTTGGACAGTGGGTTATCTTACTTTTTAAATGCTATCTTCATGGATGGAATTTTTGCAAGCCTTTAAAAATGAATAGATTAAGTTTTCTTCTTCTATTTTTTTCTTTTATTATTCTTTGTAACCTATGGACTAAAATTCTCCTCTTTCATTACTGTGGGTGTTCTTCTAACTCATTCAAGAATTGGATTTTTTAAAAAAACTTTTAAAAAGATACAAAAAGAAACAAAGAAGATTGCAACAATAACACTGCTACTTGGAGGCTGGTGGTTTGTGTATTGGAAACGAAACACTCTTACTTTTCTCACTGATTAGCCTGGCTTGGCACTCCAAGGTCTCACTGCTTGTTTACAGAGAGTGATAAGAAGAAAAGCATACAGATGTCCTTTTGAAGTATATCTTTAGCCAGAGAAAGGTGAAAATAAAAAGTTATTGTGAATCGATGCTTAATCTTGTTAAAACCTTCCAAGCTAGAGCAGCAGTGTTTGTTAGCTGGAGATAATGGCACAATTTCAACAGCAGAAAGAAATTTTAAGTCTGCAAAAGATATTCTCAGAAATACAGAAATTATCAAACACATATGAGAGGATAGAGAAGAAATTGGAAGACTTAGGGTATCTAACATAAAATATGATGAAGAAGTTCAATATGTTTATCAAATGGAAAAAGTGGTGGTTAAAATCCTAAAAATCAAAGAGGAAAATGAATATAAAGAAATTAAAATTGCTGATATTTATGGTGATTGGTTTGTCTCTGAAAATGGAAAGAGTGGAATACTGAAAGAGGAATTAAATGGAGGGGAAATCTACCCCAGATGGCAAGATACAGAAGAAGAAAAAACAAAAGAATTTATGGATTTAAAGAGAGAAATTTTATTAGCAATATCATTGATAACACTACCGACAATCAAAGATAAGCTGATTAAGGAAACAGAAGAAGGGCATCAAAATTACATGAGAGATTTTATAAGCAAGGAGTTGCTAAGAGGAGTCCATACAAAGTTGATTAAGGAGATGATTAGAGCACTGACACCACAAATGGCAGAAGACTTTTATTAACCTTTATATATAATCCAAAAGGATTTCTAATCTTCCTTTCATGGGTACCATTCAATATTCATATCCAATTATTACTTATCATAACACTACACATTGTATACATTATTATCATTATCAATTATTTATTTAACTATATCTATTGTCACTAAATTTCACTAAGTTTAACTAGTTTTCAATTATACTCTTCCATCTATCAACCTGTATCTTTCCAGTAGCAAAACAGTCTCATGTCTTCTGCCATTTGTGGTGTCAGTGCTCTAATCATCTCCTTAATCAACTTTGCATGGACTCCTCTTAGCAACTCCTTGCTTATAAAATCTCTCATGTTAGATACAGTTAAGTCTTGATTATTAGGGGGAAAATGTTATGATACACGATATAGTTAAATAAAGGAGGGATAATGATAACAACATATATACAGGTATGGGTACAACATAAGAAAACTGGATGTAAATAGTAAACAGTGATTTGGAAAGGAGGATTAGAAAACTTTATTATTAAATATTATGGATTTTTAGCTAGAATAGGATATAAGGATTCAGTGTTATTGGAGGATTTTAGAAATAGTAAATGAAACGCCAGTATGTGGTTATGTATTAAATCTTGGCATATTTTATAATGAAGGACGTTTAAACAATTATAGTCAAATGACAATGGAGGTATGATGATGGTAACATGTATAAATATCTGAGTTAAAATACTTGAGTTAATATGAATTATGTTCGTTGACTGTGAAAGAGATGCACATAAGCCTTTTGGTAACCAACTGATACACTTTCTACAGTATGTAAAGAAGGATGTGTTGTGTTTTGAAAATTAAAAAATAAAATAAAATAAAAGTAGTAGCCTGCAGTACCGCATTCTAACCACTGCACCACCGTGGCTCTTTAGTACTAACTATGGATGGTGCTGATTATGCTACCTCATAAATGCGTAGCTTCCATTGACTGACAAAGGCCAATAGGTTGGGAAATTTTCATTCTTGACCAAGTCAATTCCTATATGAATAATAAATCATACTTGGATGATTCAGTCATTTCATATAATTACACACTTGAATTAGGGCCCAAATTCAAGGGATATATTATATATATATGGTATAGAAATAATCTCAAATGCTGCAAACACCTGCAATTGATTATGTTTACATCTGAAGATGTGTTTCTGATCTCTAGGTAGAATGATAGAGTTGGAAGAGACCTTGGAGTCTTTTAGTCCAAACCCCTTTCAAGTGTGGGAATCTTTAGACCATTTCAGACAAATAGGTGTCCATTCTTTTCTTGAAAACATGGAATGATGGAGAACCATGGCTTCAAATAGTAGGCTGTTACACTGTTTAATAATTATCTTAATCAACAACTTCCTGCTTATTTAAAGTTTGGATTTCTCTCTTCAAGGCTTCCATCCTTGGCTTTTGTGTTTCCTGATTAGAATGCAGTATTGCAGGCTAATTCCACCAACTGCAGTTCGATTCTTACCACCTCAAGGTTGAGTCAGCCTTCTGAGGTAAGTAAAATGAGGACCCAGATTGTTGGAGGCAATATGTTGACTCTGTAAACCATTTAGAGTACTGTGAAGTGGTATATAAGTCTAAGTGCTATTGCTTTTGCTACTCTCGAAAATAAATCTGTATTTTTTTCCATGTGATATTTCTTTATGTACTGGGAAATTGCTGCCATATTTGTCCTTAGCTTTCTCTTTGTCAGACTAATCATGTTCTTCATAGGATTTAGGTGAGTTATTTAAAATCATCATTTAAAATATATATGTGGAAATATTAGATGTATTATTGAGGATCAATATGTAATACACAGTATTATGAGATTGCCACAAAACATATTATTCTATCTATTCTTTGTTAACATCAGCCACTGTCTTCCTACAACATGTTAAAGAAGGATCTTTTGTACATGTGATGTCTGATATTTACCTCCCATTTCTGTTTTAATGGATAGCCCCTGGATTTAATCAACATGCATAATAGCTTCTTCCCATGGCTGCTTTCCTAGAACAAGTAGATCTCGGTGAGAAGACATTGCCTGTAATTTGTGCATCAGTGCTTAATTTAGAAATTACAGGATGGATATCAAAGAACGAGAACACGGGACCAAGGGAGACATCAGGATGGCCACAAACTTTGAAAGTTTATTAAGAAATTGTTTCCAGTAGCACTGGGTTTTTTGTTTAATCTTCAGAATAAGCCCAAATTGCAAGGACAATCTCTGGTCTTGAGTCACAAAGGAGTTACTTTCATTGGGCAAGTTTTGTATCTCTGGAACCTTTCTTTCCCTCTTAAACCCCAGAATTGCTTAGTGTAGGCATCAGAAAATAAGGGTTATGTATTAATGAGGATTGTCTAGCAGACCCTGGGCAGCTGCTACAACAAAAGAGGGAAATAATTATCAGGTTGGGATTGGAGCAACCTTGCAAGAGTAAATAGGGAGAGCTAACTTGCCTAGCAGCTTCTCTTCCAGGTGTTAATTGAAAATGTAAGTCAATCACAAGGCATGGGGTAAGATTTCAGACACTGTTTCTGCCTCCTTCTCCATCTTTTTTTAATAAGGTTTTTTTTTTTGCTTGTGCTCTAGTTCACTACTTTTTCCTGCTGTTATAGGCACTTAGCTACTGGTTAGCAAATCAGGACCACTTATTATTTTGTAAGTCAGCTTTTTAAAAGAAACCTAATGTTTTATTGTTTCTGATGTTTAATTTCAGGCTTCAACAAATGGAACTTTTTTTGTTTATGAAAGTACACCAGTGGTTGCCACCCAGGTTCAATCTACATGTATTTCTGACTAGGTGTTTGAGTCACTAAAAATTCTTCCACTTTCAGAGTCCAAGGGCCTTTTTGCTTACTAGTCAATGATTTCCATTCCCAATTTGTTCTGGGAGCTAATTAGAAAGTTAAGGTAGTGGAGTTGAATGTATTCTTGAGATACGCTTTAGCCCAATGCCCTGTTTTGTCACAAATATATCAAACATTTTAATCCTGTTTTGCTTTTCAACTCTCCTTTGCTCTCTTTCCATCTTCTCCCATTTGCCCTTCTGTTTTACCTCCTTATAGAGATGAAATATGGATCAGAAGAATAATCCACTATAGCAAGCTTTATATCCTTGTTAAACTTTATTCATCACTGTAAATCATCATGTGGAGCTGTTACCTTTAAATGCCTTTGACTTTTGGTTTTAAAAATTAGAATTAGAGGTTCTTGAGAAAATGATGTACTCTTATCAGTTCTTTGTGCTAAAAGTTCTTGTTTAGCAGGTAACTGGCACCAGTAGGAATTAATTTGGTCTTACATATCTGCATTTATGAAGGAAAATGAAATAGAATTTTAATATCCTTTCCTTGCACAGGAAATCCACAAACATAGGATCCACACACTTTCTGAGTGACCAGCAAGATGAATTGTGTTCTGTATAATGAATAGAATATTCCGTTTGACTCTTTGAACTGTAAATAAATGCACATCTCTGCCTCAATGGTGAGAAAGAACAGAAGAGAATGGTAGAATGAATAAAACAGCTTTATATAAACACAGCTGATGAAGATAGGATTGTTACAAATGATACTTTTGTTCCTGCTGAGCCAATACCAACACCTGCAGTTAAAATAATTATTTAAACCACTTCCCTTTTGAAAAGAACAAGTAGTTAGTGACATTCTTGTCTTGTTATGGTAAATTAACATCTGCATTTAATATGATTCCTCTTGGTTGTAAACATTCTGAATTAGAGCTTGTTATCTCTTCTAGGAGGTACGTTTTGATTATTTCACCAGTTTTCTACAAGATAATTGCACATTTTCTTAAAGGACAAGGTGGACAATGATCATATTTTACTGCTGCATCCATTATGAACTGTTTCAGAGCAAACTCTCATTAATTAACTAGGATAGGTTTTGAATTAAAGGCAGCACAGTAAGGAAGCAGTGGATGGAAATGAAAGGGTCCTCATAAGAAAATGAAATAAGAAAATACAACAATGAAGAATGCAAATTTTTAGCCTCAGAAATATTAGCACAGTTTATGACCTTGATTTATATATTTGACCTTATCATTACAAGATTCCTTTTACTAAACAACTGATCTGCACATTAATACTGACCTGGATGATTCCAATATATTTGCTGGTGGGGATAGATGTGTACATAGTTTGGATTCCATTGCCCTTTAGAAGAGTAACTTGGGCTTTCAAAACCAAAACTCTGTATGTCAGAAATTATCATTTGGTTTATGCAATTCCTGAATTCAAAAAGGATCTTCCTGTGGAGCTTTTCATCATCCTGCAATTGTTTAGCACTGGGAATATTTGCATGCTGAGCTGAGCTTGCATTGTTTTAAATAATCCTGTCCAATTTGATCTTCCGTTTCCAGAAGTTTCTTCTTTTGCAAAGATTTCCTTTCTTGTTTCTACCTCATTCTCACGGTGCTTAAAATATCGTTAAAATTTCTTTGATGGTGCATTTTAATGTATTGCTGCAGGTCAGGTTTGGGACGATTCTTTTCAGTTCTGTGGCAGCCCTGTATCTTATGTATTTTCTAATATAAAATCCCTAATATTGTCTCCTGAAATTTAACTGACATGAAGAAAACCAAGAAAACTGAAGGTTGGTGGAAAAGCTTAGTTGAGTACATTTTTGTAGTTTTCTAACAAAACAAAGTGCCAATATGGCAAAGGCTAATATAGCAAAGGCTACGTGTAAGAATTTCATTTTAATTCATGTGAGTTGGGTCCTAAGTTGGTGATCCAGTGAAATCACATCAGCGAAATATGGGACATGGGAACATTTAGCATTGTTTGATCTTAGTAAACATAGCTTAGCCACCCCCTCCCTCTCAACAGTGAGCAGAATGCTGTGAGTGGAACAGTTTGCCTTCAGAAGTTGGGAGTGCTCCATCACTGGAGGTTTTTAAGAAGAGATTGGACAACTGTTTGTCTGAAGTGGTATAAGTCTACTGTTTGGGTAGGGGGCTGGAGTAGAAGACCTCCAAGGTCCCTTCCAACACTTGTTATTCTGTTATTCTTTTCAATTTCCTGAGATTATGCTCCAAAAAGGTTCTCAGATGAACCCTGATGATCATTGATAGTGTATCTGAATTTGAAGTTTAGGATCTGATTTGGACATTTAGGATTGACTGAAATCCTACTTTCTCCCTCAGTACTTTTAGCCCATTGTATAAAGAAGCACTATTTCTATGTATCGGTACAGTAAATAGACACAATTTTTGGATGCACATGATTACACATTTCCCTAAAAAAACTATGTCCCAGACCCAGGCCCACCAAACTCATGGTCCACTGGCTGGATGCATCATGCGCTGGCCACACCCAGGATGAGTTTAGTGAAGGGGAAAAGAGTCCCGATGCCATCACATGATGTTGCTGTGATGCCACAAGTTTGAAGCCCTTGCTATATCCCATGCCCCTAAGCTTTAAAAAGAGGACGGCAGTTGAATTTGGTGCAAATTATTTTAAAATGTGTCACATAGTCTTGTATGTGATGCTTCAGAGGAAGGAGAGGGACAGGTTGCCATAACCCTTTGCAAATGGAGGAGTGTGGTAAACAGCTTTTGTTTCTGAAGTATCGTTCTGATCTTAACACACAGACACACGCAGCCCTTGCATTCTTTAAAAGAGTTTGTTCACACTCTGAGGGCTCTGAAGAAAAACTCAAAAGCTTTCAAACAGCCGTTTCACCTCTGAGCTGACATCCTTCCTGATTAAATTCTGCTTTATTGTGCCCCCAAACTTTCCAGGCTCTGATTGTTCAATCCATTCTTGCCACTGAACTAGCAGTCAGATGCTTTTGAGATTCCTCCTTTGTGCTTGTTCCAAAAAGGGTACTTGTGAAGGGATGCAGTCAAAAGCCTTTACCACTGGAGATTGAGGGCATCACCTCTATTATCCTCCTTGCTCCTGCCCGAATGCAGGGTTAGCGGCAGATTCCTCTTTACCTGCACCAAGCTCTCCCACAAAATACCAAGGCAGGTCACGGTTGAGGTCTAAGGGAGGAATTCTTTCCACTTTTCATTTTTTATTTCCCTCTTTCTTAGTGAATTTTAATTCATGTTTTTTCCCCCCGAATGCAGGTGCAACTGAGCAATCCATAACAATAAAAAAGACCCAGCTCTTTTCAGTGTCAGCCAGAAAAGAGGTCAATACAGCATTTAAAGAAAATGAATGCTGCTCACTGACTGGCATGTTTTAATTAGCCCAGTCCAGGGTTTGGCTGGGGAATGAATTACAGCTCTTAAACCTGTAGGTTTTTGTGTGTGTGTGTGTGTGTGTGTGTGTGTGTGTGTGCATGTGTGCGTACACGAGGGCGCATGGGTGTTTTCCTAACTGAAGTGCTGAGGTTGGCATTTGATTCTTGCTCATTGAAAGCGGATTCAAGGAGACTAAAAAGAAGTTGCTCAGGGGGAGATTGTTAGAAATTTGCACAGCAAGGATATATGTCTTTGCCAAGTTAAAATAAAAGGATCCCTTGGCCAATTGTCAGCATAACATATGCCAAATTCTGAAAGAGCTTTTGATAATGCTTTTACAAAGGGAACTAAATTCCATCTTCATTTCTCCTTTCCAAAGGATCGCTTGAGCTCCTTAATTCACCCATGATTCAGATTAAGTGTTAAGGGGTCTTTGGCTCTTAAATTCTGGCTTTGAAAGTGTTTCTGCATACGGTAGAGCCTCCTTTAATAGAAATGATCCCAAACTAACTGGAATGGATAAAGGACTGAGTGCTTTTTAAAAGCCTGTTGTAAAATTAGTGGGCTCAAGTACAATATTCTGAATATTAATTTAATGGGAATAGATTCCAGTGACCTCCATAAGGGTGACTTCTAAATAGACATGGACAGGGTTGCGCTTGCGCTATTAACTTGGAATTTGTGAGCTAAATGTCTGTAGAAATGTTGATGGTGGAGAAACAGGTAGGGGAACATTTAAACCTCTCAAAGAAATTGGAAAGAGTCGCATTAGAAACAATGTGCAAAATATAGGAATTAATTTCCTAATCTTTTTTCTTTTTGTTATAGGTGCAGGTTACTTAAGCGTTATTTCACATGCTGCAGTATTGCCTTCTTGAATCTGCTTTTACCTTTCAAGGGAAGACATACATACAAACACACATGGATGTACACACACACACATCACATCACACATACACACACACATGTCACACATCCATACATATATCAGGACATGGAACTCATAGGTTCCGAAATGTAATATCTCCATTGTTGCAACAAATCTGTCTTTCTCTAACTAACAAGCAGCATGATAAAGATAATTAGGCAGATATTTCAGCAATATCTGGAGGGATTCCATAGCCCAGAATGGAGTTTGTAATTCTTCAGGAAACATTTTGGGTAAAGAGAAGGAACATGCCTGTGGATCAGGTTGTCCACTACATTCTCTGAATTCCCTGGATGCCTTTCCTCAGTACTTATCGCTAGTTAAATACAGTGACATTATTTTCTATCTGAGAACAAAAAAGATGGTGCTATTATTCTATGGAAATCTGAAATTAAATGCAAACATCAGTATGTCAACAAGTAATTTTGCAAGAAACAGCTGAGCTGAAAAGAAGTAGATTCTAGATTCTGAGTACTGATTAGGTGGCCAAGTCACTCTGTGAGATTACAATTTCTATCTCCTGGGAGTGGGGGTGGGATGGGGTGGGGAAGCATGCCAGGCTTCTACCTGGAATGGAACTGATAAAGAGACACACAAGAATTTCTGATATATGGTAGAAGAGTTAATTTTCAGCTTTTGCGTGCATCAACTCCAAATTATACCGTATTTATTTCGCAATGGATGTTCACATTTTTCTTTCACACACACACACACATCACATCACACATACACACACACATCTCACACATCCATACCTATAGCATAATGTTTCTCTGTCTTATATCAGGACATGGAACTTAAAATTCTTTTTTCATGAAAAAATAAAAATGGTCCCTCCACTCAAAAGTGGCTTCTTTTTCATCCTTTCTTTGTTACTGAAATGAACAGATTTGGTATTAGGATATTAGCTTCTGACCATATCAGAAATAGCTCCTGCTATTTCTCAGGCTAGAGAGGAAGAGAGCAGGTTGGTCTCATCCATGAAAGAGAGAAGGAGAAATCAAAAGAAGCTCAATTTCCATGTTTACTTTAGGGGAAAAATCCTAACAATCACTGAACCTGAATAAACACATTGAAGGATGCCTATCCCATCCCATCCTATGTCATTGGCTAAGACCACAAACAACGCAGGCAGATGTTTCCCTTTGCCCCCTAGAAAGAATATTATGGCAAGGGGAAAACCATTCATCATCTCACTGTAACATCATCATCTCACTGTAACAGCATTGCCAAAAAGACATTAAGAGTTGTTAACCTAATTTTGCGAAGCTTCTTCTCCGGTAATACTGCAGTGCTAACTAGGGCATATAAAATCTTTGCCAGACCAATCCTCAAATACAGCTCGTCTGCCTGGAATCCACATTGTACATCGGACATTAATACAATTGAGCAGCTCCAGAGGTATTTCATAAGAAGAGTACTCCACTGCTCTGCTCACAATGGAATACCTTATATCACCAGGCTTGATATTTTGCGCTTGGACAACCTTGAACTATGCCGCCTACAGTCTGACCTAAGCATAGTACACAAAATTGTCTGCTATAACATCCTACCTGTCAATGATTACTTCAGCTTCAACCACAATAATACATGGGTAAACAATAGATACAAACTCAAGGTAAACTGCTCCAAACTTGATTGCAGAAAATATGAGTTCTGCAACAGAGTGGTCAATGCCTGGAATGCACTACCTGACTCTGTCGTTACATCCTCAAACCCCCATAACTTTAACCTTAAACTGCCTACTGTGGACCTCACACCATTCTTAAGCGGTCTGTAAGGGGCATGCATAAGCACATCAGCCTGCCTACTGTTCCTGTCTACTGTCCCCATTTATTTGTACTCATTTCATGTGCTCATGTGCATGTTAATACATATATCTGTTATCTTGTACATGTTTTGACAAACTAAATGAATAAAATAAATAATATAAATAAATAAATCAACAGCTTTCAGAATTTTGCTTCTTTCCCCCCTAAAAAGAACGCTCACCTTGCCTTCTTAATATGTTCAACTACAGCTCTGTGCATTGCAGATCAACATATTCCCCAAGGGACCACTTGCCCTAGTATAACCTTCCTCTTCTTTCCAGGAATATCAAACTTAGTATTTGCAGGACACAACCATTTTAATAGTCCTTTATGATTACATTAGTCCATTATTTGAATGCTTGTTTCTACCTGCCTTTTGTTCTCCTCCATGAAAGAAATTACAAAGCTTCTTGAAAGCTGAACAAAATTGAGCACTTTTATGATTTATCTCTAATTATAAAATCATTGTACTTAGTTTGCATATTCTCATAAGATGAATATGATATTCTGTACTTTGTTGTTTGTTTTACAGTCTGTGACATCTGTGTAGCAGCTAGTACAAAAAAAAGTGCTTTCCCCCTCCTTAATTGGCAAGTACAACATGGTTATTATGAAAGCTTTGGCAAAAACAAAGCAGTGGGGTAATGTATAATCCAAGATATCACATTCCCAATAGATTCATTTTCTTAATAGCATCTTTTTAATATGATTATACATACAACTTCAGAATTGTTTAATTAGACTGATGACATGATCCTTAGATCAAGGGAAGGTTTAAAACATTAAGGTCATGTTTATTTACAAACTTCTCTCTGTTCATCATGATTTGGGACTAAACATTATGAAGGCCTTCATACATTTATAAATGTGCATTGTCTGAATAGAATAACAGAAGGAGCCTTCTTTCTCTCTCTTCTTAGGAGAGATGAAAGAAAAGATGAGAAGTATCACTATATTGTTCCTCTTTTTCTGTTAGTGGAGCTCTTAATTAAAAAGGCAATAAAACAACTAATAATTGCATGCAGATTATTTGTCTCCTTACTTATTGTCCCTTGAGAAGTTTTACAGATCATTTCAGATGAGCCCAACTTACTAGCAATTGTTCAAATGCATTATGGAAGAGATTAGAACCAGACCTTGAATACACTTAATTAAAGCAATGATTATATTTTTCTGAGCTTTCAGAGAAACAATTTTTGGTTCAACCATGATGTCTCACAAATAGCCATGTCCCAAAAACCCTTTTTGTGGTTTGGGGGTTTTTTGGTAGCAAAAGTTACAAAGGGTTTGTAGTGCCTTAAAGTTTAACAAATGCATGCAGGGCTGTCAAACTGGCAACCCATGGGCTAGGTGCATCACGCACAGGCCACACCCACCCCAGCTCCGCGAAGGGGAAAAACATCACATGATAGCAACATAATGAGACAAGTTTGATCCCATATATTAAGGCATAAACTTTGGTAGTTTTGATTTACTTCATCTGATGCATGGAATATTATTCCAAATTTGGTGTGTGTGTGTGTACAGTCATATGTACAAACATCATACTCAGATTCCAGTGACGTGCGGTGAGGGTTATGGCTGGGGAGGCTGGTGACGTCATCAGGAAGGCGGGGAATGGGACCACGTGTGCAGACGACGTGTGCAGACCACGTGGTCTCGTTCTCCGCCTTCCTGAGTGAACATTAAGGGGACCGCGGCGTAGCATTACTTTCTCCACCGGCACCAGTCCCTTTCATCCCGCTCAAGCCTTGCCGCCTGCAGCCACCGCCCGCCCTCGCTGCTCCTTTCGTTGCTTGCCCGCCCGCCTCTAAGGCACGCCAAAGCCTCCTTCGTCCCCCCAGCGCGCGCCCTTTTTATTTCCCGCGACACCCCCCCCATTTCGGGAAAGCTTTCCCCATTGCCTGGGAGGTGAGGGGGGCGGCTCCTCTCCCCCCACTCCCTCCGTCCCTGCCTCTCTCCTCAGCCCCAAAGCTCTGTCCGCGCGACTCACTTCCAAGGCGGTGGCTGCTCCATCCCGCTCCGGCTCTGGAAGCGACCGAAGATCAGGCTGCGTCGCTTGCTCGCTCGCCGGACTGCTTCGGCGCCATTCTGGCTACCTTCGTCCATCCGCGCCCGGGAGACGCGGAGGGAGAAATGTTGTCGGCGCCTCCAGATGACGAACCAGTCGCTTGCTTTCGTCATCAGGAGGCCGATAATATTTCTGCTTCCACGTCTCCCGGGCGCGGATGGACGAAGGTAGCCAGAATGGCGCCGAAGCAGTCCGGCGAGCGAGCGAGCGAGGCAGCGAGATCTTCGGTCACTCGTCCACCGGACTGCTTCCGCATCTCCCGGGCGCGGATGGACGAAGGTAGCCAGAATGGCGCCGAAGCAGTCCGGCGAGCGAGCGAGCGAGGCAGCGAGATCTTCGGTCACTCGTCCACCGGACTGCTTCCGCATCTCCCGGGCGCGGATGGACGAAGGTAGCCAGAATGGCGCCGAAGCAGTCCGGCGAGCGAGCGAGCGAGGCAGCGAGATCTTCGGTCACTCGTCCACCGGACTGCTTCCGCATCTCCCGGGCGCGGATGGACGAAGGTAGCCAGAATGGCGCCGAAGCAGTCCGGCGAGCGAGCGAGCGAGGCAGCGAGATCTTCGGTCACTCGTCCACCGGACTGCTTCCGCATCTCCCGGGCGCGGATGGACGAAGGTAGCCAGAATGGCGCCGAGGCAGTCCGGTGGACGAGTGACCGAAGATCTCGCTGCCTCGCTCGCTCGCTCGCCGGACTGCTTCGGCGCCATTCTGGCTACTTGCGTCCATCCGCGCCCGGGAGATGCGGAAGCAGTCCGGTGGACGAGTGACCGAAGATCTCGCTGCCTTGCTCGCTCGCCGGACTGCTTCGGCGCCATTCTGGCTACCTTCGTCCATCCGCGCCCGGGAGACGCGGAGGCAGAAATGTTGTCGGCCTCCCGATGACGAAAGCAAGCGACTGGTTCGTCATCCGGAGGCGCCGACAACATTTCTCCCTCTGCGTCTCCCGGGCACGGCCGGACGGATGTATATAATATTATATATATAGTATATAATATTATATACTATTATTCCATGAAGAGAGGTGAGGCCCTGCCTCCCTTGCCTCTACTGACCGCACGTCACTGTCAGATTCACTTCATACACCCATTTTATCCATTAAGCATAAGGCATGTATAACTTTATGCACATATAACTGTATGCAAGCTGCTGCTTATTACTGATTTCAAATTTCAAATTATATTTATACTTCATAGGTATAATTATCTATATAATTTCCATATTTTTCAGACTATAAGGCACACCTTTCCCCCCCCCCAAAAAAAGAGGGTGAAAATCTGGGTGTGTTTTATACACTGAATACAGCATTTTTGGCCTTCTGAAACCCCACCCCCTTCACAAAAATGAACAAGCGGAGGGTTTGGGAGGCCTCCAAAGTGCTCGTGGGGGCTGGGGAGGGAATAAATGGGTGAAAAATGGGTTTGTATTTGCTTGTTTTTGCCCTCCAACCTCCAGAAGCATTCTACAAGCCTCCTAAAAGCTATGCATGCACTTTTGGGGGGCAAAAAATGGGCCCATTTTTGCAAAAAAACAGGCCTTTTTTTGCTCGTTTTTTAAAAAATACCTCTTGAAAATCTTGGGGCATCTTATGCACCAAAAATATGGTACCTTTTTTATTCCCATATTCACAAAGATTTCCTTATTTGCTCATTCAACATTGAACCAAAGAAGAACTTAAAACAGTGTTGTCTCCACCAAAGTAACAATATTTTTTTTGAACAAAAACAGGATGTAGACAGGCATTTTCTATTAAAGTTATATAAAGCCTTTATGCCATGCATATGAATGTGTATACAGTATATATATATATATATATATATATATATATATATATATATATATATATATATATATATATATATATATATATATATATATATATATATATATATATATATATATATATATATATATATACAAAATCCAAATTCTTCAGAAGGTAGGAATGATCACCACGTAATCTTAATGAAAAAAAAAAAAACCTAACTGTAAGGTGACCAACCGTCCTCCTTTAGGGAGGACAGTCCTTCTTTTGTAAGTTCTGTCCTCCCTCGAAAAGTGTCCTCCTACATGTCCTACTTTTTGATATTTGAAGGCTAATCTGTTGCGCGTTATGTGACGTATTTTATTAAACAGTTTTTAATGGTGTTTTTTTTTACTTCATCGCAAGTATATTGAACAGATATTGAATCTTGTATTGAATTTTTATCTAAAGAAATGCTAGACATTAAAATAGACAACAATTGTCTCTTTGAAGAAATTAGAAGACTGAATGTATATTTAAATTCTGAAAAATTAATACAATGGGAAAATTAACACGTTGAAATTGATAAAAGATGGCTGGATATTTTCAGCCATTTCAAAAATGAACATATTCCATGTGAACATTTATTTATGCTTGTTCAATTTACGTTGTGCTGCCCTGGAACTAATGCAGCAGTTGAAAGAGTTTTTTTCAATTGCCAATGATTTTTCGACAAATGAGAAATCGAGATTGAATGTTGATACTCTCGCTGCAGCACTTGCCGTAAAATTCAATATGAAGGATATTTCTTGTTCAGATATTTCCAATATATTCTTAGAAGATGATACATTGACAAAAAATATTAATTCAATGAAAAAGTACTCATTTAAATAATAATTAACAGGCATGTAAGCATAATTACAATATAAAATGTTGCAAATGTTTTTATTATGCATATATCATATTTAAGTGTATTATTGTTGCAATGAATGAAATATTTCTTTTATTTACGATATATTTTTTCCAATTTATTTGTCCTCCTTTTCATTGTAAAAAAGTTGGTCACCTTACTAACTGGGAAGTGTTTAGTGTCCTGCATTTCATTTCTTCCATTTTTATGATCACAATATACAACCTTTTGATTCTGTTTCCCCCAACATTTTTTTAAAAAAAATTATATTTAGGTATTAATGCTTTATTAGTCACTTTCCAACTCCCTGGCATCTTTCCAGTCTGTAAGATAAAATGGACTATGTTTTGTTAAGATAGTAATAATTCATCTTCAAAATGTTTATCATGTGAGGCTGGCAAACCATCTGATTCAGCCATTTTTACCTTTTTTAAATAGCTTGACAAACTTCCCGTATTTTAATGGGTTCCATTCATTAGTTGAACTTGTTTCTATCTTTCTGTGATCTTTAGTAATTTCTTTTCTTTAAATATTCCCCAACCATGCCAGTGAAATTTCTTCTTTATTATATAATTTAGTGTAGTATTATGAATTATTTTTTGCATCTTTAGATTATCAGTTGTTAAGGTATCTGCAGCTTGTAATTTTAATATCATTTTTTTTTTAAAAAAAATGTTACCTTATATACCGACCATTTTCCTGGCTTATTTGCAAATTTAAGATTCGTTTCTTTTACATAATTCATTTTTACTTCCATTTCTCTTACCGTTAACAAAGACAACTGCTGTTATAAAAAATTAATTTGCTTTGGAATAATTTTTTTGGGGGCAAAATTTCTTTTATTCTTCTTTCATTTGTAAAATTCCCAGTTTTTCTCTTGTGGTTTTGTTTTTTAGTTTACTATTATGCAGAATAAACTATCCCTTCATAAAAGTTTTATATATGTTCCAACTCGTTCTTATATCTGTACCTTTACCAAGATTATTATATATTTTTTTTACAATCTTTCATTACTGCTTCTTTCTGCAACAATATTTCATTTAACTTCCATTTGAAGAAGTAGTTTTGCTTTTTAAATAGTAAAGTTACTGGGTTGTAGACTGAAAAAGTCTTTGGCAATATTTTCACTTTTTGAAAGCTAGTAGCCAAACTCTTAGCTATTCAAAACATATCTTGAAAAAGATCCGTATCTTTCAGAAAAGTAAGAATATTTTTTTGTATCACCAGTTTTGTGTTCCCACGTATCTAAAGGTAAAGGTTCCCCTCACACACATATGTGCTAGTCATTCCCGACTCTAGGAGAAGGTGCTTATCTCCATTTCAAAGCCAAAGAGCCACCGCTGTCCAACGAAGTCTCTGTGGTCATGTGGCCGGCATGACTAAATGCCGAAGGTGCACAGAATGCTGTTACCAAAGGTGGTCCCTATTTTTCTACTTGTATTTTTACATGCTTTTGAATTGCTAGGTTGGTAGAAGCTGGGACAAGTAAAGGGAGCTCATTGGACAAAATTTGTCAATCTCCATCTGTCAATTCCAAAAGGCCACACTGTTTGGATTGGTACATATGCTACAGTGATACATTATAACATCTAGGTTCTTTGGAAGCACTTGATGTATATGAAAGCCAATACTACACAAAGAATTAACTGCTATGATTTTAGATTGTTGTGATGATGATGATGATGATGATGATAATAATAATAATAATAATAATAATAATAATAATAATAATAATGATGATGATGATGAAGTTTGGCATGGAAAAATGTGCCACTGTATCCATAAAAAGGGGCAAAATCACTACATGTGAGGGAATTGAAATGCCCAATGGCCAACTAATTAAATGCAAAGAAAATGAAGCCTACAAATACTTAGGTATTTTGCAGTTGGATAACATCAAACATGGAGAAGTAAAAACTATTGTCAGGAGAGAGTACACCAACAGAGTTAGGAAAATTTTGAAATCAAATTAAATGGTGGGTGCAGGGGGGTCGAGTGCGGGCGTGCTGCACCCATAACGCGTGCCATAGGTTCGCCATCACAGACCTAGTCTGCTTAGTTAATTTCAAGCAAGTGCAAAAGTATTTTTATCAAAATATTTATCTTTCAGATTTATACTTTCTTAGTCAACATCTCTGTTAAGCTATTTGCGGTTATTTTAAAGTCTTTTAAAAGTATTCTTTTCCTCTTTGCTTTTTTTTTTTTTGCAGTCTGGAAGGAAGATTGGCTCACTGAAAAGTTTTCTTTGTGCCACTGTTTTCAAAGACCACTTTTCAACGATAAATCGATTGTGCCCTGAAGTGATCAAGAAAGTGAGGGTTGGTCAAAATGAGTGAGCTGTTTCTTCCTTGTTCCTCAGCCACTCTACTCACAAGAAGATTGCGAGGCTTCCATCCTGCAATTTCCAATTTCACAAGAAAAACCCGGCCGGGGCACAGGTGGATGATCTCCTGGTGTCTTCTTTATCCAGAAAGATTTTTGTTGGCCAAAAATCACTACTGGTCATCATTCACTATTGCTGCACTCTCTCAACTACTGCATACAGTCTGAAGAATCTCACCCAAAGTTGATTTTTTTTTTTTAAAAAAGACAAATGCTACGGGCTTTGCTTATGGTTAGTGCCAGTCCCTTTGAAACAGAAATTCTCAAATTATCTCTCAGAGGACATTCACTTACTTCCCTATAACTTCAGCAATTATTAGAAATAGATTATTGCTGTCCTGAATTGATTTTATTTTGATTGCCATGGAAGCAGAATAACTTTAGTGCTTCTGCAATTTCCGCCAGTTTCATTCATGCCTTCCATGTTACTATAAAAATAATGAAAGATTGCTTTTTTTCATTCACGATTCAATATTTGGATGAATAATAAGAGCATATCTTGGCATTAAAAAAACCAAGAGAAGAGTTTACAGACAAGTTGGAAGTCCTACAAGAAGAGAGTTAAGTTTTACACTGAAAGTGCTGACACAACAATAAAGAGAAGTGAATGCTCAGGTTGTTTTGTTCTCATATTGATTGTTCAACTTACACTAATTGCTTCACTTGCTGTAGTCTAAGAGTCAGAGTTTCCCTGGAGGGGTAAATCAACATAACTCAATCATGTTGCTGAAACTGTGCTGATTTACTCTAGTTTAGGATATGTCCTTAAATTAAAAATGGAGAAATAAGTGGAAAGGTCCTGTATTCTGGCCAACAAAAATCATTATTTATTTGACACTACAATAAAAAGGCAACAGGTAAGTCATTGCATTGCATCAGACAAATCAATTATCCCTCTATGATTTTCTACCTTATATATCCAGTATAATGTATGTCATTCTGGCAGATAGCCCCATTCTCCATCTGTCCTCCTGACTCTCTTGTATACACGTATAATCATTCCATCATTTACCCTCAATGAACCCATTGGATATATAGATTACTGCTTCAAGGTTCAATCTAATAATATATATGGCTGTCAGACTTAAGTTACTATCTGCTTAGAATCTATTGATCAACATTGCTTGGGCAGCCATCTCACACTTCCATGGATCTTAGAGGCAAGTTGATGAGAAAAGTTTTCTACCAAACAGTTTTACATAAACTTTCAAATAGGCAAATATACATATCACACAATAATGTTACAGGATCCAATCTGAGTTGGTCACCAGGACCAAAGATTTATTCTTTTGAACTTTTGAGCTCATGTTGGAGCCCATCCTCAGGGAACTTCCTTCTCACTCCAGAAATTGACTTCTTCATCACCTTTCCCAGTGGAATATGCTGCTTAAAATAGTTGAAATGCCTTGCAGTGATGTTGCTAAAATGGGAGCTTCCTTTTCATAATTATAACAACAGTAAAAAGAGAAGTTTTTTGGCTGTATGTATTACTGTAGTGGTAGGTTATGATCAGTACACCCCGGTACGGGTGTACCAGTGCCTGCTGGGAGCACCGGATACCGTTCTGGTATGGTGCTCCAGAGGGCACACTCTCCCGTCTGCCATCCTTACCTATATTTGAGCTCTTCGGGGCTTCCGTGCATACTCATGGAGCATACGGCACCTGAGCGATGCTCTGTCGAGCAGCTGGAGCATTTCGGAGGTGTCGGGGAGCATCACAGATGATAAGTACGCATGTGTGAGCTGCTTACATGTATGCATGCACTGCAAGCATTCATGTGGTGGACGCCGGGCTCTGTTCCTCCGTACCAGTTGCACTGGGATCCGGAACCCACTACTGTATTACTGCATTGACTATATATGTTTATTCACCTTGGATTGGTAATTGTATTCACTTACAACTGAGATCTTCACTGTAGTCCTGAGTTTGACGAAACTCTAGTCAGCCCCTTGCACTTTCACTTTGGTCACTATGGATACAAAACTCAATCTGAATGAAAACAATATTCAGAAGACACACCCTTTAACTCTTCTTTATGTCCCTGTTCATCCATGGCTTCATCAGTTCTGGCCTATCAATCATTTCTCTCAAAATAAGGAATTGCTTCCTCATAGAGTTTTAACCAATCTTCTCTTTGTGATATTAGGTTGAAAACTGTCACTATTTTTTTTTAAAAAAACCTCTAAAACTGATGTATACTGTGTAGTTTTTAATTCAATTTCTTAGATGCATCTTCTGATTCTTGATTATTCCATTTATCTTGCATCACTTGGCTTTCCCTACAACTTGTTAGCATTTCAATGCACTAGTTAAAGGCAAAACTCATAGAGCATTTCATTATTAATGGGAAGGGAGACAATGGAGATTAACTTTGGGTAGGATGAGATTGACTGGTAGATAATAGAAAGGTATTTGTGTGGACTGAACTTTATGATGAGTAAAAACAATTAATGTATGTTTGAAATCTTTGGTATAAATAGATGGAATACAATTAATTGGCTTCAGTTGGTAGGTCTTTATTAAAACACACTCCAGCAGAGAATGATATAAAGAAGTATATAAATTTACCAGGAACATTAGCTGTGGCAGGATAACCAGAATGGAGAAATTCATAGAACTCTATCTAGTTAAGACTAATATGATTTGTCAGATTCTATCATCAACTACTTGAAAAAAGTATGTCTCCTATTGATTATAGCTGCTTGAGGAATTAGTGTTTTATCTAAATAATAAATTCAAACTGCTTTCATTTCATGCAGCCTAAATAGGTTTATTTTAAAAATGAATAACGAGGATTCACTCTTCCATATCTGCTTGATCTTTTATTCCAATTAATCAGTATTTTTCAGTTCTATGTTTTAGAAGTGAGGCAGATATTATTTATTCATCAGGAATAATAAAAATCAGGAATGAATGCTTAAATGTGGATTAATCTGGAAACAATTTGGATTGTAATTAATGGAGGATCATTAGAAAACTCAGTTAAAAGATAATATAATACTTTTATGGTATAATACATTGATTATAGCAAGACGTAATGATTGTGTTAGGTCTGCAGGCTATGTGAGTTTACATACAGATCAATGGCACTCACTTACAAGTAATCTGTATAGGCAGCCAGGCAGGGAAATATTATAGCTAACCTGAGATGATTGCCAATATGTTCTCCAGTATCAATCAGGAGAAAAATAAAAGCACCAACAGGAATTTCACTGATATTAGAGGCATCATAAATAGCCAAGGAGAGCAAATGTTGAAAGCAGTGTTGGGCTGTTGCAATGCAAGCTCTGTTCCTTTTGTATTTATATCATAAACACTCATCACATTGGCCTTGTCTTGGAGATGGGAAATGGAAAGAAGGATACATAAGCAAGGCAGAATACCAGCATAGAGCTCAAATCTGCAAAGATGAAGTCAGGAATGAATTAAGACTTGCAACAAATGTCAATAATAATAGAGTTTCTTTCAACATGTAAAAAAACAAAACAAAACGAGAAAAGGGCCAAGGAAACAATCAATCCACTGATGGGAGAAAATGGCAAGAAAGTCATGGGCAGCAGGGAGAAAGCACTCAATTCATCTTTTCATCTATCTTTATGCAACAAGGAAAAAAAATAGGCCAATTGACCAAAAACAGAACCATAAAAAACAGACTGAGAATACAAATTAAAATAGGCAAGAAAATGGTAAGAGAACAGCTGCCCACATAGTCCTTAATGGAATATTACATCCAATTTTAGTCACCATAATATAAAAAAAGATGTTGAGACTCTGGAAAGAGTGCAGAGAAGAGAAACAAAAATGATTTGGGGACTGGAGATTAAAACATATGAAGAATGGTTGCAAGGATTAGGTATGCCTAACCTAGTGAAAAGGAGGACTAGGGATAACATGGTAGCAGTATTCCAATATTTGAGGGGCTTCCACAAAGAAGAGGGGAGGGATGTCAACTTATTTTCTAAAAGTGCCAGAAGGCAAGACAAGGGTCTCCTGTTTGAGCAGGGGGTTGGATACCTCCAACATCCTTCCAACTCTGTCATTCTGATATTTCATATATATGTCATGAAGACTGATCATTATGAAAGCGGCCTTGTGCTACAATGCTGCAATGCTAGGGCATATTGATGAAATCATTGGATCCTGTGAATGTGGTTATCAGCCATAATTGTTATGTAAGTAGTCGGTTAAATAGATAGGATTTTGAACCAACTATTCCTAAAACATACCTCTTAGCAGCATCTAGACTTACTGGGCATCTGCTTTTATGCTGAAAAATCTGGATTCTTTTAAGTTTGTCCTTTGTTCACCTTCACTTTCTGGTTGACTCACCTTTTGCCTACTTTGTACTATGTGCTCTGCCACTGTCTTCTTTCTTGACAACTCATGATGTTTTTGCAGTCCTCCAAGGAATCTACATGATAGTGAATAGAACATTTTGGGTAACAAGGAGGTGACTCATGCAAAGAAAAAGCTGATATTTATTCAGCCTTTATTGTTTCTCTTGATGGCTGCCAGAGCAAGTTTATATGTCTACGTCTGCCTGCCTGCCTGCCTGCCTATCTGTGTGTGTGTGTGTGTGTGTGTGTGTGTGTGTGTGTGTTGTGTGGTGGGTTGCTGCCAGTGTTACTCCCAGTTTGCAACCTGCACGCAATGTGTGTGTGTGTGTGTGTGTGTGTGTGTATGTATGTTTGTGTGTGTATGCATGTGTGTATGTGTATGCATATGCATATGCATATGTATTGTTTATGAATATTATCAAGACAGTTACTGCCATAATCAGCTAATAAAAAGACCCAAATATAATATGTTGGGAGAGGGCATGGAGAAAACAGAAAACAGGGAGAAAACAGAGCAAGTTGTATATGTTTTTTTTAAAATCTGATGGTTGCTCAGAGTGATTTAAAGAAAGAAGTGCATCACTGCATTCTGCTTGGAGACACAAGAACAATTATTGCTAGTAACAGCTTATTCAAAATGCTAACCTCAAAGAATTCATTTAATAAAATGATATTGAGAACACATTTATTAAAAAAAAGAAGTGATGACTTTATACATTCTGCATTCTGTACTACGGTAAAAATTAGTAGGAAGAGAAAGAGTACTATTTAAAGATACATTTTGTCTGAGAAAAACAAGCTGAATACTTGGGGGTGAGGGGCATCGTCTTGCGGTGGTTCTCCTCTTACCTCTCCGGCCGGACGCAATGTGTGCTAGCAGGGGAGCAGAGGTCGACCCTGAGGCCACTCACTTGTGGGGTGCCGCAGGGGTCGGTCCTCTCGCCTCTCCTGTTCAACACGTATATGAAGCTGCTGGGTGAGATCATTCGTGGTTTTGGGGTTGAGTACCATCTGTACGCTGATGATACTCAGCTGTACATCTCCACCCCGAACCACCCCAATGATGCCGTCGAAGTGATGTCCCTGTGCCTGGAGGCCGTATGGGTCTGGATGGGAAGTAACAGACTCAAGGTCAACCCCTCCAAGACGGAGTGGCTGTGGTTACCGGTGCCCCGGTTCAACCAGTGGGTTCCATCACTGGCCATCGGGGGTGAACAACTGGCCCCCGTGGAGCGGGCATGCAATTTGGGCGTCCTCCTGGATGCCCGGCTGTCAATGGATGACCATGTGACAGCCGTGGCAAGGGGGGCGTTCCACCAGGTTCGCCTGGTGTGCCAATTGCGTCCCCTATTGGACCGGGATGCCCTTCACACAGTCACCCATGCGCTAGTGACGTCCTGACTGGACTATTGCAATGCTCTCTACATGGGGCTTCCTTTGAGATGCACCCGAAGGCTGCAGCTGGTCCAGAATGCGGCCGCGTGGGCAATCATGGGAAATACCAGGTACTCCCATATAACACCTCTCCTGTGCGGGCTGCACTGGCTACCTGTGGCTTTTCGGGTGCGTTTCAAGGTGTTGACGATCATCTTTAAAGCGCTCCATGGCACAGGACCTAGCTATCTGCGGGATCGCATCCTACCCCACACATCCCTGCGAACCAATTCGCTCTCACAGAGAGGGACTCCTCTGGATGCCATCCACTAGGCAATGCCAGCGGGCGGCGCCCAGGAGTAGGACCTTCTCTGTGATGGGCCCGACCCTCTGGAATGACCTCCCCCCCGACATCAGAACAACCACCGATCTCCACTCCTTCCGCAAGAAACTTAAGACCCACCTGTTCCACTTAGCTGGCCTGGCCTAACCGTAGCTTTAATCTTTAATCCTTCTGGCCGGTATTTTAAATTTTCGGGGGTAGACGTTTTAGGCTGCTTTTTAATTTTTATTATTGTACGGCTTTATATTTAATCTGTTTTTAAGGGGTATTTAATATTTTCTATTGTGTATATGGTTTTTAGCTGCTGTCTGTACACCGCCCCGAGTCCCTTCGGGGAGAGGGGGCGGTCTATAAATTCAATAAAATTCAATTCAAATTCAATTCAAAATGCTAGTACATAATCTTGGACATTCTCTCCCAAATCCTCTGTGATGCCCAAAAGGTAAAATAACTTCTGTTGAACTTTGCAAAAAATGTGAAGCATTAGAGCCCAATAATATGGGAATTGGAATGGATACATTCATTTAAAAATATTCAATAGTTTAGACTTTGCTTAAAAATATTGTAAAAAGTTGTAAAATGAAGGCCAAAACTCTATGTGAAACCTTTTTAGTACAAGTAGTCCTCATGTGAAGAGGAGTATCCCCAAGCTTTTTATCAAATCACCCAGACAGCTTTAAATAAAGTTAAATGTTTGTACATCTTTTTCTCCATCATGGAGTAGGCTTTACACAGGTTCTCCTACCTCCCATTACTTAGCGATATTAAAGAAATGTACTACAAGTGGACTGTTGAAGGAAAACTCCAAAGCTGTACCAACATTTCAAAAGACTGAAAAACAGTAGACAACAGAAAGTTGCAAACAGAAACTTTTTAGGACATAAACATCAGGGTGGCACAGTGGTTAGAGTAAAGTACTGCAGGCTACTTCTGCTGACTGCCTGCTGCCTGCAATTTGGCAGTTCAAATCTCACCAGGCTCAAGATTGATTCAGCCTTCCATCCTTCCAAGGTCAGTAAAATGAGGACCCAAATTGTTGGGGGCAATATGCTAACTCTGTAAAACCACTTAGAGAGGGCTGTAAAGCACTGTAAAGTGGTATGTAAGTAAGTGTTATTGCTATTGCTATCAAACTAACAGATTTAACAGATTAACAGAGATGGAAGGGATCTTGTAGATCATCTAGTCTAACCCCCTGCCCAAGCAAGAGTCCCTAGACCATTTCTGACAGATGGCAGTCCAGTCTTTTCTTGAAAGCTTCTAGTGATGAAGCTGCCACAATTTCTGAAGACAAGCTTTCCATTGGTTGATTGTTCTCACTGTCAGAAAGTTCCTCCTTATTTCTAGATTGAATCTATCTTGATCAGTTTCCATCCATTATTTCTTGTCTGGCCTTCAGGCGCTTTGGAAAATAGCTTGACCCTCTCCTCTCTGTGGCAACCCCTCAAATATTGAAACACTGCTATCATATCTCTCCTGATCCTTCTCTTCACTAGACCAGCCATGCCCAGTTCCTGCAACCGTTCATTGTATGTTTTATCCTCCAGTCCCCTAAACATCTTGATTTCTCTTCTCTGCACTCTTTCTAGAGTCTCAACATCTTTTTTTATAGTATGGTGATAAAAACTGGATGTGGTTGGAGAAAATGATACATAAACACATAGACTTAAAACCAGAATTTTTTTTTACTGGGAATCATACCAGAAACTTACAACAAGGACTTGAAATATTTGATTGTAAATGTCTTAACAGCTGCTAGAATTGTATTTGCAAAAAACTGGAAAAATGAGAAAGTACCAACAGAGAGGAAACTATTCGGAAAATAATGGAATGTGCTGAAATGAGTAATCTTACATTTGTAATTAGAGAGCAATTTTATAAGGTATGGGTTTTGTTTTACCAATGGTTAGACAAAAAAACTTGGAAATGAAATTGTTTACCTATGTATTACTAGAAGGTCATAGTCATTGCTATGAAAGTTTTTCTTCTTCTTTTGCTATGAAATAGAGTGCTTGATTATATGATATTCAAAGGACAACAATGAATCTAATGTATAAGAGTGGGATGACTTGAACGTTATGTATGTAAGCAGTGATTATGTTATACTGGAAAAATTCTTGTATGTTAAATGGACTAATGATGATGTAATGAATAATTGATACATACATGAATTGAAATATTCAATAACTAATTGGATTAACAATGGGAAATTATTACTGGAGTTGAATATGTTACAATATAAGTATTCTATATTCTATGGTTGATTGGTGACATTGTGGTTAATTGAAAGTAATGATGTACAATATGAGTCGATGGGAAATCTTTTTTCTTTTTTTTAGCATTACTATTTTTATTTTTTTGTAAGACCAATAGATAGAGATAGGCGATTTTATAATTTTACAAAGATTTATTGTTGCTTAATAGATAATTAGCGATCTAAGGAAACAAGGTTTGTTTGAAATGAAGGATTAGTAATGGTAACTTGAACACAGGATGCTCAATGACAGTGATGTTTTTAGCCATGTTTGATGGATAACCAGTGATTTTATTTCTAATTGTAAAAATTGATGCACAAAAACCTGTAACCAAATGACATGCTTGATGAAATTGAGGAAAGTTTTTTGTATGTGTTGTTTTGTTTTTGTTTGTATTAATCATATATATATATATACATTTGGGCATACCAGGGGTTGTAACACAAATACATACCTATTTCCCTGGCTTAGCTGATAAGGAAGAGAGCCTGTGGCTTAGTGGCAATTACATCTGCCTAATATGCAATACAGCCCTGGTTCGATTCCCAGTAAGGGTATGGCTAGCTGATGAGAGCTAAATAGCTTGAAATGGATCCATACTAGTCTCCCTTTATTTATTTATCAGCACAAATACAACATACATACATATATGCATATGCATACACATACACATACACATACACACATACACACATACATACATACATACATACATATAGGATGCAGTATGATAAGTGTGCTCTTACTAAGGCTTTATAGAATGGTATTAGTATGTCAATTTATCTTGATTGTTTCCCTCTATTAATGCAAATTAGGATTGCATTGGCTTTCTTGGCTGCCACCGCTAGTTTTCATAGGTCTAGCAAGAAGACCTCTAACATTACTCGTTATTGTTACATAATTCTTTTTTAGTTGGTGGTGCACTCCATATCATTTTCTTCTCTTTTTTTTTCATGTTCTTTTTTCTTAAGGTTACTGTTGTCCTTCTTGGGACATTTCAATGGGCAAAGTAGAAGCAAATGTCATCTTGATAAAAGACCTCTAGCTTAATTTAGGACATATGCAATGCACATAGACCCCCTGGCCTTTCCAGCTACAGCTGGAAGACGTGGCCTTTCAGTGTGCTGCTTTTAGGTAGTTAAGGAATACTCAGATGGATACATTAGTACTCTGATTTGAAATAAGACAACTTCTTTCCAAAGCAAAACAAAAACTTTATAGAGAAACAGAAAGGGGAGCGAAGCTTTGCACAGATTACAGGGTTCACTATCATTACCAACATCACCATCCCTATTACAAGGATTTCAGATCAAAAACAGAAAAATCATAAACCAATAAATGTTGGAAATGCCACGAAAAAGAAGAATATTACTGTGTGTGGTGAACATGTAAAAATATGTCATGTATACTATTCAGAGGATTTTAAGGATCCAACACAAAATTAATCCACAATTTTTAACTATGTATAATTTTAGAACACACCAATAAAGCATATCACAACACACCAATAAAGAACACACCAATAAAGCATATCACAATTAATTAAGATGCGTGCTTAGAAATGCAAGGATAATCAATATAATGTATTGCTAAAATGTTTGCTCCTAAAATTTTTAACTGAGGAAAACAATGCATCATAAGGAAGTAATCTTTGAACCAAGGTATCTTAAGTGGGCTACTTAATGGAATGTGTCCAAAATCCAGTACCCATGACTTCCTAGGAATGAAATTGGGGAAAGTTGTGGCTGCTTCAGTGCTATTAGGCTGTTGCTGTGATCATGGAATGCTCATTCTGAATGTACCATTGACAGTTTCTGAGCAGCCACTTACCCGTCTGTTGGGAAGGGAAGGAGAGTGGTGAGAGAGGGAGCAAGGTACCCTTGCACCCTTCTCAACCCATACTGCTTCTCCAAAGGAAAACTTTTGGGTACCCTCGTGTGGAAATTGGACAGCTTGCTTTGGCCAACTCACTGAGGCTAACTCACCACAGCCAACTCACCACAGCCAACTCACCACAGCCAACTCACTGCAGGACAATTCCTCACAGTCAACTCGTTGTAGGAAAACTTGCCAAGGGCCAATTTCACAATTCTATTTAATTATTTAAAATAATATATTTAAAATGAATAAAAATATTTAAATTTTTACCATTCACATTTCATTCTTTTCATTCTTTTGCATCCTTTCTTTAATGATTCTGTTCCACCATTTCTTTGATATTAGTGTAACTCTTGTCCCACAATGAGCTGTGGTGGCACAGTGGTTAGAGTGCACAGTGGTTGGAGGCTACTTCTGCTGATTGCTGGCTGCCTGAAATTTGGCAATTCAAATCTCACCAGGCTCAAGGTTGACTCATCCTTCCATCCTTCCAAGGTCGGTAAAATGGGGACCCACATTATTGGGGGCAAGATGCCTACTCTGTAAACTGTTTAGAGAGGGCTATAAAACACTGTGAAGTGATATATATGTAAGTCTAAGTGCTATTGCTATTGCTTTGGTGAGTTGGCAATGGCTGGTACGAGTTAACCATGGTGAGTTGGTCATGGTGAATTGGCCCTGGTGAGTTACCTGTGGCGAACTGTCATAGAACCCCCTCCTGCACCTTTCTCAAACCATGCTGCTGCTCTGCATACCATCCTTGATATGCAAGGCACCATTCATGTATTCCCAAGCACCCACGGCACCCCACACAAACTGCATCACCTCTGTATGTCCTCCCCAACTCTGTGATATCTCTTGTACTGATGAACTCTTCCAGATCTCCTAACCACTTTATTCTTTTATTTTTCATATTCAATTAAAAACATAAACATTAATGCCTATGTTAAGAACAAGGCTTGCTTTGTAAATGTTACCTTTTTCCTGTTT
Source organism: Natrix helvetica (assembly GCF_964273705.1). Classification (NCBI taxonomy): domain Eukaryota; kingdom Metazoa; phylum Chordata; class Lepidosauria; order Squamata; family Natricidae; genus Natrix; species Natrix helvetica. The sequence continues at coordinate 63,456,689 of NC_138548.1, forward strand.
GTAATTCTATATATTTTCTAATAGGGAAGCAAAGAAATACAGCTTAGGCCATGCTTCTTGTGTTCCTTATTTCAAGAAAATGATAAGAAATTCAACTGTCCTTTATCTTCTGAATACAGGCTTCATTAATTAATCCTTTTTTATCTTCAACATTAACATGTAAATTCTGCCTAGAATGCTAGTATCCTCTTGTAATGAATTCTACTAATGCTCCCGTTTTGCATATTTAACACACCTTTTGTTGGCGACTTACTTGATAAGTTCTCCATGTTTGTTTAGGTGAAATTATGTGTTTATTTAGTTAGTTGTTTAAAACAAAATAATACTTACTTTAAAGGAAAAATAAGATATTTCTTAAATATATAGAATAGGCCTTAAAAGAGCATTAAGGACACGAACACAGTATTACAAGGAAGACCAGCTAGGTCACAATTACAGAAAATCAAAAACATGGCATTTCCTCAAAGATCCAAAATCCATCCTAGAGCACAAGACTAAGCAGATCTCCTGCTTTAAGTATCTGGGAGTAGTCCTACATACTTCCAATAGTAGGAAACCCCATGGAAACTGAAAAGGTACAGAGAAGCTCAAATGCCATCCTTAAATTCCTCCAGACAAGAAGTGGCTACTACATTACTACAGCACTCAAATTATTTGAAGCGAAGCCAATAGCGCTACCTCTTTATGGTGCTCAGCTGGGACTCTTTCACACTATTAGAACTTGTTCAGTCCAAATTTCTAAGATTGGCTGTTCGACTCCCAAAAATGTGTGTCTAATGCCACCCTGAAACTAAAACAGACTTCATGAAAACAGAGGCTATAGTGCAGGTGACCCTACTCAATTCCTGGCTCAGACAATCCCCCACACCCTTGGCTTTGCCTCAGTATTTATTTATTTATTTGTTTATTATTTATTTATTTATTTATTTATTTATTTATTCATTCATTCATTCATTCATTCATTCATTCATTCATTCATTCATTCATTCATTTATTTATTTATTTATTTATTTATTTATTTATTTATTTATTTAGATTTCTATACCGCACCCTCTCCCCGAAGGGAGTATGAGGGATGAATTTCAGTCCACATGGAAAAAGACAGCGACAACTAAAATCTTATCCTTGGGCTTGTCTCAAAGTCTTCTACTCAGAATGGGAATTGAGCAGGCCAAAGCACTCATTAAACAGCATGTAGCAGACACAGGGCACCAATTGGATCTATCTAGGTCCCCAACTTTTATTGCCAGTGAATCTCACAGGTACTCTGACATTCCATGGCATACTTAACTAACCTTGAAGTAAGTAACCACTAGAAGCCCTTTACTCTGGCACAATGTCATGCCCTTCCTTTAGCTGTCCTTGAAGGCAGATACAGAAAGTTCCCCTACCCAGAGACAATATGTACTTCTTCAGTGCCTATACTACAGAGATGTTCATACCGGCCTCATCTAATTATTATTGCATAAATATCCATGGCGCACAGAACAATTTTATATCTCCCTGCAGCTTTCAAGCACCAATCCTGTTATAATATTGTTGCAGAAAATGACAGACCTAGACTTCTCAGGATACAGGAAAAGTTTGTTTGGCTACCAATCCATCGATAATGGATTTAGTCCACACAACTGGAACAGACTGCATTCAATCTTCTGCTGATGCAAGAAATATATTACAGCATCCAGGAATCCCAGATATTTGCCAATCAAACTGTTGCACGTAAGCTCTAACAAATGTCAATAAACTATTATCAGGATAATAAAACTGATTAATATTCCACTTCATGTATTATAATGTTTCAAATAGTATTCGAACATATTATGGTATATGAAATACAGTACTACAATGTTTTATAGTACTTTTAGTATTTTGCATTTCAGAAATAAAATATTAGTTTATATTATCCCTTTTATATTTATTGATAACATTATTACAAAACAAAGGATGGAAGTTGTCCATTTTAGACTGGTTACGATGGTACTTTAGGTACCCCTGGTTTTCTAATTTTAATGTGCTTTAAAATAAAGATCAGTACTATAAAGTACAAAGTAAATGCATGGTGAAATTTCTTTGGAATCAAGATTAGCAGATGGTGATTTATATGGATAATCTGTGGTTATTCAGATTAACAAAATAACATAACAGCAGCATTGGAAGGGATCTTGGAGGTCTTTTAGTCCAACTCGCTGATCAGGCAAGAAAGCCTATAGTGTTTCAGACAAATATCTTCTTAAAAAACTTCCAGTGTTGGAGAATTCATAACTTCTGGAGGCAAGTTATTCCACTGATCAATTGTTCTAACTGTCAGGAAATTTCTCCTTAGTTCTAGCTTGCTTCTCTCCTTCATTAGTTTCCACCCATTGCTTCTTGTTCTGCCCTCAGGTGCTTTGAAGAATAGTTTGACTCCCTCTTCTTTGTGGCAACCCCTGAGATATTGGAACACTGCTATCATGCCACCGCTAGTTCTTTTAATCAAACTAGACATACCCAATCCCAGCAACTGTTCTTTATATGTTTTAGCCTCCCGTCCCTCCAGTCCCCTGGATTACCTGGTATAATACAAAAGTAGTTTGATGTTGCTTTCTTCCAAATATACCAGGGGTGTCCAAACTTTTTGCAAGGAGGGCCAGATTTGGTGAGGTGAAAATGTGTGGGGCCGATCATTCAGCCTGACATTCTTTGAACCCTTAACATTAAATGCGAATTGACTACCGTATTTTTCGGAGTATAAGATGCACCAAGATTTTGAAGAGGCAAATTTTAAAAAAAGTTTTTGCACTCTCCCAAAAATGGCCCATTTTTCACGAAAATGGGCCTTTTTTTTAAAGGGCATGAATAGCCTTTAAGAGGCTTCTAGAATGCTCCTGGGGGCTGGGGGGGGGCAAAGTTGAGCAAAAAAAATGGCCCATTTTTTGCTCATTTATGCCCTCCACAGCCCCCAGGAGCACTCTGAAAACCTCCTAAAGACTATGCACAGCCATTTTGGTGAAGGGGGCAGAGTTTTGGGAGGCAAAAAATGCTGTATTCAGTGTATAAGATGCACCCAGATTTTTAGCCTCTTTTTTGAGGGGAAAAAGATGCATCTTTATACTTTGAAAAATACGGTATTTTATGAAAGACTAAACAAATAATTCCAGTGGGGAGAAGAGGCTGCGGGCTGCTTGAAATTTGAAAAAGGGCCACATTTGGCCCCCGGGCCGCACTTTGGACATGCCTGAAATATACGGTATACACAAAATCGCTTCCTTAGTTTACAACCCTGAATTTCTCAGATTGTCTTTCATCCAAGAACTAACTACATCTGATCCTGCTTAGGCTAGATGCTGGACCTAGCTGAGTTATCATGGTCAATACAGCTGTCATTTTATCAGATCTAAACAAGACAATAAGGTTATTATGATGTATCACTTTCCCCAAAAAGCAAATAAATGGCTTAATTTTATTCTTTTTTCTGACTTCTGTTGATTTATATGCTGTAACTCATTTTGAATGCTATATTATGTCATCAGAACAGTATTGTTAATTATTATGATGGAATTCTGGATTGCAAGTAGAAATTGTTTTAGGGTTATTTAATATATAAAAATCCTCTAGTAATATAGTCTACTTCAGACTGCTTCTGCATTCTGATTTATATCTGAATTAGTATTCAGGCAAGGGCTGATCATATGAATGATTGCTCATCCTAACCCGTGGAGGGTTCCTACCAGTTTGGCCTGATTCAGAACCAGCAGCAACCCAGGACTGTCACACACCCGAACTGGTTCTCCGAACAGCACTGAAGGCACCACCATCTTGTTTTTGCTTCTGTGCATGCGCAGAACAATTTTTATTGCACTGCGCTAGGGGTGGGTTGCAGGCGGTATGCCCTGGTACGGGCATACAAGAGCCTGTCTGGAGCACCAGTTACCGTTCTGGTACAGTGCTCCAGAGGGCCCTCCCACCCATCCGAGCTCCTTACTGGTCTTTTAAATCTTTGGCGCTTCCGCGCATTGTGTGTACAGCGCCTGCACGATGCTCCGCTGAGCAGCTGGAGCATCGCGGAGGTTCACGGAAGCAGTAAGATGCATATGCGTGTTGCGTGCATGTGAGTGCACACTGAGCGCATCCATGTGGGCAATGCCGGGCCCGTTCCAACTGTACCGGTTAGAATGGGATCCAGAACCCACCACTGCACTGTGCATGAGCAGCACACCCACGAGCGAACCAGCAATAGTGCCTGCCGGAACCCACCCCTGATCCTAACCCAATTCCTAATTGCAGACCTGACATTTATTTGCTTTTTACTGTATTTGAAAAGGTTTTCCTAACTATTCATACATGTCTCATGGTTGGGGAGAGTGATAGATATTGCTGATAAACTAATGGCTAAGGGAAAACAGATTAAATCATAGGGTTGATTGATTTAAATTAAAGCAATTAAAATAATGATTCATTACCATGCAAAAGACTAGTTTTAATCACTGACTTAAATCCAGTTTCCTGCTCTGTAAATTACGCTTTTCTTGAACAAGAGTACATACCAATAATTTGCAAGAGAATAATTAAAAGAATATTATTTATGCTCTCTAGGACCACGGCACTAAATGTTTCTTAATTCAAACCACTTATATTTTGCACTGCAAATTATAATTGTGTGGTGTCCAGTGGTGCCTTTAGGCCAAACCATTGTCAACAAGTCAAATAAGGACCCACTAGACATTTCATGAGAGGAAATAATTATACTGGGGAAGTATTGCTTTCACTAGCTGAGCCAAATTTTCAGTTTAGTTTTTTTTTTCTCAAGCAAAGGAGCAAACAAAAGCAATATAAACGATAGGGAGGGGGGTTAAAATACATTTGATATAGGAAAAAGTATTAACAATTTGGTTTGGAGGCTTTTTTGAAATAGTTGTCACAGCAACAACAGTCGTGGCTTTTCAAGGGAATTTCTTTCTTTAACAAATTGCTCTGCTACCATGCTCTGCCAACTTTCCCCACCAACCATGTGTCTGGAAAGATATAACATCCTAACACAGCAACACTTAAACAGAGACAGCAGAGCAATATGGCAGCTTCAGACCAATTAGAGAAAGGCTTTGTTCTCTACAGCCTCAGAAAAGTTGTGGCTATTGCTTATCATGGAGAATGCTACCATCCAGGATCATTATTGTGAATTTTTTTTTTGTGTGTGTGATCCCGAGAACTAAGTCAGAAATATTACACAGTTTCATGGTCCGAGTAGGGTCCTATAAAAAGCTGGACATGTTTTCAGCTTGATCCTATACTGTTGGCTTGGCCGGATTTTCCTATAGGCTAACTAGGCTTCAGCCTAGGGCCTCAAGATCAAGAGGAGCCTTTTATTTTTATTTATTATCCATGCCACATTTTTTATAAAGGTTAGTACCAATTACAACATGTTTTATTTAATATATTGATATATATCACAGTAATGATGTATTTTATTATCTCTCATGTAATTTACAAACTTAAAAATGGGAGGTGAAAGGGCCTCATAAGTGGAATAGCCTCTTTTCATCTAAATCCGGTCCTGACTGTTGGGGAAGGGATCTGTGAAAAACTTTCACAATAACTTCATTCCTACAAAAGGGTGCATTTTTTTGCATGTTGCTGATAGGAGGGTCCCTCCCCCCCCTCTCTTGGTATTTATTTATGGATAAATATTGTGAATAAAGAAGGGTGTCAGTGATGAGTACTAAACTTTCAGACTTGCATGATATTTCTCTATTCCAACTCACTTCTAATAAAAAACGACAAGAATGTCACATTTCATCAGGCCATACTACACTGACCAAATATCAGGTAATTAAGTTGAAAGGAATATTTGTTTGGAAAAAAAAAGTGCAATGATCCCATACCAGAATAAACCTTTAGTTAAACTAAAATAAGCACTTGACTATATTATTGCCATCTCCTCATATATCATCCTCACATCCTATTATAAGTAGGAATCCTGCATTAATGGGATAAAGAGCCCAGACATTTGCTATTCCTAAATTGTTGTCCTTCTTTCCTTCCTTCCTTCCTTCCTTCCTTCCTTCCTTCCTTCCTTCCTTCCTTCCTTCCTTCCTGCTTTCCTCCCTCGCTACCTCCCTCCCTTCCTCTTCCTCCCTCTCCCTTCCTTCCTTCCTTCCTTCCTTCCTTCCTTCCTTCCTTCCTTCCTTCCTTCCTCCCTCCCTCCCTCCCTCCCTCCCTCCCTCCCTCCCTGTTGTATACCAGCCATCCCATTTGACCCCATGGAAGGCTTACTTATAAAACTTTCCAGATATAATCATAAAATATCCACAGTCAATATAAATTATGAAACTTCCACAGAAATGTTACAAAATTCCACATCCATCAAATAATAATAACAACAAAAATTCAAAACAATCTCATCTGATTGTTTCATTAATCATCCTAACAAATACCCATAATTATACACAGGATGACATTCCACCTAAGGCCCTCTGGGATAGCTCAATTTTTACCATCTCTCTGAAGGACATGACTCTGCTTTTACAACCCTGCTAAACCAATATGCAAGGAAAAGCTGTTCCTCAACATCAGTGCCATTAAAGAAATTATCAAGAGCTTCTCCCATGATGATAAAATGGGCTGGATTGATTTTGGTTAAAAAAAGGGTGTCCTTAAGATACCATTGGTGTCAGATTATATAGGGTTTTATAAGTCAGACCCAACATTTAGAAATATACTAGGATCCTACAAGTGGGATGCTTTTTTTTAAACATCTGGATGCTTTGCAAAAAGCATAAAATATCTACAATGTAATTAAAATATAACATAACCTCATACAGGTTAATGCTAGTTCATGTTGATTGCCTATTAAAATAATCCTGCTGGCTATGCGGAGTACTTATTATCAAATATCTTTTATTACCTTATTTGCCAGCTTTTACATAATTTGCCTGTATAACGATGCCTGACGTATACCTTCCTATTTCATTTTTATAGGGCTAACCTTTCAATTCAATCTTAGTTGGAATTTATAGGGTCAAATATAATTCTCCTTTATCAAAGTTAATATGGCTTTATTCCAGTTGAGGAAATTAAAAGAAAAAAAGAAAAAGAAAAAAAAATCTGAATTTCTGACACATTTTTTGCTCCTTCATTGCAAGGTCTTGTGGTAGCTATTTCTCCATTACCCTTTAGCTATTCGTTACCTGATGTGTGAAGCCTGTCACAATTCTTCCTATGGGACAACTGTGTCTTAATATTTTAGCACAGCAGTGTAATTATCTTTAAATAATTCAACATGTATTTCATCTATGTGGAAGTGATCCAATCAGTCAAAAGAGAAAAAACACATTTCCTGTCAAACTTTAAGCCTCACACAATATGTTTCTGTCATTTTTGAACTCCTCAGGACCTATTCATTAAATTATTTTCTTTTCCAAATCTTCTGGATAAGTGTATCTGTAGATCTCTCTATCTATGTGTTTGTTACAAAATTATGCAGTGTTTTAGCCATTATCACAAAAATGGATTCAGTACCAGAAAGGTCTGTGACATTTTTTGCTTACTTAAACCCAGCATCTTCAGTCTCAGTGCTCCGGGTTCTTAATCTAGAGCAAGACAATTTGAGTTAGTTACAGATGATAAGATTGTAACACTTGCTTAGGGCTGTATCTTTTCGTTTTGTACTTTAATCGTGGTGGGTTTTTCCCCCTTCCTCTTTGTTTTTATTACATTGTAGTGATTTCCATATTAAAAATTTCACAAGGCGTATTCATGCCAACAGAAAGTTAAAGTGGGATAGATCATAATCTGTTTCTGTATATAGAAACAAGCCTATATTCGGAAGGAAAAAGGAGTACAATTATAGACAATTATCAAATCTGGAATTAGAGTAACAATTTCTGATCCCCAAAGGCCAAGTGATAACCAGTGTACCATACCGACAGAAATAGTTTATGCTTCCAATATCCTACTTTAAATATGATTATTTTAAACTTTACCACTATTCTTAGTTTAACCAAATCAAAGCACCTAGAACTGGAATTAATGCATTCCCCCCTCTCTTAACCCTGTTTTTTAAAGCCATCTCTGTGTGTAGGCTTGTCAAATTTCCAAATGTATACTTCTTTTGTAGGAACCTCTATTTTCATAGATTGGAATGCCATTTTCATTTATTTTATTATAAATAAACAATATTTGTGAATATTATATTATTTATTATTTTTATGCATTCATCCCACCTTCCTAATTTTTATAGATAACTTAAAGCAACATGCACACCTACTACTTCTTCTGTCTCCCATTTTCCCCACAATAACAGCCCTGGGAGGTGGTTGAGCTGGGAGAGAGATCCAAAGTCACCCGCCAACTTCTATGCCTAAACTGGGACTAGAATTTACAGTCTCCCAGTTTCTATCCTGGTGCCTTAACCACTCAATCAAACTGACTATATAATAACATTACATTTCAAATTATGTAGTGGTGTCCAATTATGGAATACAATATGTTTGATAACCTCCCAATATTCTGCATATCTAGCAGGGCCATTTCTATAACCTATCAACATGAACCAATATTAATCAGAATAAAGACATGCTGGATTTAATTTACGTTATGTTGTACTAGATGAAAGTTTGAAGAAGAAATCTTGAAACTCTAGTTATTTTATTTATTTATGTATTAAATTATATATGCCACCCATCTCACTGTCAAACATCTCACTTTGCAATGCAGTAAATCAACAGGCAATTACCATTGCTTTAATTAAATGGTCTCCAAACTTGTCAACTTTAAGACTTGGAGACTTCAACTCCCTGGAATTCCTCAGCCAGTCATTCTGGCTGGGGAATTCTGGGAGTTGAAGTCCACAAGTCTTAATGTTGCCTAGTTTGGAGACTTCTGTTCTAACTCATACTTAGCCATCACTATTTTTGAATGTTTTTTTTTAAACTTATGAACATTTTACTAGTCTCCCAGTGGCTTTGTCCTTTCAGTTTAGCACAGAAGTATAGGCTCTGCAACTGTAAACCACACAGTAATAAGCATAGAGAAAATTCCTGCTACTAAAACCTCAAACTGGGTAACTATGCAATTATTAAACACCACACTGTTAAATTCGTAATAAGACATTTCTGTACTTTATAGCAACAGTGCCAACAATTCCTGTGAATTAGGGCCAGGAAGGATCTTATTTCACTATAGGTGCTGAATACAAGTGTGGTGTAGTAATCCTCTAATTATGGGTTATATCTAACCCTCTTTCTTACAATCGTATCACTAAGTGGAAATTTCCAATTTCTCAAAGGCCTGTGTAATGCATGTTTCCTGCTGATCAGGTATTTTAAAGTAATCTAAGTTTAAAATTATAATATTTTAGGCAACCTAAAACATTTGATAATGACTCACCCAGATTTTTCTTGAATCACCTTGGTTTCACCTTTCTACTCTGTGGTAATCGAATGCTTCCCATTTTAAATTACTATTTTACAGTTGCTTACCTTGCTCCCTTGCATATTTTTTAGAGTTTAAGCCAGCTAGGTAATAGAGATGCCATATTTATAATTCTAAAGCTTCTCGCACTCTTGCCACACAATCGATTCTGAATCAAGTTAATCTTGTAATTTGTACTGAGGAATCTCAATGCAAGGAAACAATTTACAGAAATAATTATAGGCCTTTGGCTTCCACCATTGGTTTCCAGGGTTTTCTATTTCTGTGCTAGGCAATTTTCCAATAATATAAAAACCCAAAGTTGTCTGAGGGGGACAGGTCATGTAAGGCTGAAAAAATGCTAGATTTAAGGGGGGAAAATATAGGAATAGCGGTTGCTTTGGTTACTTGCTACATTTCTGAATATCAATTACATTTTGTCTCCATTATTTATAATAATTGCCCGATTCTCAAGAAAACAGAGAAAGTGGTGAATACTGTATCTCTATTTCTGATATGTTGGTTATACTGAGTTTCATTTAAGGACAGGCCTTTTTAGTGATTTGAGTGTAATGCAGTTCTTTTTTTTTCAATCAAATTTTTATTTTTTTATATTCTTTATACATATCACTGTGTGAATGGTGTGGGAACTGGGTAACATATGTTTCAGTATACATAAATATAGTCTCCTTATTCCTAAATATTACATTTCATTTCCATTATTTCATATTATTTATGCATGCCTTGTATTATCACCTTTCATTTCCGAACCATCTTTCTGTCCTTTTGTATATTTTAACATATTAGTATATAATTATTTTTCCTGCTAATTTCTATCCTTATTTAAACTTCCCCCCTTTCATATCACAATATTCAAAGATGCTTTTTCCACCTATTTTGTTGTTCATACTTCCTTAGTTAAATCAAAGTTCCATCCTTCATTCTTCCATTTTTCAATATCTCATTATACAGTTTTAGTATCAATCACGATCATTTATACATTTAGGGTATTTCTATTCATATTCTTTCCAGTTCTTCAACCCATATAATTCTACTATTAATACACATGTATGTATGTATGCCCAATATATATATATATATATATATATATATATATATATATATATATATATATATATATATATATATATATATATATATATATATATATATATATATATATATATATATATATATATATATATATATATATATATATATATATATATATATATATATATATATATATATATATATATATATATGTTTTCGTAGATTTTCACGGGTGTAGGTATGCTGGTTTTGTTGTATTCGGGTCTTTTCCCGTGTAAGGTTGAGATTGTCTTTGCAACGTTTCGGCAGGATCACACCTGCCATCTTGAAGCTGTGGGCTTAAAATGGGAACGGAGCTGCCGTCTTTCTGTAAGTCTTGGTGGGAGGGGATGGGGTGGTAGCTTTGTTTCAGTAAGTGGAATGATTGGTTGTGTGGTTGTATCATGATTGGTAGATTGGTGCTGATTGGTGCAGGTTGTGTGTGCATTGTTGTTTTGTATTTTAACGGCTTGGGTGGTGGGTGGTGTTCGTTTGTTGGCTAGGGCTGGTTTCCAGATGTTTGGTAGGCGGGAGGTATCATCACGTTTGTTCATGCTGTGGGGGTGTTTCTCTATTTCGATGGCTTCCATGATTATTCTCTTGTGGAGGTGTTCTGTTTTGGAGATTAACCTGGCTCCTTCAAAGTTGATTTCGTGTCCTGTAGCTTTAAGGTGCTGGAAAAGGGAAGAAGTTTTTTCTTTTTTTCTTACTGCATTTTTGTGTTCTGTGATGCGTGCATTTATTCTCCTGTTTGTTTGCCCTATGTATATTGCTGGGCAGATTTTGCATGGTATTTCGTAGACTCCTTGGTTTTCTAGCTGGATTTTGTCTTTGGGGTTTCTTAAGATGTTGGCTATTTTTTGGTCAGTGGTGAAGGCTGTCCTGATATTGTGTTTGTGGAGAATTTTGCTGATTTTATCTGTGGTGCCTTTGATGTAGGGGAGGAGGGCGATGCCATTTTCCTGTTCTGTATCTTGGTTTTTTGGGGGAGTCTCCTTTTGGATTAGGTTGGTGATTGTTTTTCTTTGGAATCCATTGGAGATTAATACATTTGTGAGTTTGTGTAATTCAGTTTTCAGGTGGTCTTTGTCGGCTAGGCGTTTGGTTCTGGAGATGAGGGTCTTGGCTACAGAGTTGATCTGTGCAGGGTGGTGATGGGATTGTGCATTTAAGTAGCGGTTGGTGTGTGTTTTTTTCTGGTAGATGGTGTGTCCTAGGGAGCCATTGGGTTTTTTGTAGATTAGGACATCCAGAAAGGGAAGTTGGTTGTTTGCTTCTATTTCCATGGTGAATTGTATTTTGGGGTGTAGGTTGTTGAGATGTGTGAGGAAGTTGTCCAGTTTTTCTTTTCCATGTGGCCAAATCACGAAAGTGTCATCAACATATCTAAGCCAGAGTTTGGGTTTGTGTTCAGATTTGTCTAAGGCATTGGTTTCAAAATGTTCCATGTATAAGTTTGCAATGACAGGAGAGAGGGGTGATCCCATGGGTGCTCCTTCTATCTGTTTGTATCTTTGTCCATTATGGATGAAGTATGTGTTGGTTAGGCAGTGGTTGGTCAGGTCTAGGATGTGTTTAGGGGGGTTGTGTTTTTTCTGGATGGCTGTCAAGGCTTCTTTTATGGGCACCTGGGTGAAGAGGGATATGACGTCGAAACTCACAAGTAGGTCACTGGGTTGTAAGTTTTGTTTCTTTATTGTTTCTATGAAGTGGAGTGAGTTTTGTACGTTTGAGGTGATGGATTCTGCGTAGGGTTGGAGTTGTTTGGTGAGGAATTTGGCAAGGTTCTGTAGAGGTGAGCCTATGGAGCTGACTATGGGTCTGAGTGGTGTTCCTTCTTTGTGTATCTTGGGGAGTCCATAGAGTTTGGGGCATCTGGAAGATTTCTCTCTGGGGATGATTCTTTGCTGGATCTCTTCACTGATGGCAGAGGCTTTTATTTTGGATTTGGTGGTTTTTTCCAGGTAGGTGGTGGGGTCTGTGTTTATAGGTTTGTAAGCAGGGTCTTGGAGTAGGTTGGATAGTTTGGCTTGGTAGTCAGATGTGTTCATCACCACTGTGGCGTTTCCTTTGTCTGCTGGGAGAATGATTATGTTGTTGTCTTTCTTCAGGTTGGAGAGTGCTTTTTCTTCTTGTTGCTGAAGAAAAAAAGAAGAAAAAGCACTCTCCAACCTGAAGAAAGACAACAACATAATCATTCTCCCAGCCAGTGACGTGTGGTGAGAGTTACAACTGGTGAGGCTGGTGACCTCATCAGGAAGGCGGGGAATAGGACCACATGTGCAGGAGGCTGAGGCAGCCCCCACCTTCCTGAGTGAACATTAAGGGGACCGCGGAGTGCACTGATCCGTGTAGCCTTGCTTCCTCCACCGGCGCCAGTCCCTTCCCCCCCACTCCTTCAAGGTCTTCCACCAACCCAAAGCCCAATCCCCAGAGGCCTCCCTCGGGCCTTCTGCATCCCCCTAACTCTTCCTGCATGGCTTCTTCAGCGTTGTCACCTCAGCGAAGCCCTGCCTTGGCAGCCAGCAAAAGACCCGTTGGCTCCCGGGAATGGCCCCACATCAAACGAGAGACTCACCTACAGGGCGGGCCTTTCCCGAGCCGCCGACTCCGAGAAAAAAATCGGGGTGAGAGAGGGAGACGCACAAAATGGGGGCAGGAGCTTCCCAGGGGTGTGGGAGAGGAGGAGGAAGAAGAAGAGCCTGTCCAAGGCTTGCAGCCACCGGCGCCCACAAATGTGGGCCCGTGGCGGTGGGTTCCTTTGCGTTTGCTTCCTAACGACCCGAGAGGTGGTGTGCCGGCTGTGTGGTTGTCAAGCGGCTTCACGAATCGCTGCCCAGGAAAAGCAGTTCCGTGGGGCCCAGTGGCAAGGCTTGAGCGGGGTGACAGAACAGCCGCCTGAATGGGAAAGCAACGAAAGGGGCTGCATTTTCACCCCGCTGAAGCCTTGCTGCCTGAATGGGAAGCCGTCCTCGCTGCCCCTTTCATTGCTTTCCCATTCAGGCAGCTGTATTTTCACCCAGCTGAAGCCTTGCTGCCTGAACGGGAAGCCGTCCTCGCTGTCCCTTTCGTTGCTTTCCCATTCAGGCAGCTGCGATTTCACCCCGCTGAAGCCTTGCTGCCTGAATGGGAAGCCGTCCTCGCTGTCCCTTTCGTTGCTTTCCCATTCAGGCAGCTGCGATTTCATCCCGCTGAAGCCTTGCTGCCTGAATGGAAAGCCGTCCTCGCTGTCCCTTTCGTTGCTTTCCCATTCAGGCAGCTGCGATTTCACCCCGCTGAAGCCTTGCTGCCTGAATGGGAAGCCGTCCTCGCTGTCCCTTTCGTTGCTTTCCCATTCAGGCAGCTGCGATTTCACCCCGCTGAAGCCTTGCTGCCTGAATGGGAAGCCGTCCTCGCTGTCCCTTTCGTTGCTTTCCCATTCAGGCAGCTGCGATTTCACCCCGCTGAAGCCTTGCTGCCTGAATGGGAAGCCGTCCTCGCTGTCCCTTTCGTTGCTTTCCCATTCGGGCAGCTGCGTTTTCACCCCGCTGAAGCCTTGCTGCATGAATGGGAAGCCTACCTCGCTGCCCCTTTCGTTGCTTTCCCATTCGGGCAGCTGCGTTTTCACCCCGCTGAAGCCTTGCTGCCTGAATGGGAAGCCGTCCTCGCTGTCCCTTTCATTGCTTTCCCATTCGGGCAGCTGCGTTTTCACCCCGCTGAAGCCTTGCTGCCTGAATGGAAAGCCGTCCTCGCTGTCCCTTTCGTTGCTTTCCCATTCAGGCAGCTGCGATTTCACCCCGCTGAAGCCTTGCTGCCTGAATGGAAAGCCGTCCTCGCTGTCCCTTTCGTTGCTTTCCCATTCAGGCAGCTGCGATTTCACCCCGCTGAAGCCTTGCTGCCTGAATGGGAAGCCGTCCTCGCTGTCCCTTTCGTTGCTTTCCCATTCAGGCAGCTGCGATTTCACCCCGCTGAAGCCTTGCTGCCTGAATGGGAAGCCGTCCTCACTGTCCCTTTCGTTGCTTTCCCATTCAGGCAGCTGCGATTTCACCCCGCTGAAGCCTTGCTGCCCGAATGGGAAGCCGTCCTCGCTGTCCCTTTCGTTGCTTTCCCATTCGGGCAGCTGCGTTTTCACCCCGCTGAAGCCTTGCTGCATGAATGGGAAGCCTACCTCGCTGCCCCTTTCGTTGCTTTCCCATTCGGGCAGCTGCGTTTTCACCCCGCTGAAGCCTTGCTGCCTGAATGGGAAGCCGTCCTCGCTGTCCCTTTCATTGCTTTCCCATTCGGGCAGCTGCGTTTTCACCCCGCTGAAGCCTTGCTGCCTGAATGGGAAGCCGTCCTCGCTGTCCCTTTCGTTGCTTTCCCATTCAGGCAGCTGCGATTTCACCCCGCTGAAGCCTTGCTGCCTGAATGGGAAGCCGTCCTCGCTGTCCCTTTCGTTGCTTTCCCATTCAGGCAGCTGCGATTTCACCTCGCTGAAGCCTTGCTGCCTGAATGGGAAAGCAAGAAAGGGGCTGCGTTTTCACCCCGCTGAAGCCTTGCTGCCTGAATGGGAAGCCGTCCTCGCTGTCCCTTTCGTTGCTTTCCCATTCAGGCAACTGTGTTTTAACCTCGCTGAAGCCGTGCTGCCTGAATGGGAAAGCAAGAAAGGGGCTGCGTTTTCACCCCGCTGAAGCCTTGCTGCCTGAATGGGAAAGCAACGAAAGGGGCTGCGCTTTCACCCCGCTCAAGCCTTGCTGCCTGAATGGGAAAGCAACGAAAGGGGCTGCGTTTTGACCTCGCTGAAGCCTTGCTGCCTGAATGGGAAAGCAACGAAAGGGGCAGCGAGGACGGCTTCCCATTCAGGCAGCAAGGCTTCAGCGCGGTGAAAGCGCAGCCCCTTTCGTTGCTTTCCCATTCAGGCGGCTGCTGTGTCACCCCACTCAAGCCTTGCCGCCGGGCCCCACGGAGCTGCTTTTCCTCAAGCGCAGCCGCCTGAATGGGAAAGCAACGAAAGGGGCAGCGAGGTCGTTCTCCAGTCGCTTTCATGGCTTCGTCATCCGGGAGCGCCAACAACATTTCTGCCTCCGCAGCTCCCGGGCGCAGCTGACGGATGTATGTAATATTATAATATTATATATATATATATATATATATATATATATATATATATATATATATATATATATATATATATATATATATATATATATATATATATATATATATATATATATATATATATATATATATATATATATATATATATATATATATAATATTATATACTATTATTTCATGAAGAGAGGTGAGGCTCTGCCTCCCCTGCCTCACCTGACCGCACGTCCCTGCTCCCAGCAGACAACGGAAATGCCACAGTGGTGATGAACACATCTGACTACCAAGCCAAACTATCCAACCTACTCCAAGACCCTGCTTACAAACCTATAAACACAGACCCCACCACCTACCTGGAAAAAACCACCAAATCCAAAATAAAAGCCTCTGCCATCAGTGAAGAGATCCAGCAAAGAATCATCCCCAGAGAGAAATCTTCCAGATGCCCCAAACTCTATGGACTCCCCAAGATACACAAAGAAGGAACACCACTCAGACCCATAGTCAGCTCCATAGGCTCACCTCTACAGAACCTTGCCAAATTCCTCACCAAACAACTCCAACCCTACGCAGAATCCATCACCTCAAACGTACAAAACTCACTCCACTTCATAGAAACAATAAAGAAACAAAACTTACAACCCAGTGACCTACTTGTGAGTTTCGACGTCATATCCCTCTTCACCCAGGTGCCCATAAAAGAAGCCTTGACAGCCATCCAGAAAAAACACAACCCCCCTAAACACATCCTAGACCTGACCAACCACTGCCTAACCAACACATACTTCATCCATAATGGACAAAGATACAAACAGATAGAAGGAGCACCCATGGGATCACCCCTCTCTCCTGTCATTGCAAACTTATACATGGAACATTTTGAAACCAATGCCTTAGACAAATCTGAACACAAACCCAAACTCTGGCTTAGATATGTTGATGACACTTTCGTGATTTGGCCACATGGAAAAGAAAAACTGGACAACTTCCTCACACATCTCAACAACCTACACCCCAAAATACAATTCACCATGGAAATAGAAGCAAACAACCAACTTCCCTTTCTGGATGTCCTAATCTACAAAAAACCCAATGGCTCCCTAGGACACACCATCTACCAGAAAAAAACACACACCAACCGCTACTTAAATGCACAATCCCATCACCACCCTGCACAGATCAACTCTGTAGCCAAGACCCTCATCTCCAGAACCAAACGCCTAGCCGACAAAGACCACCTGAAAACTGAATTACACAAACTCACAAATGTATTAATCTCCAATGGATTCCAAAGAAAAACAATCACCAACCTAATCCAAAAGGAGACTCCCCCAAAAAACCAAGATACAGAACAGGAAAATGGCATCGCCCTCCTCCCCTACATCAAAGGCACCACAGATAAAATCAGCAAAATTCTCCACAAACACAATATCAGGACAGCCTTCACCACTGACCAAAAAATAGCCAACATCTTAAGAAACCCCAAAGACAAAATCCAGCTAGAAAACCAAGGAGTCTACGAAATACCATGCAAAATCTGCCCAGCAATATACATAGGGCAAACAAACAGGAGAATAAATGCACGCATCACAGAACACAAAAATGCAGTAAGAAAAAAAGAAAAAAACTTCTTCCCTTTTCCAGCACCTTAAAGCTACAGGACACGAAATCAACTTTGAAGGAGCCAGGTTAATCTCCAAAACAGAACACCTCCACAAGAGAATAATCATGGAAGCCATCGAAATAGAGAAACACCCCCACAGCATGAACAAACGTGATGATACCTCCCGCCTACCAAACATCTGGAAACCAGCCCTAGCCAACAAACGAACACCACCCACCACCCAAGCCGTTAAAATACAAAACAACAATGCACACACAACCTGCACCAATCAGCACCAATCTACCAATCATGATACAACCACACAACCAATCATTCCACTTACTGAAACAAAGCTACCACCCCATCCCCTCCCACCAAGACTTACAGAAAGACGGCAGCTCCGTTCCCATTTTAAGCCCACAGCTTCAAGATGGCAGGTGTGATCCTGCCGAAACGTTACAAAGACAATCTCAACCTTACACGGGAAAAGACCCGAATACAACAAAACCAGCATACCTACACCCGTGAAAATCTACGAAAACAAATATATATATATATATATATATATATATATATATATATATATATATATATATATATATATATATATATATATATATATATATATATATATATATATATATATATATATATATATATATATATATATATATATATATATATATATATATATATATATATATATATATATATATATATATATATATATATATATATATATATGGCATACCAGGGCTTGTAACACATGTATGTATGTATGTATGTATGTATGTATGTATGTATGTATGCACTACTCCCTCTTTCACAAATACATACCTATTTCCCTGGCTCAGCTGATAAAGGAGGAGACCCTATGGCTTAGTGGCTAAGACTCCTGCCTAATATGTAATACAGCCCTGGTTCAAATCCCAGTAAGGATATGGCTATCTGATGAGAGCTAAATAGCTTGAAATGGATCTATACTAGTCTCCCTTTATTTATTTATAAGCACAAATACAACATATATATATCCTAATTGCCCATTGTTAAGTTCTAACCTTCCACTGTTATTCATATTTTTAGACATATTTAGTAGTACAGTCATTCAAAATCTATTTTTCCCATTCTTCATCTCCATTTATATTACAATATTATCCTGATATCTATCACACTGCTAAAATAATAATCCAACCAGTATAGTTCTGATAGTAATACACATTATTGAAATATATTCATAAAAAATATTATTTTACTCCATTTTTCCTTATCCTTCATCTCCTACCCACTTCTGAATCTTCAATCTTATTTTCTTTTTAGTTGTTGTCCCATATTTGTCCCTTATGTCTTTTATTCCCTCTATTTGACTATGCAATCTAACTTTTCCTCCCAACTCTACCCTTTCCCGCTGTCTAATTCCAAAACTATCCATTCCACCTTTTATCTCTTTTCCCCAGTTCTCTTCCTGTTTGTCCCATTCCCTTTTAAAATATTTTACATTATTTCCTTCCTTTTTTAGTTCCTTAATCACTATTCGTTTGGCAACATTTTCTCCTTGTTATCTTCTTCTTGCTGATTTCTTCCCCACTTTCCCCTTTGTTTCTTCTGGTAGATCTATTCTTTCTTCCTTGTGCTGTTCATTGTCTGTTATTCTTTGTATTAAATTTCCCAATTTTTGGTCTATATGATCAAATATTTTCTCAATGCTTTGAAAAAGCTCCATTCTGATTACATTCTCCTCACTTCCGTCTTTTGTTGTGTCTGTATTTAGTCAATCTCTTTTTAGTCCACTTTCCAAAGTTTATTAACTCAAAAAGCCAAACTTCCAAGTCACAATTTTAAATGTCTCATCAATAGTCATTCCAAACAATTTGAATTCACTAGGAGGTTATCCATAACTCTTCAAATTACCTTATATGTTCAATAATATTCAATGATGTTCAGGGGCTCTTAACTGAAGTCCTTAGTTAATAAAATAAAATCTCTTGTAGGTCTATATTTAACAGATATTTCCAGTCTTTTTGAACAGTTATTTTCAAGTTTGCATATTTCCCTTTTCGTTTGCAGATGGCGCTCTCGCTTCTGTCTGCTTCAACCTCTCCGCGATATTGTTAAAAGTTCTGCTTTCAATTATTTTTTCCTATTTTTCAAATTATTTTTAATTTATAAATCTAATAATTGAGCAATTGAGCAATGTTTGGAAAGAGAAATTTGGGACTTTAATTCAAACATTTTAAAATGACCTCAATACCACATCTTTTAGCTTTGAATAACCAAGTTTCTATTTATTATTTAAACAGCAATTTTTTTCCTCCTTCAATGCCCCGGTATTTTTCCTGTGTGCCCATTCACAGCTTCAACAGATAGCTTTAAATATGCTTCCCCCTTGGATTTCTGGGGTCAACTTCCAATAAAGAAACCAATTCCGTTGCATTTAAGTACAATGACAATAAAGATTATACTTATACTTAAAAAGTATTTTCTCAGCCAGCTCACAGTCCATCCACTTTCTCCTCTCCAGCACAGTCTTGGGTATTCAGGCTGTCTCCGGCTTCATGGCAGCCATTTTGGCTGCTGCTGCTCCTCATCTTCAGCTGAGGGGGCTTTCCCAGTCAGAGAAGAGAGATGTAGCTCTCCTTGACCACCAGTTGGTCCCACCTTACTTCACCACTCCTTCAGGGTGTCTATGGTCTGAAATTGGACCCTCCGACAGGGAGAGGTCAGAGCTGACTGCAGAGCTTGCAGATTGAGGTTGCAAGGGTGCCGGAGGTACAACCAGAAGTCTCCTAGTTCTGAACTGTAACAGTTAATGAACTAGCATTTCTGTAGCCATGTTCTAGTACTGTGCTTAAATTATCCATTCTCGTTTTCATTTCTTTTGCCCTCAGTAAGAATGGTAGCCTCCATTATCCCCAAGATACATATCAATAGACCCTGGGAGCCTTCCCCCCCAGCAAAAACCTCTTCAGCAATTTGTTATAACCAAGGGAAGCGATATTCATGCATAAGCGTTTTATACAAAGGGCAAGTGCTTTGCTGGCAGGCTATCTTTTTAAACTGAATGGTGGCACAGCAAAGTAGAATTCCATAAATTTCATCTTGTAAGTACCTGCTTTATCTTTAGATCTCATGAAGCACCTTTAAATGTACCTTTAGTTTTATAAAGTATTCCAGCCCTATTGACTGATCATGCCTCAGCTGATTCTATGTACAAAAGAAATACATTGGTTTTGTTCTTATTTTTCATTACAGCATTGTATATATAAAATAGCAACCATGTTCATCCTGCAAATAAAGCATCAGTAAGCCATTCCACTTCCTCTGCCCAATGTATTATTTCAGTTTTTATCGAGTGATTTTCTGTCCTCAGTGTATCTTATTTTAAAAGCTACAGTAATTTGGTAATGCAGTAAATCTGTAATGCTATCCCTGCTAGTTAATTGAGATTATTTTTGAAGGCATTCCTTGAGTGGCATGCTGCAATTGAAAGGCTGCAAAATAGAGGTAGGTGTGGTTACCGGCAGTGTCTATCAACACAACCATCTCATAATAGCCTCAAACTGTGAAATGGACTACATCCTGTGATGTTACCTCTAACACCATCAAACAGCAACATCTGCATATCTCAGCTCTTTTGGAAGGACTAGTATAAAAGGTAAAGGAGTCCCTGTGGATTTTATTACACTTGACATTGCCAACTATAGGGGTGGTGGTGTTCATTTTTGTTTCAAGGACATTGAGCCAGCAATGTTCAAAGACATTTCTGCAATCACGTGGGCAGAATGTTACCTTCCCACCAAAGTGGTACCTATTCATCTACTCGCATTTACATGCTTTCAAACTGCTAGGTTGGCAGAAGCTGGGTTGAGGATGGGAGCTCACCCTGCATGGGATTCGGGTCTTGAACCTGGACTGTCACCTTTCCAGCTTTCTTGGACCAGTCACTATCTCTAAGCCATAGAAACAAGGCAATTTTCTTCTGAAAATCTTGCCAAGAAAACTGTATGGACTAATCCAGACAGTCATCAGGAGTCAACACTGACTCAAAAGCAAATAGTGCATGCCTACGCACGCACACGCACGCACACGCACACACACACAACTTGATACTACCTAATTCTAACCAACTCTGTGTAGTTCCTGGCATAAAAAACAAAACAAAACTTAAAATGCAAGCAAAAAGACCAACAACACATAACAATAAATAATATAGTGTGGTTTGCAGTCCACTTCTAAATATCTGAAAATAGAAGGAAAAGCTCTTAGATGGTATTTCCAAGTGAATTAATGCTTACCTGGAAAAGAAAATAAGGAAATTAACCAGTACATGGGTAGAAAAGCAATGTTTGTCTTTGTGTTTGAAATTAGTGCTCTTTAAAACAGCATGCCATTCAAATAAACTGGAGTTTACTTTGGAGATTTTATTAGGCTGCTTAACTGATGAGCAAATGAAGTCTGTCAATGATTATGACAAAAATTGCTGGAAGTCTGTCAAATCAAGAGGCCAGAAGTGCAGCAATTTTATCTCTATTACCCTACACTGTATTGATTTTAAATTGTATACAGATACAGAAAGGAAAGCTTAAGGCACCTCAGTGGAAATCAGTCTTCTGTTTATTACCGACTGTTGGAGTTTAAGTTGATTAGACTGCATAGGAAGTGTGTTTGTGTGTGTGTCTTGCATATCTGTACATGTATTACACCTAGGATAGAGTTTGCAAAAAGATTGACTGTAAATCAGATAAAACCAGTATATTGAACACTTTTATTTTGTTTTATTTTGTTAGTGCCATTGTCCGTCCATCCATCCTTCCTTCCTTCCTTCCTTCCTTCCTTCCTTCCTTCCTTCCTCCCTCCCTCCCTCCCTCCCTCCCTCCCCTCTCCCTCAGCATATTAAATTCTCTTGGGGTCACCCTGTCAGTGTCAATTCTTTGGCCTGGATTTAGTTGCATCAATCCTAATTGAAATTCTGCAGAAGTCCAGTATTCTGTGGAGATTGCAGATGAATGACAGTGCAGTGGCAGAAAAGATAAATATGCTGGCAAATGAGATCCCAGATCTCCACAGAGGATGGAATAAATTACTTTACCAATAGAGTGGAGGTAATATGTTGGAAGAAAGAAAGTGAAATCGAAGCTAGCTTAATACCTTTTGTTTGTTCAAGGTAGGGGCGGTGGGGAGCGAGCACACACAGTTAAGATTGAGTTAAAACAGAGATTGCTACACATCAGCATTTAGTCCCCCCTCCCTTCTTCTTGCTTTTGTATCATGAGGAAGGATTCACACACACACACACACACACACACTTTAATTCCATTTTATGCAGGAGACTGCTTGCATGGATTGGAATTCATGTGGCATTCTACATGTAGCTCAAGGCCGTCTAGAAACTGTGGTATAGCATATTGATTAGTCATTTGATAAATATGCCAAATGGCACACTGAGCTTAAGGTGCTTCATGCAAAATGTATTTAAATGACCTTGGCTAATTAGTTGAATAGCTAGCAGGCCCTCCTGTGGGATGAAGAGTCACATGTTGTGATGGTGAAGATTTAAGAGCTGGACTAAGTTAAATTCAAACAATAAATGGAAATTAGCCAAATAGCTTGCACTGAAATTCACTATTCCCTACCTCCACTTGGAACACCACAGAAAGGCAATTTTATCAGTTCCCTCCAGAGATAATGCCGTAAATCAAAAAAGCTGAATCTCCATATATTTGCTTTGATTAGTGTTTTTCAAAATGTCATCCTGTCACTCCCCAAGCAATCTTGTCCTATCATCCTCTACTAAATGTTTCTTCACCCTTGTATCTTATTTAGACAGTATTTTCTTTCTATCACTACCAGAAGATAAATCACCGTATACCGTTTTTAGCAAATTGGCTTGTATGTATCCAAAAACATTCCGTTAACCATTCATAAAAATGGGAGAGCTATTACCCCAGGTTACATTAACAGAAGGATACATTATGTCCATGCTAAATTACCTTGGGAGAGCTTATGGTAGCTTGAATGTCTAAGATAGTGGAAATCTTGAATATGTGCCTTATGTTTGCACCAATATTTTATAAATTTCAAATGAGTCTAATACCTGCCGTGGAGCGCCAATGATAGAGACTCCAGAGATCTGTCTCTTATCCAGTCACCATAAAAAATATTCTCTTAGCAGCAGTTTGTAGTTTCTGACATGAAGATCTTTCCACTAGCATCAGCAGACATGTCACTTTATACTAGGGATAAGATTAATCCTTTTGTCTTGTAAATTATGCCAGGAAAAATATGTTTTATCACATCACGGTCTGGGGCTGGAGTAGCCTACTGCACCCTATAGTCTATGATTTGCAGAGCAAGGAAAGATGTGCTGAAGGGATTTGGGGAGATTAACTCGATGTACATAAGGAGGAGAGAGGTGAATTCTTTTTCCCCCTATTAAAAATCTGGTTTATGGAACCTCTGTCACAATTAGCATAAAATCTAACCAACCAATCAACCAACCAACCAACCAACCAACCAACCAACCAACTAACTAACTAACTAACTAACTAACTAACTATGTGTGTGTACACACATTTTCTTCGGCTAGCATATGACCTTCAGATTTCTTAAACAACCAGTTCATTGAAGTGACACTTAAATCAGCCAAATCTTTTTTTCCCAGGCTCCAGCTTTAATGAATAGAAGAAAGGAACTTTGTTGGCTTCTGAATAATTCTTGAAGTGTGCATGGCCCTAATTTGTATATACTGAATCTCACATGCATCGTTCCCTAGTATTGCATTTTTTATGTGGCTTCCTATTTTAGAACAAAAGGGCAAAAGAAGAATGGGGACAACAGAGAATGAAGTGGCTGGATGGAGTCATCAAAGCAGTAGGTGTGAGCTTAAATGGTCTCCAGAGGATGGTAGAGGACAGGAAGGCCAGGAGGAATGTTGTTCATGGGGTCACGATGGGTCTGACACAACTTCGCAACTAACAACAACAACATTTTAAAGCTAAGACCTATTTTAAGAGAAATACCAGAGTACCTTATGAATATATGTCTACCCATGCCACAATAAATCATCTGCTTGTCTGTCCATCCATTTATCCATCTGTATGTATCAATCCAATAATTGATGGAGTCTGAGTAACTTATCTTCCTATCATATATAAAACAAGGTTAAAATAGCAACATTGAACAATAATAAACAATATAGATGAGGTAAAGGTAAAGGTTCCCCTAGCACATATGTGCTAGTCGTTCCCGACTCTAGGGGGCAGTGCTCATCTCTGCTTCAAAACTGAAAAGCCAGTGCTGTCCGAAGATGTATTTGTGGTCATGTGGCTGACATGACTAAATGCTGAAGGCGCACGGAACACTGTTACCTTCCCACCAAAGGTGGTTCCTATTTTTCTACTTTCATTTTTACATGCTTTTGAACTGCTAGGTTGGCAGAAGCTGGGACAAGTAATGGAAGCTCACTCCACTACGCGGCACTAGGAATTGGAACCACCGAACTGCTGACCTTTCTGATTGACAAGCTCAGTGTCTTAGCCACTGAGCCACTGCGTCCCTCAAACAATATAGATCAGAGGTGTCAAACTCGTGTCATCATGTTGTCATCACATGATGTAGTGTGACTTTCCCCCCCCCCTTCACTAAAATGAGGGTGGGCATGGCCAGTGCGTGATGCATCTGGCCCACAGGCCATGAGTTTGACACCCCTAATATAGATAATAAACCATATGCTGAGGAAAATAATCACCATAAACACGCATTAGGAATCTCTCTCATTTCCATCTCAAAGGCCTATTGCAATAGTCCAGTTTTAGTATCTTTTCTGAATCTTAATCATGTCAGGGTAAGTTGAATCTACAAGGAGATGCTATTCCAGGGCTACAATCTGGTCTGGCAAAAGAAACATACTATTTTATGTATAAATGAGGTTACAAGATCTGGCAGGCAAAACAACAACAACAACAACACCCAGATCGCTATTAGACAATGGCAAAATGCTAGATTGTTTTGCATGGCTCTGCTGCCCCTTAAAAAGGATTTGTGCAGGATTCCTCTGAATAAACAGCTTCTGAATTTTCTACTGGGAGGATTCTTTCACCTCTAAATTTCCTGCTTTGTTCTTCATCTCATAGCCAATCAGTTATTATTTCTTCATCAACACCTGAACCATTTAGCACCTTATCTTCAAAATGATTGTGTGCCCCCTCCATCATTTTTCTTAAAGACTCCAGCCAGCAGGCATAGCCATTCTATTCTTTCCACCAATCCAACTTTGACCAATTCTAAGCATATGCTTTCTTGGGATGTTGGGGACTTAAAGTCCACACATCTTAAAGTTGCTACAGTTGAGAAACACTGTCCTAGTCAGTTTTGGCCTAGGTTAGACAGAATGAAGCAATTATCTCGGAGGAGATGGCAAGGAGAGACAACTAATTTCTAGTACCCCTAAGTCAATGCTGTCAGTTGAACTAACCCAATTGTCATTGCATTCAGCTTGAAATGGGGAATGACTTCTGTCTTTCTATCTCTTGTGCAGTCGTACTCCTTCACCTCTCTTTTTAAAGAGATGGATTGAAGCCGCTTTACCATGGCAACTGTAACCAAGGCAATACCATTGTCTTATACCTCTATGTACTAGGCTTGGAGACTACTCAATAATACTAGAAGTCTCATACATCATTATCTGAATTTTATACATGTGGCAGTATATGAAAAACAAGTCCACGTTGTTGCTTAACAGGAGCCGATGCTGGTTTTACATACTTCTGCTGTAAGTTCAAGAATAAAAAATATATTAATCATATAAGCCATCATGAGTATGATTATTAAGGGCTGGGCAAAAAAAAAAACCCTTTCACAATAGAGAAATAATTCTGATGAGCAGAGAAACCTTAAAAGCATCATCAAAAAACTTTTCATGCAGACTATTGTTTTCAGGCCATTGGCTTGATAGGGTTTGAGGCATAATAATTAAAGTCATAAACTAGAGCATTGAAACTTTCCCAATGCTTGGGTTGCTGTAATGCTGGTGTTGCAGATCAAGAAATTTTGTTGGATGGTGCTAGCTAAGCCATTATCTCTCAGTTTCAACCTCCATCTGCCTTAAGGGCACAATAGTAATTATTTATTTTCATCGCTGTTCAGAGGATTAGTGAGACTTTTTTCCCAAGTATTTTGAACACTCTAATGCAATACATATATGCAAAACATTTCATTATTAAACCATTAGTACCAGTGTGACCCAATGCTGAACTTTTGACCATAATGTAGGAAAGTATTTTATGATAGTTATACTTCGTTTTCTCTTGGGTATTTGTTTTTCTAATCTGGATATTTTCTATTTTTAAAATACAATTGTGTAAAGCTTAGACACTCATTTTACATCAGGTCAAAATTATTTCTGAGCTTGACACATCAGTTCATTGTGTATTATAGGATTACAGACGAATTGGAGAAATATCACATTTTTAAAGAAAGAAAATCTAGTTTACAGGTATATTGCTGGTTGCACAGTCTTCTTTCAACCCAAGAATAGAGTCAAGATGGACAGCTGTTTCGGCTTTCACAGGTTTGGAATGATGCTGTCAATAAATACACACATCTGTTGCCCATATAGACAAAATATATTTGGCTTGACAAAACATATTTGGCATCTCCATCTGTTGGAATGGCACCTTGCCTATTCACAAGTTGTCAGGGCCTTGCCATATGGCAGAAATATCAAATGATAAAATGTTTATTTGGCCACCTTGTATTCCTGTCAAAGTGAACACTGCTTTTGCTGAAAGCCAAGTTGCTGTTAGTATTACCATTGTTCAACAAGATTTCATAAGTATTTCTAAATGTTGCAGATTATCTAAATTGCTTCATGTGACTCTTATTTTCAAATAAGATTTATGGTGTGTGTGTGTTTATAGAGGGTTTGCTTATATTAACATGCCCCAGAAATATTTTAGTGCTACAAACCTGTTCAGTGCTGCCTCTTCTATATATTTATATCTGTCTCTCTCTGTGTGTGTCTCTCTCTCTTTATGCAGAGAGAAAAAGACAGTGGGATAAAATAAAGGGGGCTATGTGGCAGGGCCTCTAAACATAATTTATTTTGTGGTGTTTTTTTGCACATAGCAGATGTGATAACAATATTGTTCATTTTACCAACAATCAGATTAAGCAACAGTAAAGAAAGAAGGGACAAACTATAAGAAGAAAACAACATAGCACTAAACGAAAGCAGAAGAACAAACAAAAGCATTTTGACTTCACATGAATTTATGTTGAGTCCGAATAGGACTGGCTAGGAGTTGCAAGACATAAAACACATCATAAAAATTATCTTCTGATCCAATTATATAATGCAGATAAGACACCAATTTCATTTGACATGCCATCCGTTTATACTGTCCAATTGAACAGGATGGCAAAAAATTCATCCTTTTAACAAATAAATAAATAAATGTTAGCAAAATTGTCACCTGTATGATTTTGAAGCTTAAAACAATGCCTACTACCTAGTGTCCTTCCCTCACCCCCAATGAATTGTTCAGTGTCAAACCAAATATTGAATCCCTGGAGAAATGTTTATGGAAACATTAGAACTGAAGAAGCTTCATGGGTTAGAAGCAAAATATTTTCAAAGACAAGAAACCAAGAAAGTCCTGTTGCCTTTTGGAAAAAGTACTTTTGGGTATACCTGGAGATTTAATGAAAAGTTGGCTGGATAGCACCCAGAATAATGAACAATTGTTAAGAAAAAAAGAGAATGTAGCCAAAGGTAATTTAATATCAGAAGTGAAGAAAACTATCAGAGGCATTAATACTGATCTTGTCATATCAGGTAACATCATAAGATACAAATATAGGCTGAAAGATACAATATATAATAAATGATTTTTAAAAACTTTTTGAAGTTTCAGTACTCAGAATGTATCTTGGCAGAGATTTTTCTCTAACCTTACTGAAAAAATATGTAATTTTGTTTTGTCACTGGATTAAGATAGCATGGGATCTGATAAATCCAGGAGGTATAGTGAAATGATTTTAAAAATGCTGTATTTCCAATGAAATAATGGACCCAAGAATCAGTCACCTGAGTGTGAAGAAACTGAGAATACTGAAGATGGTTAAAAGCAGGAGTGGTGGCAGTGGTGAGATAACAAAGGGAATAAAAAAAAGTTGAACAGATAACAAGATTAGTGATGAAAAACGGATGAACAAATTATTGCACCAAATTTTATATATTATATTCTATTGCACATTATTGTACACAATTTCTTCATTCTAAAATTGTGTCCTCTTTTTTACTGCATACTTTCCCTTTCAAATATGGTGGGCTGTTTATTAATTAAGGGCCCTGATTTTGTATAGAGTTCTCATAAAGCATGAGCTGTAGTGGCGCACTGGTTAGAATGCAGTACTGCAGGCTACTTCTGCTGGCTTCCGGCTGCCTGAAATTTGGCAGTTCGATTCTCACTGACTCAAGGTTAACTCAGCCTTCCATCCTTCCAAGGTCAGTAAAATGAGGACCCAGATTGTTGGAGGCAATATGCTGATTCTGTAAACTGCTTATAGAGGGCTGTAAAGCACTGTGAAGTGGTATATAAGTCTACGTGCTATTGCTTTGCTATTCATGATAACATATCTCAGTCAAACACCCCAATATATGCTAGCATGAATCTGTTCTATGACACCTCCCCTCTCATTTCCCCTTCTTGGCAATTTCTTTAGGCTACATGGATCTGGATAATTGTTCTTTAATAGTATAAAGTGGACGTTTTAATATTTCCCCATTAACCCCTTCTATATCAAAGATAGCACTGATGCATATTCATTTGATATTGCATTCAAGAAGGAGGTATTTTATCTATTCTCCTGCCCATTGTAATGAGTATTTCATTTCAGTTGTAGACATCCATTGCTTCCTTCTGCACTGTTCTGCTGATAGCATTCTTAAGCCACATATAGCCATATAGTATTAAAATGAGGACATTATACAACTGATATTGCATGATTTGTTCTTAATAAAGGCCCAGAAACATGGTTGTTTTGTTTATAGTTTGCAGTTTTGTTTTGATTAATATCATATTAGGTCCATCTTGCAGTGGTCACAAACCACCTGAACATATATTCTTAAAATGAGATTAAATAAACAAACTGATACTATAAATCTGCTACATTCAATTTTTAAGGAAAAAAATAGTGTGACCCACATTGCAATCTCCATTCCAGCATTCTCAGCTCAAAGTTGAAAAATTGTCAGATAGGTGGCTAATGCATTTTACAAATAAATAAATAAAAATCAATACATATGTTGCATATGAACATGGGCATTGGAGATCGTTGCTTTTAAGCCAGTATTTGTTAGAGCATGTTTTAGATAAAATTATATGTATGATGGAAGTTAGTTTTAGAATCAAACCAACACAGGTACTGTATATTGAATATGAAAAATATAGACATTTTATTTCTGTTTTGAAATGATAATGTACAGAAAATTGGATGGAACAGACTAGTAAGTGATGACAGACAACACTAGTACAGAAGGGACTTAGATTGATTTGCTTAATCCCTACTGGCTAGAACGGTATATTGGCTCCTTTATCATTGTCATCATCATTATGTTTTTTCTAAAAAGCTAAGAAAAGTTTTATATCATCTTACTTGTTATCAATTTTTAATCAGTTGTTTCCTCCTCCTCCTCTAATTTTCTCACTATCTTCCTTCCAACACTTCTCAAAAACATCACTGCTAGAGGCCGATATCATCTCTTGGTGAGAACTCTTAAGCTTCAAGATTGAAGAGACTTAGTTCATAGCTTTTAGGAACAGCTCGGAAGTTTCTGACTGCCATGACTTTCATGGGCCAGACCAGTAGTGGGTTTCAATTTTTTTAGAAACTCTTCTGTAGGTGTGGCCTGCTTTGTGAGAGTGGCTTGCCAGCCATATAACCTAGTGGGAGTGGCTTGGCAGTCATCTGACTGGGTGGGCATGGCCCAACTTGTAAAATGTGGTGAAACTCACTCTTGCTTAGCAACCAAAATGTTGGCTCAGAAACTCTGGCATTTGAAGCAGGCAAGTCTTAAAGCTGTCAAGTTACAAGACCTTGCACCCCTAACCCTTTAGAAAAAAAACCCGGGGGTGTTCAAACTTGACAGCTTTAAGACTTGTGGACTTCAACTCCCAGAATTCCTCCTCTCGCTCTTCATCTTGACGATGTGCGGACAGGTGGGGGAGGAAGCTGGAACCGGTTCTAAACAGCACTGTAGATTTGTGGAACCTCTTCTATAGAAGAGGTTAGAACTGGCAGGAACCCACTCCTGGGCCAGACTATGTTAATATCTGCCCCCATTTATCAAGCAAGGAACACTTTGGACAAGTTTTTCTGTATTGGGAACAGCGATCCATAGCGGTAAAAGTCAGAAGTTAATCAAGTTGCAGCAACTGACACATCACTCGAGCGGATCGATTGGGTGACAACATTATGGAGCAAATGGTAAAATTCTTTTACTCTTGAATATTTCACTGCTCATGTCTTCATGATTCTGTGATTTGGACAATTAATCATATCAGATGGAATTAATCAGATTAGAAAGAAAACCAACCAGTCCCTGAATCTAGTTACTTTCCTTTGTACAAAGTTAGCACTCATCCTTCTCCTAGAAGAATGAAATATTTTGGGAAATATTAAAAAGGCAGACTATTATATTTTCCCTAAAAGAGAAATAGAAATCTTAAGGGTGACAGAAACTCAGCCCCAGCTCCTTGCCCCCAGCAGATATTTGGTGCCCATTAAGAAAGACTAAGGGACACAGTGGCTCAGTGGCTAAGACACTGAGTTTGTTGATCAGAAAGGTTGGCAGTTTGGCAGTTCGAATCTCTAGCACCATGTAACAGAGTGAGCTCCCATTACCTGTCCCAGTTTCTGCCAATCTAGCAGTTTGAAAACATGTAAAAATGCAAGTAGAAAAAATAGGAACCACCTTTGGTGGGAAGGTAACAGTGTTCCATGCACCTTTGGTGTTTAGTCCTGCCAGCTATAGGACCACGGAGACTTCTTTGGACAGTGCTGGCTCTTTGGCTTTGAAACAGGGATGAGCAGTGCCCTCTAGAGTCGGGAATGATTAACACATACGTGTGAGGGGAACCTTTACTTTACTTTTAAGAAAGACTGGGCGAGCCTGTCTCCAAGACAAAAGACCTCCAGCTCCAGGGTGATGGGATTATGACCTTCCAGGACATAATAGGATTAACCCCTCTAGCAGAAGAGCTCACCACATAGTACAATCACCTGGAGACATTGCATCACCCAGCAAACTTCAATAAAACCTGGAACTCAGACAACCTACAAAAATACCTGTGACCCCTTACAACAGCCAATAAAATACATGTTCTTGCACAGTAACAGAAAGTTCAAGTGCAAAGCCCAAGAGATGGTATAAATACCACCCTCTCTCAAACATGCTTGGTGGTTTTGCTTCATCAATAAATGGACCTCTTTTCAATCAGCCTCCATTTTGACTCCAGTGCCTTTCTCCCAACTTTGAACTGAACGAGATGGATATTTCTTCCAACACCTTACTCTCTTCCTCACCATGGTGTTTTCTATTAGTGAAAAAAGGCTGGCTTTTTCAGATCTAGAGAGAAAATGTATATTCCAAACTATCATAGTATACTCGTCCTGAACCAGATTAAGTGCATGCTCTTTCCAATGCACTATGGCAGAATAGAAATGCGGCAACTTGTCTTTTGTTTAGTCTTTGCTTTATAAAATTTTAAAGTTATAGTGATTTTATATTGCACATTTCCCCAAGGACTGTTATGACTATGCACAGTGTAAAAATGCCTCTTATCTATGACATAAATGATTGGTATGGTTGGATACAATAAAGAATTGTTGCAATTCACATTTAATCTAGACTGAAAATATTCCAAATCAAATACAAGGTGTAAGAGTTACTGATAAAGGAAGGGGGGGGAAGCACTACTGATTATATTAAAGGTCTCTCATTATGTTCAGCTTACTTTGATGTAGATAAAGAGCATGCTGACTCTATGCAGCTGTAATAAAATACGAAATTCCATTGCTAGAATACAACCATTGATTGACATAGATCTCTCTTTTGTATGATTATGCATAAATTGCATTTCATAAGGAACATAGAATAATAATTGGAGATCTTCTAGTCCAAGCCCCTGCTTAGGCAGGATAACCTATATCCATGATGGTGGTATGCAAAGCCATTTCCAAGGCCAGCTGATATTCGGCCTTGGTTTTTGGCTGTTTTCAGGAACAGACTCCGATTTGCTCGTTGGGCTGTTTTTCACTCTCCGGAAGATTCAGGGAAACCTGAAGGGGTGAAGGGTGAAAAAGGGTGAAAGTCAGAAAATGGGCCGTTTCTGGCCTCCGGAGGGCCTCGGGGGGGGGAGCCATTTTCACCCTCCCCAGGCTCCTAGAAAGTCCTGGAGTTGGGGGTGGGGGGTGAAAAACAGAGCTACTGGGCTGACTGGAAGTTACTTCTATGTATGTTTTAGCCTCCAGTCCCCTAATAATCTTTTTTGCTCTTCTCTGCACTCATGCTAGAGTCTCAACATCTTTTTTACATCATGCCGATCAAAACTAGATGCAATATTCAAGTGTGGCCTTACTAAGGCATAACAAAGTAGTATTAACCTAACTTGATCCAGTTTTACCTACGTGGACAGTAGTGGATAACACCCATATTCTCTAAGGACTCAAATATAAACCATTGGTAATCTTTCCAGGAGAACGCTGTGGCTTGAACATAACACATTTTGCATGTGAAATATGTGTTTTACCTTTAAGTTAAGCACTTTTCCCCTGAAGAAATGCAAACATGTAAACATCTTCTGCAATTCTGAGTAGTTAACCATTGTGCTGGACAAATTGGATCTTTGTTGGATCCTGCAGGATTTTTCTTGTGAGTTCATATTCTTTTTGCAAACCAGAAAGCTGTAGAAGACACATGGAGTGCTAAGGCTGCCACTATGTGAAATTGGTCATAACTCTGTTATACAACTGTAAAATTGCTCATGTCCCGGCATTGTCAAGATTTTAAATTATGCTAAATAAAAGATTCTTGCTTCTAGAAAGCAGTGACGTGCGGTGAGGTTTATGGCTGGTGAGGCTGGTGATGTCATCAGGAAGGCGGGGAATGGGACCACGTGTGCTGGAGGCTGAGGCTGCCTCAGTCTCCAGCACACATGATCCCATTCCCCCGCCTTCCTGAGCGCGCTCCGCCAGCTCGCACTCCGTGATCCCCAACAGCAGCTGCTTTTCAGTGCTTTTCTGTGCGTCTGGCGTTTAGGACATCCGGCTATCTACCTAAATGCCAGACGCACAGAAAAGCACTGAAAAGCACTTCGCCTCCAAGCCACTTTGTCTTGATGATGTCGCCGACGTCGCTGCTGGGTGCGGCCAGCCAGAGGGGTCCAGGCGGACAAAAGAGTGAGCAAGCGAGCGATGGAGGATCAGGCATCCTGATCCTCGGTCGCTCGTCTGCCGGACTGCCTCGGCACCACTCTGGCTACCTCCATCCGTCCGTGCATGGCAGCTGCAGTCATCAAGCCCCTGCCACTTCTGGACGTTGATAGCAGTTGCGAGGAGCGCACAAAGTACAGCGGAGGCAGGAAGGTTATTGGCGCTTCCGAGAACCCTCCTGCCTCCGCCGGTTTCCCAGCTGGCACCGCCCCGTGCGCGCTCCTCCTCCTCCCTCCTCTTCCTCTTATATATATGAAACTCCCTCATGGATATTATTATTTTATATATTATTATTTCATGATGAGAGGTGAGGCTCTGCCTCCCCTGCCTCCCCTGACTGCACGTCCCTGCTAGAAAGATACCCAAGCCAATATTTAATTCATTTGATGCAAGAACACACTACTGAAAATCCATAAGAGTTATTTGGCTCCACGTCCAATATATATTTTCCATCTTTAAAACAGGAATGTCAACCTGGATTTCTTCAAGGGTCAGATCAGCATTGTAGTTCTCCTCTGTGGGCCGACCGGGTGGGGGAAGGGAGATGGAACGGACGCCTCCTACGGCACTTTGCCAGCCAAAACAGGGTGTGAAGGGGCAGTGCAGAGTCTGTTTTGGCTGGCAGAGTGCCACAGGAGGCGTCCGTTCCATCTCCCTTCCCCCACCCGGTCGGCCCACAGAGGAGAACTACAATGCTGATCTGACCCTTGAAGAAATCCAGGTTGACATTCCTGTTTTAAAGATGGAAAATATATATTGGACGTGGAGCCAAATAACTCTTATGGATTTTCAGTAGTGTGTTCTTGTCTTAGTGGGCTGCATGTGGCACCATTTTGGCTGTCAGAGGCACTGCAGGCCGGTCCTTTGCTATTTTCAGACCACTCACCTGGCCCGTGGACTTGAGTTCGACACCCCTGATTTAAAATATATTTTGGTGCAACTGTAGACATACCAAAGGGAAGGTCAAGGCATTTCTTAAAATCATGTTACTTACAATTACTGCAATGGTCTTCCCCCTAGATAAATGTTTTGTTTATCTCATTTTTCCCATGATTTATATCCAGAAAATAACTTTGAAGAAGATGGTGCTCATTTAATTCTACCCTCCCCCAACAGCTGCTCAGTAATTTCATATCCTACAATGGAAAAGAATTTTCTAGACATGAGGTAAAACAAGTCTGATTCAGCCAGATTTGGCTGCACTCACAGAGATGTTCACCATTCTGTTGAACATATTCCACAGTCATTATCTTTCATAGACGGTAGAGTGCAAAAGAAGAAGAAAAAGAGGAAGGGAACACTTTGTCTGTCTCTATATCTCTTTTCTCTCTCCCTCACAATAGGGCCATTCCTTTTAATGGAAGACATGTGGTGAAATATCCTGTGTAGCTTTGAAAACCTCTGGTTAGGATTTTTTAAAGTGTCCATTTTACTCCAATCTAGTGGAACACACCTCCCTCACTATTAACCTAAGAAGTTGTCAGATGGATCAGTTGAATATATACAGACAGTTATCAGATAAAGTGAATTTATTTTGTTTTTAAATTTTGCAAGGCACCTTTCAAAATCAGAGGGCTTTTCATGATGAATGCCATTTACCCCCTCCCCCCCAAATGAAGAGAAGAGAAGAGAGGGGAGGGGGAAAGGACATGGATGCCTAATTCATACATCAAAAGTGTAAGTCGTAAACTGGGAAAATGAGATACACTTTTATTTATACCATTCTTTGAAATAAGGATGAGAGATTTGGCCAGATGGATGATTTGGCTGGAACTCTCTTTTCTGAAAGGAAAGAAATGGAAATATCAGCAAAATGGCAGGGCTGCAAGACCAGTTTAATTTAAAAACTGAATGGCATATTCACACTCATTTGGAATCAGAAGGCATGCCAATTTATGGCAGAAAGCATAGATTGTGTATTGTTTCCAACTGGCTCAGGGAGTAAGGAATAAAATGGACTTGCCTGATGTTCAGCTTTTAAGCTTTTAAGTAAAATATGCCTTAGAAAGGTTTTGTTTTGTTTTGAAGGGTAAAATGTCAGGAAATTTGACCAACAAATTTTCTCTCCTCTCCTCTGTTTTTATATCCACCATAAGAGAAAAAAAAACAATTGTAGTTTTAATATTTGTGTAAAGACGACATTTAGAAAAATTATGACTGAAATAAAAATTTCATGGTGTGAATTGAAGCTATACAATATGCAGAGACAGTTGATCCTAGGAAACCCAAATAGGGGCTGGAAAGAAAATATTTTGAAAGAAATACCCCCTTTGATAGGTATGAAAATTATAGCTGAAATATGAAGGATACTCTTTTGATGGGGCAAATCCAGTTTGTTTCCCTAGCATTGCCAATTTTTCAGAAAACAGATTTTCAATATATTTGGAGCTGATTAGTTTAATCCAGTTTTCCAACCAAAATAGAAAAATATTAATAGATATATTTCTTCAGTGTTCCATTCTCTATTTCATAACACTATTTTAAGTGACTTTTCAAACATTTAGAAAACTAGCCATTTGTAGCATTACCAACTTTTGGAAGAACCATCATTCAGTAGCAAATAATTCTGCATCCTTGGTTCAATTTGTGGCTTAGCCAGTGTTTTGTCTAGTGCATGTAGGAAATGATAGGAAAAACAGAAACCTGGAAGCTTAAACAGTAGCTATCAATAAGAGTGGGCCAGATGGATTAATTCTCTGGATCCTAGATAAGATTAGACTACCAGATCTGGAATGCAACTATCCACTTGATCACTGACTGTCAGCAAATAGTTCTATTTCTTTGCTTCTTTACGGTCACATTATAGCTCTGCTATAAGGCAAGCACTTTCTACCTGACTTACGACAGTTCATTATAATGGATGAGTTGCTGAAACATAATTTATTTAGTATGTATATATAGGAACAGTGATGAAAAATTAGGATTGTGATGTAGTTAAATTGTAAAGAGCCATATGAAAGGACAGATTTGAACCTTGAAGTAAGAGGAGCATTATTAGGGAGCACTATATTTCCTTTGTATTTTTAAAATCTCCAGAGCGGATTAATTACATTCTAGGGCAGGGCTATCAAACTTGCGTTGTCACGGCTGTGTCATGTGATGTATCAGGACTTCCCCCCCTTCGCTAAACAGGGTGGGGGCAGGGCCAGAACATGACGCATCTGGACCACAGGCGGTGAGTTTGACTCCCCTATTCTAGGGAATAGAAGAAGCTTCTTTATATTTACCTTTGATGCGTTACACCTAAGAAATCCTATAGGCAGAATGAAAGTGCCAAAGGCTAGGAGGAAGGAAAATATTTCTATATT
Source organism: Natrix helvetica (assembly GCF_964273705.1). Lineage (NCBI taxonomy): Eukaryota > Metazoa > Chordata > Lepidosauria > Squamata > Natricidae > Natrix > Natrix helvetica. The sequence continues at coordinate 63,493,643 of NC_138548.1, forward strand.
CTATAAAATAATTGGCCTGTAATTACTGTGAGAGCAATTATGTAATATTTGCTTATTACTATTGAATTAAATAATGCCAAATCACAAGCCTCTTGGTATTTTACAATAAAATACAGGTAGTCCTCAACTTACAACAGTTTGTTTAGTGACCATTCGAAATTACAGAAGCACCGAAGTGACTTAAGACTGTTTTTCACACTTAAGGCTGTTGCAGGATCCCCATGGTCACGAAATCAAAATTCAGATGCTTGGCAACTGACTCACATTTATGACAATCGCAGTGTTCCTTAGCAATGTGATCCCCTTTTGCAACCTTCTGACAAGCAAAGTGAATGGGAAATCAGATTCACTTAACAACCGTGTTACTCACTTCACAATTGCAGTGGTTCACTGAACAAATGACGGCAAGAAAAGTCATAAAATGGGATAAAACTCAATATATTTCTCACTTAGTAACATGAATTGTGGGCTTGATTGTAGTCCTAAGTTGAGGACTACTTATATGTATCTTCTAAATTAAAAGCCATCACCAGTATTTAATCCAACCCAAGAAAAGGCGACCCATCATCACCTCTAATGGGGAAAAAAATGATCAGTCCTTAGTTTTTAACATCCAAAGTCGATGTTCCACTGAGCTGTGTACCTTACCCAAGTGGACTTTATGTTTTGAAAAAATAATGCAAAGATTATATAAAAATCATGGTTAATAGTTTAATTTGACAAACCTAACTAATTTATTTCAGAAATTTTTAAAATTTGAAGTCTTCAGATGACATCTCTTTGAATTTCAACTGTTAATGGTGACCAAGTCCCTATATAGATATAACCTTGCAGAATTTCATTTTCTTTAGTATGTATTTGCATAAACAGATGTTATAATGCCCACCTATGGCATGTTGACAACTTACAATAAAACATTTCCTGGGATAATAGTAAATTGTTATAAAGAATGTCCTTATTTTTACAGTGATTTCAGCTCTCAAGTAACAAATTAATGTTATTTTTATGGTCAGTTTTTTAATTAATCTTTCAATCTCTTTTAAATAAATATGCTATAATATCCTAATATTGCAGCCGATACCAAGATGTTATCAAAATAGGGGACGATTCCTGGAATCTCCTGCAAAAGCCGTTCCATGACGCTTTGGAACAGTCCAGGGACCATACTAACTCTGAATTGCAGGCGGTGACATTTGAGTGCACCCCTGTGCATCACAATGGTTTGGGCTTCTGCTGTAGTGCCATCTACAGGCAATTGTTGGTATGGCTGCACCATGTCCAATTTCGCAAAAATTTTTCCCAGGCCTAGTGAATGGAGAAGATGCTGTACAATGGGTACAGGGTAGGCGCTTTGTTGTAGCGCTTTATTGATTATGCATTTGTAGTCTGCGCAGATGCAGACTGACCCATCAGATTTGACAGGTGTCACTATAGGGGTCTCCCAGCATGCACGATCAACCGTCTCTAGTATTCCCTGGCCCACAAGCTTGTCAATTTCCCTGTCAATTTTAGGGCGGAGAGCAAAAGGCGCTCTCCTGGGTTTTAGCCTTATTGGGGCTATGTTGGGGTCCAAATTGAATGATATTGGGGTCCCCACATACTTACCCAGATGGTGCCGAAGACGTCCTCGAACTCCTTAAATATGGCCTCAGCGCTGTTGTCCTTCGGAGCATGCGATGTGGGAGCATTCGTCACAGCGTTGATACTGGTTGAGGCCCAGGGCTTGGAACCAATCTAGCCCTAGGAGGCTTTGCAGGTTTCCGCTGACCACTCACACTGGAAGTTTTCTGCTGAACTGTTTGAAGTTTATGCGAAACATCCCTTGGCCCACGATGGGAACTCGGTTTCCCTAGTAGTCTCTCCCCTCAGAACGCCTTGGTGGCTTCTGCCAGGTCCCTTGTCTGGGTGTTGGCTGGCGATGTGCTGCGCTTCTAGGCTGCCAGGCTGTGGCAGGGAATTCGCTCCGGCACACCTTGGCGATGTGCCCCGTCCATCCGCAGCACTGATAGGTCGCATCTCTGAAGCAGCAACCCGATCTGGTGTGATCTCCACCACAGCTAGCACAAAGTGAGAGATTCTGCTTGAATTTGCATGCCGGCTGGGCGCGGCTATTGTGCATGTGGCAGCTATCATCTTCTTCCCCCTCAGAACTCTCAGGCTCTGCGATCTCGCGATGAACGCGTGTGTTCTTCTGTGCTTCTAGGGCCACGCTCTGGCGCTGCAATGCCTCGGTCGATTTGACGGCTGATTCTGATGCCCTGGCTTCATCCAGGGCGATTTGCAGAGTGAGGTTTGACCGTGCCAGCAACCTCCTCTGTAAACTAATGTCCCATATGCCACATATTATGTGGTCCAGAATCAGCTCATCCAGATCTTTAAACTCACAGTATGCAGCAGCCTTACAGAGTGCCGCCACATATTTGTTTATTGTTTCGCCCTCTCTCTGCTTTCTGATATTGAATTCATGCCGGTGAACGTGTTTTGACGGCTTCGGTGCATAATGGGTTTTTAGCGTTTGTTGGAGCATGGACCAGGCGACCGATTGCAGCGGTGTCAGCTCTGAAAAGTTCTTTGCCGTCTCGAACACTTCCTGGCCACAGTACCTGAAGAGCATGTTCTTTTTTTGGCCGTCAGGCAGGCCCATGAGTTCGTTTGCCTCCAGGAAGTAGTCGAATCGAAGCATGTATGATTCCAGTGCTTGGTGGATATGATCATATGGAGTTGGTGGGGCTTGAATAGCCATTTTTTCGTATAGAGGGCGATTCAAGTTTGCCGCTCAAAAATGGCTGCTTGAAGCCACACTGAGCTCCAGGCTGGATAAGTTGCTGGATTTTCTGCACTCTTTTTGGTTTGCCTAGTTGCCTTCCAATCCCATCATCGGGGATGGGATCGGGCAATGGATAGGCAGACACAGGCTAACAATAACAACAGCTCTTTATTTCATACAACAAGTGTGAACAATCCAGCGAACTCTGAGTCTGACAGCAGCCCTTTTATAGGGAGCTGTCAGACCTTTCAACCAATAGAATCAAACCTCTGTTTCCGCCGGAACAGAGGACCTTGGTGTAAACTATAGTTGCTATTGTAGATATCTAACAGCACTCTTGATTAGTCAAGTTATGTGAATCATCCTGATAGAACCTGGATTCTTTTATTCTAAGATTTTATTAGAATCTTCAGAAATGTAAAGTGCACTACCTTTGTGATAGTGTAACTAGGACAGATTAATATTTATCATATTTGTTCAAAACTGTAGAAGGAGCAAAAAAAGTAATGCCATAGTAAATGCTGAGGTAACCACATTCATCTTTCATAGGCAAGTATGTCAATTTTTAACAGTTTAGATTCAATAATCTTCTCAAAACAGAGAAAAAAATGACTACAGTCCAGGAAGACAACCTTTGCTGACTTTAGAAACCAAATACATAAATGATAGACTGATCATAAGAACTAGATGCCCCAAAGCAGATTTATAGCTGGAGCTGCCACTTACTCAATAATGCTATGTTATATAAAGATTACCCATTGCATTCCCTACCTTTTGTTTGCAATGAATAATAAGAGAGTTCTCTCTGCCCTTGGGAAGACAACAAGAAATGAACCCAGTGAGACTGGTAAAACTTTAATGAAGAAATGGAGCAAAATGATGCCACCAAAGGCAAAACTATTAATCAGGATTGAAGTCTGGGATCAGGAGATGGCAAGCACAGACAGCTGCCCCAGCCTTAGGAAGTCCAACTGATGTAGTCTGCTCAAGGCCTATATATACCTACTAGTCTCCTTGCTAAAGAGAACAAGTAAAATAGCTTCAAGGCCTGAATACACAAAACTGTACAGAGATTCTGAACTATAAAGGTGGTGATATTTCAAGTTTTGAGAATTCTAAATTTAGACCTGTGCTTGTGTATGGCTTCAAAGAAATATTTAACTTTGACAAAGTGTCGAAGAAAACTCCACCTAGAAGCTGCTTTGCAAATTGTGTTCTTCTTGCTTCTGAGGCCAAATGAGGCAATCATGCTGCTGCTTTTTTAGACTGCCTGATTTAGCCTTCTTTCACAAAACTTGGGCTTGAGGAGAAGGATGAGACCATTTTGTAGCACTGGCCAAGTGATCTCCCAGCCTGGATAATTCCTGCCCAGTTTATGAGGAATATTCAGTGAGCTTCTAGACTCTCAGAATGCAGCAAGGGAAGTCCCAGGGGATTAGCTTCAGGTGCATTATGGCCAGTAGATATTGAGGACATTAAGGGAGGAAGGAGCCAGTGGCCTTGCCTGCTGTTAACATCCTTTTCATTCACATTGATGGTTATCCAAACTCAATGGCTTGAGAAACTGCTATGAGTATGCTATGTCCACAGTACCGACACAATCAGCCAATAGAGAACATTAATTTCTTCTTGTCTGCTTTTGCTGAATACTGTGAAACAGAGCTCAAAGAAAATAAATAGCCTTGAAGAACTTCAGTGTACATCAAGAGTGGTCTTTACTGAGTAGTCCAACGATGCTATGAAGTATGTGTGGACTGAAGCTACCTAACTTGAAGCCCTCCTTACATACTGGATATCTTTCAGAATTTGCAAAATGAATGGACACTAAAAGCAATCTCAAGCCACCAGCCTGGAAGCACTCTGGCCAATGTTTGAGGAAAAGGCTGGGAGAAATTAGGTCCATTCCTAATTTCTTGTGTCTGGTTTACCGTCCCTGTTAACAACCTCCCTCTGTTTTGAGTGAATGGCTCCTACTACTACTTCAACAGTATGAATTGTTTACTCATTTTTTCATTATGTAAAATTTAACCTACTTCTCTACACTTTGGATATATTTTATGCTTTAGTGAACACAATTGCACATATATAAAATGTATAAGAAATGTACCGTGTATAGGTTGGTATTGGCAGCAATTCACATATCACAGCTCCCAAGATATATCTATCATTCATTCATTCATTTGTTCATTGATTCAACCTATTTATTACACTAATAAGCAACTCAAGGTGACAAACATACTTAATACTTCCTTCTCCCATTTTGCCAACAAAACCCTTGTCAGATGAAGGGGCCATTGGTGCTTTGTGAGCTTGGTTGTTTTCTTGCAGAATGCAGACTTAAACTAGGTAACACCACCAGTGCTATCCCAAAGGTGCTTTTTCAAAAGGCAACTGAACTTTCTTTGTTTTTCCTTGAAGATGTTTTACTTCTCATCCAAGCAGCTTCTTTAGGTTTTTCAGTCATCCAGGCAAAAAGTGTTCCAGGAAAAACAAAGTCCAGTTGACTTTTGAAAAAGCACCTTTGGGACAACCATGATCTGAGTGACTGAGAATCTCCACAGACGCTATCAGTGCTAGTAATGAAAGGGGTTTGCTCTCAGTTTATATTCTAGGGCCTTGCCCTGTGGTCTTGAAGGTTGTTTGGTTGGGCTGTTTAGACCAAAGATACATTTAGACACATAACAGCATCTACTTATTGTGCAAAAATATAATCAACAAGCCAAAAAAAGGAGCAAAAAGGCCCCAAATACCTCCCCACCAGCAATCAACACTCTGTTGATCATAGATTAACATTAATAATATACCAATCAAGGAAGTGCCAAGCCTACTAACAGTAAACAGTCCAACCAAAGAACTTCCAAAGCTATTCTCACCAACATTGTCAGGACAAAACCCTAGAATATAAATTGAGAGCAAATCAAATTCCTTACTAGCATTGATGATGTAAGCTAGTTTTGTTATTGAAATGTCTGCATGAAAATAATCATGCTCAGAGAGCACCAAGGACCCTTCATGTTAATCCTGAGATAGAAATATTCTCCTGTATCTTGTTAGGTGAATTGAGCTGAAATTGAATGACAGTCCCAAAGTCATCCAACTGGCTTTCATGCCTAAAGCAGGACTAGAACTCAGTCTCCTGGTGGTTTAACCACTAGACCAAACTCTAATATCAATATTATATGTCTTAGCTTTCAATTTATAGGACACTGATAATACAATTTATGAAAAGAGTTATCCATTGAATGTGGATAACTATCAACATGTGGGTGAGAAGGATGTTAGCAGCAGACAAGGCCACTGGCTCTTCCACCCTTAACTTCCTCAATATCTACTGGCCAAAATGCAGCTGAAGGGTCTCCAAGCTAACCCCTGGGATTTCCCTTGCTGTCCACTAAGAGTCTTTAGGCTAGAAACTCACTAAATATTTCTCATAAACCAGGGCTGTCAAACTCGTGGCCAGATGTGTCACGTGCTGGCTATGCCCATGCCCAGTTTAGCGAAGGGGGGAAAAAAGTTTCAATACGTCATGTGACACTGCCATGATGATGTGACTTTGACATCCCTGTCATAAACTGGAGTCATCCAACCTGGGACATCACTAGGCCAATGCTACAAAGTGGTCTTATCCTTCTCTTCTTGCCCAAGTTCTGTGAAAGTTGGCTGACTATGTAAAAGCATTGCACATGATTTCATTGAGGACAGTCTTCACAAGCTATATGCATTAGTGTTTTGCATGCTTTGATATGTTGATTTTTCAGAAATACTTTGTCCCTCAGATAAATACGCTCCCTCTGCTTCTGTATGAACCTGAATTCTAACGCTTTATGAGTAGCTTTGACTACTCAGCTTCTTAAAGCAGCAGGTTTCCTTAAAAGCTTGAAAAAAGTTGTGTCTGCTTCAATTAGTAACAGAGGTACTGTCCTTGAGTGAGTTCTAAAGCATTGATGAATAATGTCTGAAGCTTGGTACAGCTTTAATGCACAAGGTTAGGTGAGAGCCATTTCTAAATTTCGGGCTTTATTTTCTTCTAGAATGACACAGAAGTTCTCTGTAAACACACAGTGGTAATTATTTTGAAAGGGAAACCAAGGATACTTTCTGGGTTTGTTTTGACAAGTTTGACACCAGAAACAAAGTATCTGGAATATGTTACAACCTGTAGGCATTTCAGAATTTCAACATAAGCCCATGTTCACAAAGCTTATTACTGGCAATTTGAAAGACATCTATAGTACTCATTCAATGTATCTAGCTGTGATAAGGCTGCCTGTGGCTCTAGGCACAGCTTGCTTTGGTTCCCTTTCTATCTATACCAAATATGAGCAGAATGGCCAACTACAGGTTGAATGTTCCACCTAGTAGAAAACAGTATGTTCCATAAGGTGTTTTTTCCCCCCATAGGACAGATTCCATCCTGCACATGTAGTGAGGCCTGATTTTGGAACACTTTAATCTTAAAATAAGGTACAATTCACAAAAGTGCTCTTTAAAAATTCTTTTCTCACTTTCTCATAAATGTCCTTTCAAAATTGCAAAAAAATTCTATAACATATTTTAGGAGAACCATTATTTATAAACTACATGATCTAATGTGTATGGATTTAAATTCTCCTGATGCACAGATTTAACCTGGCAAAGATGTTGGATTTTTAAAACAGATAACATGACAATTCTAACAGGATGCCTGCTTATTATTCACATTTGTCTGTAAATAGAATCATTTTGGATGTTCACAGATGTGAAATCCTATTATCAGCTGAGTACTTTTATATATTTAAACAGAGACAGCTAGGTGTAATATGATGTTTGGAGCTTCATGTTACTTAATGGGATGCTAAAGGCATATTAATTTCTTGTATCTGTTGAGATTTTTCTCCCGCAAATTAGTGCTGGATAGAAAGGTAACCCTGGTGGACTTGTAAGAATTTCCCTTAATGGAAGATGATGTCTTATTTTAATGCACTGATTACTGATTGCCAAAGCTGCTGATTTAGATTAGGAACTAAAGAGAGAGGGAAGAAGGGAAGGAGGAAGGGAGGGAGAGGAAGAAAGAAGAATAAAGGTAATTAAATTATGACTAGAGGCACTGTAAAAATGAGGGGGTAAATGTAGACAATTCTGTCACCTATCTGTTAAAATACAATTTCAAGTCAAGGGTTTAAGTAAAAGTAATAGATACAATACAAAATACATTACTTTTCATTGCTTTGGTGCCTCAGATGAAAAGAGTTAATTCTTGCCACACATCTACGGTATGTAAAAATTATGATAGGGCTATGACTAATTTAAACAATATCATAGGAATTTTATTTCTTTTGCAGCTGTTGTTAAAATCAGTTGTAGCACTGGTAATAGTTTGTAGGTTAGCCATTGGACCATATCAAAATATACACTATGAAATTAATAAGATTGTATATAAAAATAGAATAAAACAAAATTACATGTTAAAGTTATAAGAATAAAGAATACAAGTCATATTTCTGCATCACCCCTACCATTTACCACAATCAGATCCAAATATGCAGATCTCAACTGAACTGTTTTGTTCAAATAAAGGGCTATATTATATGTAATTTTTGAATCCTGACCCTACATGGAACATGTTATCTTAATATAAGAATGCCAATAGTCCAAGATACCGATCTTTCTCTTTCTTATACAAATGACATTCAAATAACATATGTGTTATGTCTTCTATCTTTGAAGCAAGTGTGCTCATTATAAGGAACTTGGGTATATCTTCCATATCGAATTATAGTATTCAGCTGCAAAAATCCTGCTCTAGTAAATACTGTCCTAAGATGTTCAGGCATTTTTGTGTTTAAATACTTGGCACGTTTGTAAGGTACATTTTGAGCAGCTCATACATTTCAATGTGCCAAAAGTATAATGATAGCTATATCTTTTTCTGAACTTCTATATCCAAAATCTTTGTGCAGCAATCCTTTTAGCCTTTTCTCCCATTGTACAACAGACAGGAAGACCATAGCTTCTAATATAATTTGTCAGTTGTACAATCTAAGAGGTTTTTAATTGAAATTTTGTCTGTTCTAACAGACACACTTTTGAGAGTCTGCCAATTTGCAGGGCTTTAATTTTTCACCAATAATTAATTATATGCTGATTTTAGACAAAGAATAAATTGTATATGTCACCGTGAAAGACTGAAATTGGTGAATGTCGACATTCACCGGTGAATGTTGGTGAATGTCGACATTCACCGATGAATGTCGACACATACCAATTTCGGTCTTTCACGGTGACATATTGTTACTGTGAAAGTCCGAAATCTCAGCGTAACGCTTTCCTTTTGCTTTTCGATTCACGGTCCTGGAAACTACTCGTTCTAACCGCGCAGGATCGCAGGTTTTTTTTAAAAAAGTCCGTGAATAGAAGACGCTTAAAAGGAAGCGAGGAGCCGAGGTATTAGGGTAAGGGGATTAGGGTAAGGGTGTCGAGAGGATAAGGACATACACCAAGCGACTATGTGAATGTCGACATTCACCAGATTTCGGACTTTCATTCACCGGTGAATGTCGACAGATTTCGGACTTTCACAGTAACATATACATTCCCAATTCAGGTCTGATGGCAGTAAATGAAGTCCTTTTACCCACCACAACCACGACTTAAATGCTGTGATTGTATTTATTCTAATAGTGATATGTTTTAAGTTTCAAACTTCAGTTCTATTTAAGAGCACAAGGATAACCTTGGCCCTGTATAGTCTAATAACTAGGGCTAAGGAACCTGCACATCGGTATTTTCTTTTTTTTCTTTTTTAAGAATTTAAGCATTACATTCACTCATGCCCTTGCTCTAAATGAGTTCCTTTGATGATGAGAGACTCAAAGTATAATCTCAGGGAAAACTACCCTTAAGTAAGGAAAGGTGTTAAGTTGCTCTATTGCAGGGGTGTCAAACTAGCAGATTGTGGGCTGGATGCATCACACGCTGGCCACACTGACCTCCAGTTTAGCGAAGAGAAAAAAAGTTGTGATACATCACGTGATGACAAGGTGTTGTCATGAGTTTGACACCCCTGCTCTATTGTTTCACCATTTATGGCTATGATGTTGCCTTCCAAAAACAACAGTTTTTCACTTTGATTTATTAATAATCAAATGTTAAGATTAGTTGTCTTTCTGGAAACAATGAGGGTGGATGAGTTGGGGTTTGAGGTCTAAATGTGGTAGTTATGTACAAGCTACATAAATTGGGCCAATTAAAATGTATTAGCCTCATTGAGTGCCACATTCCTCTAGTTCCCCATCAAAAACTAGCTGCCACTGATCTCTATTTGAGGCATGACACCTGATACATAAGTAGATACTTCCTGGTGGGTCCAGTTATGATCCATGATAAAGGGCAAGAGTGAATTTACCTGTCTGTTGCCTTGGCAACCTCTGTACCAACTGTGCCACTACAATTTTTCCTAGAATGCTTCTGACAGTGGCAGCCACATTCTGAGCAGGCTCCTGCTGGTACTGCAGCTGCCTTCTAGCCTGCCAAATTAAGAATGAAATACTTGCATGCGCCTCCACAACTTGTAGTAGAACGAGTTTTCCTTTCTGGACAACCTTTCAACAATCAGAAGCAAGAGCTTTTCAATTATTTTGGTATAAATTTTCTGACGTGCTGAAGGATTTAGTTCCTACAACCTCATTGGCTGGGAGCTGAGAAGCTCAATCCAAAGCAACTTTGTGAAAATTAATTGTGCTATGCTGATTTATCATCATCAATGTCTATTAGTCGAGTCTCTAACCTTAGACCTAACAAATAGGAAATTCCAGTAAAGGCAGCTTTAAAAAATCCCATTAAATTACATTGTGCTTTTAAAACTCAATTATCATGAAATCGATCTGAAAGTTTGTTCCTACTGGGCTAAAGAAATCATGTATTCCCTCTCCAGTGAATGTTGGATTTCTACGCTGTTTGGTGATTGATGATGGTAGCTATAGCACTGTACATAAACCAGGGGAAAGGCTTTTGAGGTCAACTAATGTAATCTAGAAACAGTAGGGATCTATAGTAAAATGAGTAAATTTGGAAGTGTGTGTGTGTGTGTGTGTGTGTGTGTGTGTGTGTGTTCAAAAGTCTGCAGTTAGGCTCATGGGACTTATGGAGCTCTGCAAGATTTAAGAATTATAAAAAGGAATCTGTCACGAGAAATGGCATCAGAGATTGTGGAGCACAAATCTTAGTTAAACAGGAAAAAAAGTCAGATTCACAGTAAAACCTTTAATGAAAGGAAAGAAAAAACAGAGTATGGGATATGAAGCCCAGTTATCAGTTGATTGGCCATGTATTGTTTTATGCAAAACATCTATAATGCTCATGCATTGTAATATATTCCCATGCTTGCAGGCTACAATATCGGTAAATGTTATTGGCTAATGTAGGTAGGATGGATTGACTTTCCCATTATATTAAGAACTCTGCTTTGTTTCTCTTCTAAGTTCAATGGATCTGCTTCTTTTGATTAAATTTGAAAAGCCAACTTACATTGTTGTCATGAGTCTTTGCAACATATTTGCTATGGAAATGAGGTATAACTAAATTATAAATAATATGTCAAACAACTATTGTCAGTTGTTTTATGCTCTGTGGGATAGGGTTATTTTTTTGCTATTCTTATTATTACAAATCCAGTTAAGTGGTGTTATGGTGTGCTTCATAGTATGAAGCTTGATATTTTCAGTTTTCTAAAACAAGTTTATTTAATGCCCAGAAAACAGAAGTTAAAGGAAGGGCCAGATATTTATTTGGAAGTACTCCCTTGGAAGATATTTTCATTTTAAATAAAAACTGGGAAAAAGATTTCATTTAAAATTTTCATCAGCGCTTCTATTTTACAATATTTTGTCAGTTAACATATCTTTTAATAATTTAGATCTATCCTTTAGATGGAGTAGTTTTTTCTTTCTTTCAGAGTCTTTAAAGGACTATCAGAATTTATTCTTTAAAAAAATACTTCATTTTTCCCTAGTAAACCAGGAAACATTAATCAATTATTGGTAAATGAGAAATTGAATTTTTCTGTCATTAATTACTATTTCTGGAATCATGTTTGTCCCCATTTTATAACAATGTAGTTTAACAAAATTATAGAGAAGTGTATTTAAGGTTAGAAATGGGTTGTTTGCACAGCTTTTGTTAATATTTGATCCACACCTTAAACATATGAAACAAAGCAACACAATCTGTATTTCAATTAGTAAATCTCCATTCCTTCCTAACTTTTTCCTATGTGCTGACATATTTTGTGGTCAATCTCAGTATTCTGAGGTTTAGTATGTGTCTGTCATAAATTAAGTGATGCTTAAATATCAAGAAGTTTACATCTAGAGTAATCTCCTAAAATCCCTGGAACAGCTGTTCGCTGTGATTTTGACATTCAAATATTTTTCCTATAATTAACCCACTTGCAGAAATGAATTCGCTGACTTTTGGTTACACATTAAGCCTGATTACAAGGATAATAGTTCATAAAATGACATAATATTGTTCCAAAATATATGCTTTTGGATCAAAATTCAGGAAAGCAATATAAAGTGATGTAGTTACAAAAAATGAAAAGGTACAAGGAGTTCTAAAATGTTATTCTTTAATTCAGTCAATGGAGAAATACATTGGAAGACCTCCATGATATTGTTTCTATATCTAGCAGTTCCTCAATTTTTTTGCTTAATAATAAACTATTTTATATTATTATTATCATAATAAATAATAATAGAGGTACCTTGGTACTCAATGTTAATTGGTCCCTGGAGATGTGATGAGTACTAAAAATAATGTGTACCAAACAAATTTTTCCCTTAAGGAATGATGTAGTGAATCACAAGGCAGCTAACACTAATACGTTTTAGCTTGTATGTTGAGTACCAAACAAATGATGAGTACTGGGACAAAATATTCATTTCAAAATGCACTGAGTGCCAAATTTGATGAGTTTCAAAGCAGCTGAGTACCAAGGTACCATTGTATATCTTATAATATAACCACTGTCCTGAGTCTCCAAAATTTTTCATCTGACATACAGAACATATAAGTATGTATGGTCAATTATCAAATACTAATTTAATGTATAACTGAATAGTACAGTTAGCAATAGGTAGAAGGAAAGATTACAGACTGGTAAAGTATAATAACTTCGATACCTGGTCATTCATATTAACTCCTTCCTGTGTTTTCAATAAAGCGTTGTTAAAGCTTGACGTGCAACAGGCAACTTAAATGAAGTATGAAATGAAACATTTATCTCATTGCCTTTTTTAAACATATTTTTAATCTTAAGTGTTTTCTTGCCTTTAAAATTTGAGGAATCATTTTATTTATGTGCTCCGTAATACCTTTGTCTCCTTCTCTTTGCACCCAGAAAAGAAGAAAGAAAACAAAGCACGGGGGGGGGGGGGGGAAGGCTAGAATTGATACTAGAAAATATTTACACCAACTTGAAAGATATAATAATTTATATACAGTAATGATAACTGAGACAGAACATCTGGTTTTGACTATGGGAGTCTGGATTATTGCTTTCGCACTTCAGTATGCCTAGCTGCAAGTGGTAGAGAATTCCTTTATTTTTCAATCAGAGGAGCTCAAGCTTAGCTCTAAATTAAGCCTGCTTATCTGATCTCCTTAAATCATCCTTAATATGAAGGAAGAAATGAATCAGATTTGAAACTTGTGGAATATGTACCACTGAGACTATTTTAAAAAGATATTTGTGTTAAGCATCCTTTGCAATAACAAGCTGTAAACACTGCAAGATTTTTGCAATCCTGATATATCCTATCTTCGCTTCAGCCCTGCATATATTTACTAGAGCTCAATGTGAGAATAGTGTAGAATAAAGGGTGTGCAATCACAATAGGGCACTTTATATCCTTTGAATTGAATATTGAAGGTATGAGAGAAACAAGGATTTAATTTTATTGTTGTTCTTTCCCACAAGAAAGTTGTAAAGGTATAGATAAGGAAATCATCAGGATGAAGGTGAGGGAGTGAATAGGCTATAAAATGTACCATCTGTGACTCAAACTGCATCTGGGGATTGGCCATTGGGAAAGAGAGAGGCTTCATTTTAACTAGCCAGAACCCTTCTGCAATTTTCTTGTCTGGAAATATCTTTACACACTGTAACACAGATACGACAGCTTGGATAACAGCTCTTAGCTCTACTCCAGCAAGTTTTAGATTTTCCATGCTATATGCCTATGCCTGTCTAGGGGAGTTGCAACAGACGCAACAGTTTAAAAAAATGGTTCTCTATTGTGCCTGCTAAAAAGCAATGCCATCTAGACACTGCCACAGAGGGTTGGGATTCTGCTTTATTCCTCCCTGGCAGCTGGAAACCTCTTGGCTAGACATGATTGTGCAAGGAAGGCAACTTAATAGCGAGCATCCCTATAATCTTCCAATCAATCCCTCACTACCTATCATGTTTATTATACTACAGCATATGACACTGGCCAAAACAGAAGCTGCACACAATGAATGTGTGAGCCTGGAAGGTTTCAGTGCAATTTGGAATGCATTTCTCCTACTCCCTTTGCTACTTCCGGGCATTGCCAACTGATTTTGGCTCGTGGACTTCTCAAAGGAGAGAGAGCTAGAGATGCAGCTATCTTGGCTGTGATATGGGCTGTCCTACTAATTGTGGAGTACATATGCTAAAGGAGATTCACCAGATGTGGAACAATGGATAGGATACATATAGAAATCAGTTCCCAGCATTCTGTGTGATTCCCCTGACATTCATTTATTTATTTTTGTTTGTTTATTTAGTTTGTTAAACATGTACAAGATAACAGGTGTAAGTATAAATATGGACATGAGCAAGGAAATTAGTACAAATAAATGGGGACAGTAGAACAGGGATGGGAGGGATGCTGGTGTGCTTATGCACGCCTCCTTTACAGATCTCTTAGGAATGGGGTGAGGTCCATGGTAGACAATTTAACGTTGAAGCTTTGGGGATTAGAGGATGTAACAAGAGAGTCAGGTAGAGCATTCCAGGCATTGACCACTCTGTTGCTGAAGTCGTATTTTCAGCAATCAAGTTTGGAGCAGTTTACCTTGAGTTTGTATCTATTGTTTGCCCACATATTATTGAGGTTGAAGCTGAAGTAGTCATTGACAGGTAGAACATTGTAGCATGTAATTTTGTGTACTATGCTTAGGTTAAACCGTAGGCGGCATAGCCCCAGGTTGTCCAAGACCAAAATTTCGAGCCTGGTGGTGTAAGAAATTCTATTGTGAGCACAGGAATGGAGTACTCTTCTCGTGAAATACCTCTGGACCCATTTAATTGTATTAATGTCCGATATACAGTGTGGATTCCAAACAGATGAGCTGTATTCAAAAATTGAATATCAGTCTAGCAAGGTTGTTATAACAAGCAAAGAGCTGAAAATGTGGCGGCAGTGGGATATCCATGGAGAAAGTGTTTCATTTATAAAATACTCATCAGTGGAAGAATAATTCTGAATATGATCAGAGTGTATTATTAGGCTACAATTATATCAGAAAGAATTAACAGAGGGATGAATTGAATGATCACTTTTTTCTCCTAAAACGTTGGGTATTACATCAGTCAAGAGAATGAAAATACAGTGTTCCTCTCTCACAAGAAATAAATTGCTCCCTTCTTCTCCCTATTCAGCATTTTCACTAAGTATATTTGTCTTCTCAATCTTTTCAAACCCTACAATGTCTTTGTGTATCCTTAATGAGCAAACAAGGAATAAATGAAAGACAAATTTAGAATGGAAAAGAAAGATCACATGTAATTTGAAATCTAGTTGGAGGTAGTCAGATTTTTGGGGAGATAGTCATGGCAAACCTAGAGAGCGATATTGAAGAGAAGGATTTTATAGAACAAATTTAGGTTGCACCTAAATAGGTTTAGCTGCTATTCTCCACTATCATCAGGGATGTTGTGGAAAGATAATCTATTCAGGACATTTTGGGGGAAGGGGGAATAGATGCAAGCTAGAATTCCATCACTATTGCCCCCACCAGCAGTAGCAAAAATCTAATTTAAAAGTTCCAGTACCACAATCAAAAGAGAAGTTTTCTTTCCAGACAAAAAGAAAAGAAAACAATCAAATCAGACCAAATTAGACTAAAGACATTGTGAAGGAAAGTGGTCAGAAGGTCCCCCAAATCTGCCATCTTTAACTAGTGTAGTAAATTGCAAATTTTTGTTTATCTGCTTTGCAAACAGATGGAGGACAATAAAGTGAATATACATCAGGGAGAGGCTATTAGTTGTGGCTCTCTGATCTTAGGGAACAACTTGCCATTCTTTGAAGCACAGGAAAAACGATATAACTCATAAATAAAAAGACATTCACACAGTCCATCAGCTACAATAGAAGGGCTCAATATGTTCATTTATGCCTGATTTAAGCCGGTGTTGTAACATGTCAAGGTCTTTTAATAAAACATGAAAATTTCAGAAATATTCATGGGCATCAGTCAGATGCTTTAAAGTAATCCCAGCAGTTGTACTGAACCCAAGGGCAAGAAATGCAACTCCCTACTTAAATTTTCAATTTCTAACACAGATATATAATTCAACTATAAATTTCAAACCAGCAGCTTTTCAGACTGAAGTTTCAAGGTTAAAAGTAACATGGTGTATAATGCAAATTCCCAAACAATCAGATTCAATGAATATCATTGTCGGCTACATTGTACACTGTAGACTAATAAAAACAAACTGATTGATCTGTCTCATTATGGGCTTGATGTCTTCTAAAGCACTAGCTATAAAATAAGCTAACTGGAAAATCAAAGCTTTAGTGACCTCAGAGGACTCTTCTTCTGGTAGACTGGTCTAAAATGTGTTTCTTGAAATTTAGAGATTATTCTGCCGACATATTTAAAATAACAAATCCCTAGCATTTTCAAATAGACATTTCCTCAAGCTTTGCTCTTGTTCTGAGTAACTGTGAACAAATCATCATTATTGGTGGGATATCTCCATGGCATAGAAGCCCAAGCACTGTAATGCACTCCAGCGTATCAGATGTCAGCTTATCAGTGGTTATGTAATTTTCCTAAATAAAATCTTTATTGGGGATATACTGTATAATTATTGAACTCCTAGACTCTTCAATGTCTCAGAAAGACTAATTGCTCATCATTCGTCATATTCTTTCGAAATTGAGAGCAAACCTGGGACATTTTAGAGGCATCTCCTTCTGACAGTTCAAGTTCAGGCTTGCTTATAAACACTTCACAAATGAGAAAATAATGGCAACCAGTTCTAGGTTGCTATAACCCAAATGACCACTACTTAACAGCAAAAAGTTACAGTTAATTCTTTGCTCCCATCTGGATTTCTGTACTCCTGGTCTGGTTGCCCTCAGAGTAATCTTAGATTACTTTTGTATAGCTCTGAGAACTTCCTTTTTGCAGAAATGTTTTTTCCCTGTTTTTTTCCCCCTTATTAACTATGTAAAACCAAAAGTTAACAAAGGATATAGGTTACCTCATTTCCATCAGATGCTACATTGGGAAAATAGAGGTTATCTTGGAGGGCACTAGAACAACTCACCATAGTCAACTTGCTGCAGCCAATTCACTGTGGGACAACTTGCCGCAAGACAAGAATTAGAGTAATGTCGAAGAAATGGTACAATACTATACTATACTATACTATACTATACTATACTATACTATACTATACTATACTATACTATACTATACAATAGCAGAGTTGGAAGGGACCTTGGAGGTCTTCTAGTCCAATCCCCTGCCTAGGCAGGAAACCCTATATTGTTTCAGACAAATGGCTATCTAACATCTTTAAAAACTTCCAGTGTTGGGACATTCACAACTTCCAGAGGCAAGCTGTTCCAATGATTAATTGTTCTAACTGTCAGGAAATTTCTCCTCAGTTCTAAGTTGCTTCTCTTCTTGATTAGTTTCCACCCATTGCTTCTTGTTCTACCCTCAGATGCCTTGGAGAATAGTTTGACTCTCTCTTCTTTGTGGCAACCCTGAGATATTGGAACACTGCTATCATGCCTCCCCTAGTCCTTCTTTTCAGTAAACTAGACAAACCCAGTTCCTAAAACTATGTTTTAGTCTCTAGTCCCCTAATCATCTTTGTTGCTCTTCTCTGCACTTTTTCTAGAGTCTCCACATCTTTTCTGCATTGTGGTGACCAATACTGAATGCAGTATTCCAAGTGTGGCCTTACCAAGGCATTATAAAGTGGTATTAACACTTCACGTGATCTTGATTCTATCCCTCTGTTGATGCAGCCTAGAACTGTTTTGGCTTTTTTGGCAGCTGCTGCACACTGCTGGCTCATATGTAAATACTTTTGTACGTCGGCCCGAGTCCCTGTGGGGAGAGGGGGCGACTAATAAGTTCAAGTAATAAATAAATAAATAAATAAATAAATAAATAAATAAATAAATAAATAAATAAATAAATAAATAAATAAATAAATAAATAAATAAATAATAAATAAATAAATAAATAAATAAATAAATAAATAAATAAATAAATAAATAAATAAATAAATAAATAAATAAATAAATAAATGGTTGTCCACTAATACTCCAAGATTCCTCTTACAGTTATTACTATTACTATTGAGCAAGGTACCACCTATACCAGCGATGCTGAACCTTTCTTGGCTCGCGTGCCATTAGTGGGGGGAGCACAAGGGGGTAGTGTGTGGGCATACTGCACCCATAATGGAATGTGCGACCCCCCCCCAGTGCGCAGGCACACACTACAGGTGCTCCATGTAGTGCATGCTTTTTGTGCCCTCCCCACGCTCCAGAGGCCTTATAGGAGCCTGGGCAGGGCAAAAACAGCCTCCCCGCCCCCCCCAGAAGCCCTCTGGAGGCTTGAGGGACCTTCAGGACGCTTCCCTGAACCCTCTGGAGCAGTTAAAACGAAGCTCTGAGTAAACTGGAAATGACTTCCGATTTGCTCGGAGGGTCGTTTTGAGCACTCCAAAGGCTTGAGGGACCTTGAGGATGCTTCCCTGAAGCCACCGAAGCAGTCAAAACGAACCTCCAAGCAAACCGGAAGTCCGTTTCCGAACTTCCGGTTTGCCCATAGGGCTGGTTTTTTGCGCTCCGGAGGCTTCAGGGAAGCTCATGAAGCCTCTGGGGGCCGTGGGAGGCTCTTTTCGCCCTCCCCAGGCTCCTATGTGCGAAAAATGGCTTTAAAAAAGGGTGAACTCAGCTGGCCAGCGCACACAGCTGACAGGGCAGGCCTTGCATGCCCTGACAAATGGCTCCGCATGCCACCTGTGGCACATATGTCATAGGTTCGCCATCCCTGACCTATACTGTACCTGTGCATTTTGTTTTTCTTGCTTAAATGTAGAACCTTACTTTTTTCACCATTGAATTTCATTTTGTTAGATAGTGCCCAATGTTCAAGTTTGTCAAGATCCTTCTGTATCTTAAGCCTATCTTCTGGAGTGTTGGCTATTCCTGCCAGCTTGGTGTCATCTGCAAATTTGATGAGTTCCCCATTTATTCCCTCATCCAAATCATTGATGAAGATGTTGAAGAGTACTGGGCCTAAAACAGAGCCTTGGGGTACTCCACTGCATACTTCCCTCCATGTAGATTCAGTTCCATTGAGGACTACACATTGAGTCTGGTTGGTCAGCCAGTTATGAATCTATCTGGTGGTGATGCTGTCTAACTCACATTTTTCTCTTTTATCTAGTAGTAGGTTATGGTCTACTTTATCAAATCTCTTGCTGAAGTCCAAGTAAATAATATTGACAGCATTCCTCTGGTCCACTAATTTTATCACTTTGTCAAATAATGCAATAAGATTAGTCTGGCATGATCTGTTTTTGACAAATCCATGTTGGCTTTTGGCTATTATTTTGTTTACTTCTAGGTGTTTGCTAATTTGTTGCTTGATTATCTTTTCCAGAATCTTCCCTGGTATTGAGGTCAGGCTGATAGGTCTATAGTTTCCTAGATCTATTTTTTCCCCTTTTTTGAAGATGGGAACCACATCAGCTCTTTTCCGGTCCTGGTGATTTGAACTTGTCTAGGGTAGACAGGTGCTCCCTTACCATTTTCTTCCCTATTTCAACTTGTGTTCCTAATCTGATTTTTGTGGTGCTTTTTTGGGTAGGTTGTACTGTTTTTTCCCTTTATGTAAAGACAGATGCAAAACATGAGTTAAATAGTTCTGCTTTCTCCCTGTTGCTGGTCACCTTCTTGTTGCTTCTACCAGCAATGAACTAATTGTTTCCTTAACTTTTTTCTTGTTTTTAACATGTTGGAAGAAGCTTTTTTTTTGTTATTTTTTTTTATTTTTGTGACAAGCCTTTCTTCATTGTGAACCTTAGCTTTCCTTACTTCATCTTTACAAGCTCATCTATTTGCTGATATTCTGCCTTAGTTATGTCCCCTTCTTTCTAGTAGAATAGTGTCATTAAAAAAGAATGCCAAGAAAAGGACAAAATTAAATGTGAATGACAAAAATTAAAATAATTTTTAATTATTTAAAATAATTAAATTGAGTTGTTGAATTGTCTCACAGACAGTTGTCCCACAGTTAGTTGACTATGGAAAGTTCGCCATGGTGAGTTGCAGTGGTGGATTACAATTTTTTTAGAACCTATTCTGTAGGTGTGGCCTATTTTGTGGGCATGGCTTGGCAGTCATGTGACTGGGTGGGAGTGGCCAACTTGTAAAATGTGGTGAAACTCATTTAACAACGCTCTTGCTTAGCAAGGAAAATTTTGGGCTCAATTGTGATCATAAGTTCTCTTTCTTTTTCTTTCTTTCTTTCCTTCCTTTTTTCTTATGCCTCTCTCCCTCTTTCTTTTTTTCTTTCCTTCCTTTCTTTTTCTTTCTTCCTTCCTTCCTTCTTTCTTGTATCTCTCTCTCCAACTTTCTTTCTTTCTCTTTCCTTCTTTCTCTTTCTCTTTTTTCTTTCTCTCTCTTTCTCTTTCTATCTTTGTCCCTCTCTCTTATCTCTGTCTCTCCTTTCCTTCCTTCCTTTCTCTCTTACTCTTTCTCTTTCTTTGTCTCTCTCTTCTCCCCCCCCTCTCTCTCACACACATACCTTCCAGTTGGCAAAAAATTCTCTTTTGCCAGTTGGGAGGCTGGCAAAGAAGCCTTGTTTTTCCTGCCGCCTGCAGCTCTCGGAGGAAGGAGGCAGGGAAGCGAGCCCCTGGTTCTCATCTCTGCCTCCTTCCTTGAGAGCTGGCTTTGGGGATGGCCAGCCTCTCCCGCCACTGCGCCCTTCACTCGCCTTCCACCTGGAGGCTCTGCCAGAGGGGCGCATCTGATTTCACCTCCCACGAGACTGGGTGCTGTGGAACATACGTCGAAGATGTGTCCATGTCTACTATTACTATTACCATCAGCAGCAACTGGTGCAACGGATAATTGATTGCACAAGCAAATCATCTGGCTCCTTCTCTTCTTTAGGGGTCAGTGGAGGATTGACTGGGGCAGCCTGGCCCCAGCCACTTTTCCCCAAAACCAAACAGTGCTACTCCAGCCTCCCCAATGTCCGAGTTGCAGCAAGCGAATTGTCACTTCAACAGTGCTTATCTCCAGCCAGGCTGCAAAGCACAGGGAGAAGACAGCAGCCATGCCCACTGAAGCAGAGACCTGCCGCCGCCACTGCTGCTACCCCGCTGTTGCTGCCGGTGGTGATAGTAATAGTAGACATGGACACATCTTCACTATATGTTCCACTGCACCCAGTCATGTGGGAGGCAAAATGGGAGACACCCTGCCAGCAGAGCCTCTGGGTGGAAGGCAAGCGAAGGGCACAGTGGCGGGAGAGGCTGGCCACCCCAAAATCAGCTTTCAAGGAATGAGGCAGAGATGAGGCCCGGGGCTAGTTTCCCTGCCTCCTTCCTCCAACAGCTATGGGCGGCAGGTTGCCGCCCGTTGCAGGTGCCCAGGGCAGCCTCAACCTCTCCCTCCCCCCCCACCTCCAGGCAAGCGCAATCACCCTGCCGCTTTCTCCTGGCACCACTTCCTGGCTGGGAAATGCTCCAGGACATCCCCACCACACCATTCAGGCCAGGAGCTGGGTCGGTCAGCAGCCTGTGCACTGCTGCCACATGACCTTTATAAATGGAAATTAACCAACTTCTTTTAAACTTTCCATTTCAATGAGAATGTTTCTAAAACTTTGAGAGAGTGAGAGAGCAGCAACTGGGTGGGGTGGGGGGAACAAGCAGGGGGTGGGGTGGGGGAGCGAGCAGGGGGTGGGGGCAGGCCAGGGGAGGTACCATTCTGGTACAGGGTCTCCAGAGGCCCTGGTACGCAAATTTTTGCTGGATTTCTGGCACTGGTCCGTGCCTGCCGGACCGACCACCTAAACCCACCTCTGGTGAGTTGGCAATGGTGAGTTGTCTCACTCCAATCTTGGAGGATCTAGAAATAGAATTGTTTCATGCTAGTACTGTGTTTTTTTAATATAAGGTCTGTATGACCTTTCCATCAGACTTGGAAAAGTGCTTTAGTATTTCCCATACTTTTATGGATTGTGCTACTCTGTCTTAAATCTTTATTGAGGATTTGAAATCTTTTTATCCCCTTATTAAAGATATCTTAGAGCAAAGACTTGAGGAAAGGCACAAACTGGAGAAAGAACTGTGGTATGGATAACTGATCACTTCACCTCATGATTATAGCCTTGTTTACTGCAGGAGAAATTATTATGTGGATATGTTAGGCATTATCAAGTTTTTAGCAGGGGTAGAGGGCCATCTGTCAGGGGTGGGTTCCTGCATTGAACAAGTGGATGGACCAGATGACCTGTAAGATAACTCTCAAATATATATTCTTTAATTCTGATCTTTGTGTCTTGCCTCAAAACTTCAGATAGGACAGAATTCAGCAGACAAGTAAAATCTAAAAGAACCTAAATTGATTAATTGATTATGTGCCTTCAGGTTGTTGTCAATGATAGATTTTCTCTGATATAAAAGCAGTGCAGTGCTAACTAATTCATTTTTGAATGAAATACAAACTAGGCTAGTTTTTAGTTTTAAAGCCCCATGTGATTAAACTAAGATAAAATGGGAAAGTTTTCCTCGATTCACGGTGATCTGGAACAAGTTCCTCTTGGATATTTGAATGCTCTCCTTATTGAGTTGAGGAGTCCCAATATCTTCATTGGCTTTTCAAAATGTTCTAAATCAGAGGGCTATGCAATGTTTTGGATTCAGTTTAAAAGATAGCTTATCTAATGTGGGAATACTAATTTGAGAGTTGTCTTTAAAGGTGGTCTATCCTTTCATAAGATCATATAGCAAGTATGAAGTCATGTAAAAATGCATTTCCCAAAGTGGACATTGAATGATTGAATGTGTGATTATAAAGACAACCATGGTAAAGCAGTTTAGATGTCAGATTAGGACTTGAACAGCTGAGGTTCAGGTCTACCTTCAACCAAAGTTGACTTTGGGATAACCACTCTTTTTCAATCCAGACTATCTCATAGGGTTGTTGCTATAGAGGTCAAAATAAAGAGATGAAAAGTAGGATGTAAACCCAATGAACATGTTCATTGCTTTTAAAATTGCTGGTTTTAATTTTGATCACTTTGTTTATTGTGAACTTCCATGAGACTTTGATAGTCAGTGGTATAATAAATGTAATACATACAGAAATATAATAAGAAAAAATCCTAGTCCCATGAGATATGACCAGAAATAAACTGAGAACAAATTTTGAAGAGTGGGAAACATTGAAAGATTTCAAGCAAAATAACAATGGAAGACATATCTGAAATCCTTATGGATGCCTTGAAGCTAAGCCAGAATCAAAAGGAAGAACATTTGCTAAGCTTCTAAGCCAAAATGTTTGTGTTTTTCTATGCAAAAAAATAATTCACTGTATGCCGAACTCACACAGTGTTAATTATTTTAAATGCGTATTAATCTAAAAGGAGGAAACCGGTTCATCACTGGAAGATTATGTGATGTATCCTTTATAGTTTCTTTATTTTATTCACTGTATCCACTGTAGCTATCTTCCTCCTCCTCCTCCTCCTCCTCCTCCTCCTCCTCCTCCTCCTCCTCCTTCTCTGATGCTCAGAAGCTCATTGATTGCATTATTATCTCCCTTAGTAAGATGATCCATTTTAGAACTGAAGATCTTTTCACATTCCATCATTTCTTCTTTTTCTAATATTCATTTATCATCAAATAATGTGCTATGATAACTGCTTCTCGATCAAATTCATGGCAATTTGATCTGGTCATGCTGATCCAAATGATGTCTCCACCATGTTTGTTACCCAACTGTCATGAAGAAATGAGTGGCTTGGAAGGACTGCAGGAATGGTAGCAATGGATTGCAATCTCTGGGGAATGGGGAATGCAGGCAGGAAAGAATTGGGAGCCACCAGAGAGAGAAGAGGCCCAACAGCATTAGGTAAAGGAGGTGAGTATGCCTACAACACCCACTTTCCAGAGTAAGGAACAATTCAGTCTAAGGTGTTTCAGTCTCAATCAACCTAATATAATTCTTATTGTGTTTTTTTTAATAGCCCAGTGATGGCTAACCTTTAATGGCTTGGATGCTGAAAGTGTGCGCATGTGCGTGAAAGAGCGTGTGTCCACACCCATAATTTAATCCCCCCACGTGCTTCCCTGCACTTGCATGCACAACCCAACTGATGCTCCGTCCCCCGTGCATGCATGCCTGACCTTCCTGCTGCCCCCCCCCACATGTGTGTACAACCCCCCCCCATCCTCCTGAAACCTGGGGAGGGTGAAAACGACCTCCCCCGGTCCCCCAGGGGGCCTCCAGAAGCCGGAAACAGCCTGTTTCAGAACTTCTAGTAGGCGTGTTTTTCACTCTCCCCAAGCTTCAAAGGCCAAAAATCAGGTGGCCGGCACTGCAGCTGACCTAGGGCAAAGGTTTGCATACCCTCAGAGATGGCTCTGTGTGCCATAGGTTTGCCGTCATGGGCATAGCCTGTTGAAAAATCTGCATTTGCTATCCAAAATGTAGAATTTTGTGCATGTTATATAGAAGCTTGTACCCAACCAGTCCCAATATCTGATTGCTTAGCATATACAACCCATTTTTAAATTTTTTTTTCTTTTCAGTGGTATATAAATGTGGTCTACCTCTACGTGTCTATTGATGGCTGATTTACATGAATGCTAAGCTTCCAGGCATTCCCTAGCATTTGGGATATAGTTTGGACTAAGATGCTAATAGTATCCCAGTTGAAAGTGTGGTTGAGTCTATCTGTATCTGTAAAAAAAAAAAAATCACCTGAAAAAATTCTAGGAAGGAAACTTAAAGACTAGAACACTTCCCCTTTAGCAGCCAGCACTCAGATAAGCAGGAATCAACAACAGACAAACAATCAGACAGAAAACAATATTCTAATCAAGCAACCAACTATGAAGACCGCCCCCTCCCAAAAGAACTGGTAGGGTAAGCCACAATATATAAGCAGGTAGCAAACCTTACACTCCTTTGCACTGAACATGATACCTAGTTGGGTAATGAAATTTCTGTAAGCGAACAACAAAATCAGAGAGTGCCAAGAACTCCGAAGAAAAATTGCTTGTGTTTCTGTATGAGTTTGTTTTTAAAGAAAAGTCCTGAAGGATCATGTCTTTCACTATCATTTCAGGATACTGCCCCTCTTCCCCAAGCTCCTGTGGAATATTTGAGCATATATTTAGCATATTCATTGCAACCGTATGGCTCCAATTCATCTCTCTTCTATCAGAAAATAGGATAAGCATCAGTAATAGGAATAATAGCACAATCATGACGGAGAGGAAAGCAATCAGGGCAGTGCTGCAGTAGCACTGGAAGAAATAATCTTACAGGTAGTCCTTAACCTATGACCACCATTGAGCCGAAAATTTATGTTGGTAAGGGAGAAATTTGTTAAGTGAGTTTTGTTCCATTTTACAGCTTTTCTCACCATATCTGTTAATCTGGTTTTCCCATTTCTCGTCAGAAGTTTGAAAAGGGGGAATCACAGGACCAATTATGCAATTGTCATAAACGTGAGTCAGTTGTCAAGCATCCAAATATAAATCATGTGACCATGAGGGTGCTGCAATGGTCATAAGTGTGAAAAATGATCATAAGTCACTATTTTCAGTGCCATTGTAACTCTGAACGGTCACTAAATGAATTGCTGTAAGTCGAGGACTGCCTGTATGAATAGGAGTGTAAGGAAATGAGGAGAAAAAGAGAGAAGAAGGGAGATGTAACTAGGGGTCATGAATAGTTAGTGTGATGACTGAATAAATACAGGGATAGAGGCTTGCTTAGGAATCCCAGATGTTTAAACTTGGCATTCTACCGAAGAAAAGTAGATTTCATTATCAAGGAAATAAAGAAGCTTGAGGCAAAATAGAGAATCTCTATTGAGAACCAACAGCAATTACTAAGAAGATTGATGGGATTGCAAAAGATTGGATCAGGAAAAACCTGAAGAGGAAAGTCCCTCTGTATGCCCAGCACTCCGTGTTCTTTTCTTGACCACAGGTGATAAACAATTGTGTTGAGTTTGCTAGAAAGTGACATGCAATACGGAGGATTAAAAAAAAAGCCTTGATGCTGGAAAATGTCACTATGCTTACAGAAACATCACTTGTTTAGGTTTCTCTTGTTACAGAAAGTCAATGGAATATAATTGCGTTCAGACCATAGGGTCAGGTGTAATTAACAATTCAGCATAAAATCAGTTTAGAAAATCTAACAGCAGTGCCAGGCCACTGTCCATCAAATAGGATACTTTGGGAAAGGAACCCTTGACATTTTTTGTTCTCCACTGCAGAACAAGGTATTTGTTCCAGTTTTAACTTTTCATCTTTAAATAAGTGCCTTGTTTAAACTAATTCCATAAAAATAATTATCAGGTTATGATTTAAACCAGGGGTGTCAAACTCTATTTCATTGAGGGCTGCATCAGGGTTGGGTTTGATCTTGGCATCAGGTGGGTGTGGCTGGGGTGGGCGTGGCCAGCTCAATGTCATTCATGTCGGTGGCACCCCTCCCAGGCTCCGTTTTTGGCTGTTGTGGACTCCTGCACTGCTCTGTCAGCAAAAACAGAGCTCAGGAAGCCCTCACAGCCAAAAACAGAGCTCGGGACAGGTGTCCCCAACATGAGTGATGTTGAGCTGGCAGAGGCACTGTGGGCCAGTCCTTTGCTGTTTTCAGGGCAGCTCTAGGGGCAAGATCCAAGCACCTTGCGGGCTGGATCTGGCCCACATTCCTTGAGTTTGACACCCCTGATCTAAACCCCTGATCCAGCAACAACCACAATAGAATAGAATAGAATTCTTTATTGGCCAAGTGTGATTGGACACACAAGGAATTTGTCTTTGTTGCATATACTCCCTTATATATACAAACATATGTTTGTGTGTGTATGTATGTATGTAATGTATGTATGTATGTATGTATGTATGTATGTATGTATGCATGCATGCATGCATGCATGTATGTATGTATCAGAGGTGGGTTGTTCCCGGTTCGGCCCAGATCGGGCGAACCGGTAGTAGCTGCGGCGGGAGGCTCTACCCGCCCGCCTGGATGTTTCTGCGCACAAACGCACACACAAACCAGTAGTAAAAAAATTGGCGACCCACCACTGTATATCATATATACAAACCTTTTCAGTCATAAATTCAGTCTGAATGTATCCGGTTATTCTATATTAATATGTCATAGATAGGAAATTTCAATAATATAGTATCATTTAGAAATCTATGTTATATGATGATCATATAGACTCAAAGAGAGTCGTTGATTCAGGTGGGCGGCTATAGAAATTGAACAAATAAATAAAGGGATGAGCAACCTGGAGCTCTAATTTATTTTTCTAATTTTAAAACTGTGAAGATCAGTTTGGATAGGAGATGTCACTTAATCTTTATTCCATTATATTCTGGGTGGGGGTGGGAGCAATTGGAGCACTGCTTCTCACTTTAGGGTTCATCAAGCTTTTTCAGAGCAACACCAGCTGTAGAGCACCCCAAGGCCATACAGATTGCCACTCAGAAAAAATAAAACATCAACTTTGCCAGTTAAATCCACTTTTTGGATCCAGTTTTATGAGCCAGTGTGTTGCATGCTGTCCTTTCCATTTTGGAAAGCAGGTCAATGGGATCTGTCTAGGGTGAGATGGGGGTTCCAAGATGTCCGTGTATTGTTCCTGCTTGGATTTGCTTTCCATAATTTTGCTTTTCTGGCTTTTTGAAGCAACAGCATTGTTTTAGAAAAAAGGGAACATAGTCTTGGCTGTGCTTGGCAATTTCTCACTAGTTTTAATGTGAGGAAACTAATCTCATTGATCTACTAAAATTCAAGTGTATTGATCCATTTAGGTGAATCTTTTGAACTTAGACTTTTACACTGGGTAATAACACTTTCCAACTCTGCTAAGTTGTAAATGCTAGCCTCTGGTGAAATCAAGTCTATTAAGGATGTAGAGAGGAGGCAATTTCACATAAACAGTTTAACTAGCTCAGGCACCCACTGAATTACCTTTTTTCCCCTCCCCTAAACACAAAACTGTCAGCTTTTTGCTCAGATCATTAACCAAGGGCAAGACCTTAATGTCATTTTCCTTTGAAACCCATACTTTGAAAGTGTCACCTCTCTGAACCTATTGGGGAAAGTGCATCTCTATACAAGTGGGAACTTCTCTCCAGTTAAATGACAGTTCTAAACTGACAGCGCCCCCCCCTTCCGACAACATCACAGAGCTCTGAGTGGCCAGTTCTATGATTGGGGAGGAGAAAACAGAAATTGGGTCCAGTGACAGCCATCTAGGAGAGCAGTATATATCCGTGGGCCAGATGAGATAAGATGTTCATCTTGCATAGACTTTGTGTAGAGAAGGACCAGGGGAGACATGATAGAAGTGTTGCAATATTTGAGGGCCTGCCATGGAGCGGAAGGGGTCAAGCTATTTTCCAAAGATTCAACCTAGGAACAAGGTTGAACTTTCTGACAGTGAGAACAGTCAACCGATGGAACAGCTTGCCCTTGGAGGCTGTGGGAGCTTCCTCACTTGAGACTTTCAAGACGAGATTGCACTGGCATTTGTCAGAAATGGTGTAGGGTATCCTGCTTGAGTGGGGGAGGGGGTTGGACTAGATGACCTATAAGGTCCCTTCCAACTATGTTAATCTGTTTTTCTAGACCAGAACCAAAGTTAGCAAAATAATGTTGCACATAAGCAAAAATCTGGATGCATGCATGGATGGATGGCTAGATGGATGGATGGATATTTCTCAGTCAGGTCTCTGTAGGTTACTCACTGTGGCTAGCAGACCTGCTTCCCTATGTTTACCCTGAGCTTATATACATAGACTGTTTGAGCTAACTCATCATTTCTGCCTTATTTATGCACATAATCCCAGAGAAGGTTTGCAAATTGCTGATTTCTTGATAGAGAGAGACCAGAATGTTTGGACGGGATGCTGGGAAGAAGTAGAGAGTTCTTGTCAACATGCTACCCTTGAGGATTTCTCACTAGCCAAGTGATTAGCCTAATCAGCTAACTGGTAGAAATAGGAAACTGGTTCCCTGCTGGCACTACTATGCCAGCACTGTTTCTAACTCCCCAATCTCTGTAAATCATTCTGAAGCTAACCTGCAGGGTTTCCCCCCCACACACACCACGCATTTACTATCCCAAGACACACAGTTACCTTCTACCATGCAAGTAGAAAAATCTCCTTTCTTCCACATCACATATATGAGAAAGAAACTATGCTTTGCAATGGCTTTTCACTTTGTGATTGTTTTACAAAACAGTGAGGCTGTTGCTAGGTGAGAGAAGAACACGAAAAGGATAGCTAAGAGTTTTTACCACTCCAAAAATATCTTCTCTGCAATTTCTTTAAATCTGCAATGTTTCAAATGGAAAGACTGTCTTTACTGCAGCTACAGATGTATTGCAACTGAATTAGAAAATCATCACCTTTGTTTAGGGCTATCAATTTTGGGCTGGTAAAATCTGTAGAATTGCTAAATGATCAAAAATAAATACATATAATTACTTTCCGCCGTCTATGATCACCCAGAGATTTTCAGCTCTTGATATGATAACTTAGCAGCACAATTTATTTTAACTTACCTATTGACACTTTCTTTATAGATTCCCTTTGATTTACCTCCATGTTAACTTGTTACTGCTTTTTGGTTTGGCAAAGTCAAGAAACAGAAGCAAATGGGGTTCCAGAAAGTTTTTTTTTTATTATTATTGTAGAATGGTACAGTAAAGGAATCTCAGAAGCCTGTCCAAATTTTTTAATGCTCCATCTTATAGCAAACAAAATCAAAACAAGGTTATTTTGGGTTTCTTTCTCACACTTTCCTCTTCCTCAGAAATCTTTTCTACTCCCTTAACAGTTCACTGCTCTCTTCTTTCTTCCTAAGACCTGGTCAATAGCATTTCAAAAATATAAAATCTTAAAATCAATATTGCAGACCACACTATTATAAAACAATGGTACAAATGGCAACTGTTTCTCAACCTTTAAATGCTTTCAGCATTATTTTCAATGTTGCTAACTTCTGAAACATCCAAGAGAGAGTGCTAATCTGGTCTCAAGAAGGAGGATAATCATAGTTTATGAGTTACACTGGCAAAACATAGACTGGGTCTCCTGTCCCCTTTACCTCTTGATACTGGAGTTTGATTGTGCTGGGGAGTATGCATCTCATGGAACATTTTTATGCAGGTAATGTAGTTCTGCAGGCAGCAATAACATTTAGATTTATATATTGCTTCACAGTGCCTTATGACCCTCCCTAAGCAGTTTACAGAATCACCACATTGTCCCAAACAATCTGTCCTCATTCTACTGACCTCAGAAGGATAGAAGGCTGATTCAACCTTGAGCCAGTGAAAGTTGAACTGCTGGCAGTCAGCCGAATTAGCCCGCAATTCTGAATTCTAACTACTGTGTCACCATGGTTCTTTCTAGGCACTTAGGAACTAGCTGAAAGGAATTTCTAGATTAAAATCAGGGTTTGATCTAGACCCAGAAGCCTGTTGACAAGCAGTGCAGATCCAGGGCTGGGTTCCTGCCAGTTCTAACCTCTTCTAAAGAGGTTCCAGAAATCTACAGTGCGTTTAGAACCGGTTCCAGCTCCCTCCCCCCGCCCGTCCGCACATCATCAAGATGAAGAGCGAGAGGAGGAATTCTGGGAGTTGAAGTCCACAAGCCTTAAAGCTGTCAAGTTTGAACACCCCTGGGTTTTTTTCTAAAGGGTTAGGGGTACAAGGGTCTTGTAACTTGACAGCTTTAAGACTTGCACACTTCAAAGCCAGAGTTCCTAAGCCAACATGACTGGAGGAGGAATTCTGGGAGTTGAAGCCCACAAGTCTTAAAGCTATCAAGTTTGAACACCCGTGGGTTTTTTTTTCTAAAGGGTTAGAGGTGCAAGAGTCTTATAACTTGACAGCTTTAAGACTTGCGTGCTTCAAATGCCAGAGTTTCTGAGCCAACATTTTGGTTGCTAAGCAAAAGCACTGTTAAGTGAGTTTCACCACATTTTACAAATTGGCCATGCCCACTCAGTCCCATGGCTGGCAAGCCACTCCCACCCAGTCACATGGCCGGTAAGCCACTCCCACAAAGCAGGCCACACCTACAGAAGAGGTTCTAAAAATTTTTGAAACCCACCACTGTGCAGATCCCACTGTACAAGTATTATATGACTTTGGTTGACTGCAGAAATAGATGATGACATGAGGCAATGGAAGTTCAGAATTAATTGTGCAACAATGCAAAGACTCTACAAGAAGTTGCCCTTTGCAAACAGCCAGTAAGATATTCTTTTTTCTTTATGCTAACTACAGATCAGATGCCCAAACTTTGGCTGATTATTGTGGTGGAATCTCCAGCTAGAGTATGTGTGTGTGGTGTGTGTGTGTGTGTGTGTGTGTGTGTGAACAGGGGGGCTGAGCTTAGAGTTCTTTCACAGTAAAAAGGAGCACAGATCTCACCTCATCCAGAATCCCTTGCCTGATGGTTCCCAAGAGAATGCAGTCAGTCTGGTGAGATTCTTGTAAATAGAAATGCTGCAATAAAGAATTAACTTTGATCAGCTCATGGTGTCATTCTACTTTCGTTAACACAATAGGGCTAATTAGATGATGAGAATGAGGATGATCACGTAGTGGTTCTGATGGTATCAGAAAGACACTTTAAAGCATTCTATCAAAAAACATAGTTCACAGTTTAATAGCCAAAATAGTAAACAAGTATTGAAAACTAAGAAAAAACAAATACTACAATCATACTTGTTTAGAAAAACCTCTTGGGATGTGACCAAACGTATATATTTTTATTCTTAAAATCAAACATTTAGGAACTGCCAAGAGCTTGCAGAATACATGATTCAAATTAAAATCCCTTATCTTCCTTTTGGAGGGCCAATGTGATGTAGTGAAGAAATGTATTGAGTTAGAAACTGGCAGACCGTGAGTTCTAGTCTCATTTTAGGCACAAAGCCAATCATTCTCTAGGAAAGAGGCAATGGCAAACCACTTGCCAAGAATATTGCAGGGCCTGGTCCAGATAATCACCAGGAGTCAACAGTGACTCAAAGACACTATAAACAAACAAACCCCATTTTAAAGGCAATTGACATTTTCCAATGTCAAAAAAGAAGGAAAGACCTGATTCCAGGATAATGGGATTGGATCCCTGAAAGCCTGGCACTTGGGGACCACACAACCTGGAGCCAAAAAGAAGGTCCTGATCAGAAGAGTAGAATGATAGAGATGAATAAGGGTAAACAGATACTTGTCGGCTTGTAACCAAGGCCTCTAAACATAATTGCTAATATTATTAGTAATAAGAACTGGGCTCTGACTCAGATTTGGAGCCAGTCAATATTTCTTCACTGTGCTAAGACATAAGAATAGCACAGGAGGTTTCAAACAGCTGAAACAGTGCTATTCTGGATTAAGATGAGGAGATTGGGAATATTTGTGTTAAAAGAAAAAAAAATCTGGTCTGTTCTGCTCTGCTCTGTTCTGCAGTCAGGTAAAGGAGCACAGGATATCTAACTGAACTATATGTTATTTTTTTCAGTAGCAAAAATAACCAAGCACACAATTCAGCTGTCAAAGGTAGGGTATGAGGTTAGGAAGCTATAAATGATAGTACTTATAGAAACAAAGGACTTTGATCATGCAGTATTTCACAATGTGCAGTACCTTAGATGGGTAATTGAGGTGGTCCTACCCTGGGGACATGTGAAGTCTGGGAGAGTAAGGTTCATCCCTTGTCATGTGGGTTGTGTGACCTTAGATGTATAAATCTCTTCTTTGGTATAAAATTTTTGAGGGACCTGGCATTGGGATTCAGTCAGTGGTGGGTTCTGGATCCCGTTGAAACCGGTACGGTGCAATGGGGCCGGCCATCCACCACATGCACACATACAGCACGCACGCAGCACACACATGCATACTTACCACCCGTGACACTCTGCAATACTCCAGCTTTTCCAGCAGAGCGTCGCACAGGCGCCGTATGCTCTGTGCATGTGTGCGGAAGCCCTGATTGGCTCAAATACCTGTAAGGAGGACAGGTGGGTGGGTGAGCCCTCCAGAGCACCGTACAGGAACAGTACCTGGTGCTCCCAGCAGGCAGCAGTATGCCCGTACCGGGGCGTACCGGTCATATCCCACCACTGGATTCAGTCCTGTGATTCAGTCCCCGGGGATTGTGTTTTATGTTTTATGATTGCTGGCGTTGGCTGACTTCTTGGAGAGATGCATTTAATCAATTGTAGCCTGAGTATCAAATGTGGATGGGAAGAGTTTAAATGATTTGTTTGCATCTTTATCTGAGATTTGCCAATGGGTCAGAAATAATTGGGGTTGATGACGGGGTGGGTTGCTGTTGGCATGGGCAAAACAATTTACAGTGAACTGTGCACGTGCAATCACTAAAAATCAAAATGGCAGCAGCCCAGCGGTGGTAAGGGAACTGGTTTGGGACTGTGGCAGGCCTGGGTTGCTGCCAGTTCTTCAACCCAAGCCTGAATTCTACTACCGGTTTGGCTGAACTGGGCCGAACTGGAAACAATCCACTCTGGTTGATGCATGACCTAGCTGGGGTGGTGGTGGTCATAGGGCCTTTTATCTTCCAACACTTGTTAAGAGACAATTACATTAATGCAATTATAAAATAGAAAATATACAAATTAATAAAACCTTTCGTAGAAAAATCTTTTTTTCCATAGAGTTTTTTTATTTTTCCATTTTCATAACATACAACCACATATAGTATTATATAGCCAACATCGTATTGTTTACATCTTGTCAATTTATCTTGCCATCAACTCCCAAAATCAATTATTGGCTCTTCTGCTCTCCATACACCATATTTGTACCTTATCCATCACTTTCTTCTCCCTTTCTTCTCCACCTTCCTACCTCCTTTCTTCCTTCTGTCACCCTTCTCTTCTCTACTTCCCTTTCCTCTCCCTTTCCTCTCTCCTTCTCCTCTCTCCTCTTTCCACTCCTTCTTTCTCTCCTCCTCCTCCTTCTGTTGCCCTTCCTTCTGTTGCCCTTCTCTTCTCTACTTCCCTTTCCTCTCTCCTTCTCCTCTCTCCTCTTTCCACTCCTTCTTTCTCTCCTTCTCTTTCCCCTTGCCCTCTATCCTATCTCTCTCTTCTTCCATTACCTCTCCCCTCTACTTCACACTCTTCATCTCATTTACTTGGTGTATTTCAGCTTCTGAGCGAGCTCCATTTTATTTTGATGGTATTTATAATTCATTTTCAATATACATATTTAATTTTAACATATATCTTCTTCCTTCTTTACTGGCCTCTACTTCAATTGCAGTCCCAGATATCATTTAGGGAAATACTGAAAACTGAATTATTTCAAAGAGTATTTATACATTTCTAGAGTAATAGGAGCATTCTTAAAAGGGCCAGTGTCTTGTGGTTAATATAAACCATGCATTCATAGGTAAGGGATAAGATTTTATTTATATTCTGTTGGCAAGTCCCATGAGGCTGGCAAAGTCAAGGAAGCAAAAAATGAAATGGATTTCAGGAAGATACCTTGAATACTAATCTTAAGTAAATACAGAACCTTGAAAAATATTCATGTAAATCCCCAATTTCAGTTATAGTCTGTAATTAAGGCAAAGCGTCTTTGAATTGTTTTTGTTCGATGCTTTTGTTCACTGTGGGTTGCTTCTTCATGGATAAGCTAGATGCCTTGTCTCCTCTCTTTTCTACACCTTCTCATATCTGCAAATGTTTGAGAAAAGCTCAAAGTATTGGAGAGTTCTGGGACATGTGTCAAGCCCTAAGAGATTGGTAAGGATAAAAGAACTACTAGATTTTCTGGAAAGATCGTTATTGCTGGTAAGTTAATGTAATAGACTCTTGAAAGCCT
The DNA here is from genome assembly GCF_964273705.1 of Natrix helvetica. Classification (NCBI taxonomy): domain Eukaryota; kingdom Metazoa; phylum Chordata; class Lepidosauria; order Squamata; family Natricidae; genus Natrix; species Natrix helvetica. Next base: position 63,528,819 of record NC_138548.1, read on the forward strand.
ATCAAAGTATTTCTCCCAAGCAACTTTGACCTAATGCAATTCAATTAAAGTTAGTCTGAGCCTCTTTCATACATCTCTCTTTCCTTGGACTCAAGCACCTCCTCTATAATAGCTCTATTTCTTTAAAAAAAACTGTTTAGCAGGTTAGACATTCCACCATAACCTGCAAGAGAAATACACAAACAATAAACTTTAATTTCAGCCAGATTGTGACCACATTCTATGGGCTTACTTAGAAAGCTGAACCCTGTTCTGGACGTGATTCTATAAAAGTAACTGGCATTTGCAAACCAGGTATTTCAGTGAAATGTAGTAGCAAACCTCTGAATAACTTAAATGAAAATTATTTCGATCCACTAAATCCTTCCCATTGTTTTTATACTTTTGTTCTTGAACTATGTTGGTAAATGAAAGGAAGAATTGCTTTTCTGGCACCTCTGAATCATAAAGTATTGAGCATTGTTCAATGAAGGAATTACCCCTAGAAAACATATTTGCATTTGGATAGGGAAGCTCTGCCACAAGTTAGGCTAGAAGTCACTATGTTTATCTAATTATGGACTTGGGGTTTTCTTTTATATGTTGCAAAATGATGTTTGTACACACGATACTCATTGCAAATAAACAACTTAGTGGGGGCAGGAAGAAAAACCATTTAAAAAACCCCAAGCATAAGGAATAATTATATCTACGTTTGCACAAGCTACATGCCTGGAATATGATTATGTAAAAATGAAAAACTGAGATTATATTCTTTGCCTTCAGTAAGCCTTGTTTAAAATCTTATTTATCATTAGAATACCTAAGCACCTGCTTTTGATTCCTTGCATGTTTCATTGCCATACCGTGGAGATATGGATGATTTGACACAACTGCTATATGAAAAGGATCAACCTACCACTGTTGGGAAAACAGTGAGTTTTTGTGATGAGGAAAGTGTTTATTGGCAAATGATTGCATTTGCTACTTCTCCATTATGGAATTAACTGATAATTATCCATGTGACACACTATTAAAACTCACTCTCATACAGCACAATTTAAGCTATAAAATTGAGTGCAAAACCTTTCTGGTGTTCATATATTTCTTTTATATTGCAGATATGGATCATTGGGAATGAATCTTAGGAATCAATAGCAAATAGTTTAAAATCCATTGTCAAGCCACTCATTTGCTCAATAAGGGCCAGTACTGTTTACAAAAGTCATCAATGTTCAATGTTTTCCTAAATGTTCTTTTTGAGATTAACATTGATCCAGGTTTCCTAATATTTTTGAATATCTTTGCTTTACGTTCCCCCCCCCCCAAGCTACCTAGTATTTTGTTATTTCTACTATAAGAATGGACAGGTATGGAGTGATATGCCTTTGATTTATACTATATGCCTCAAGGTCATTTTAACTCTGGAAAATCTATGACTTCAATATCATTAAAAATAAAGTAGATCCTAATAAAAATACATACTGTTGAAGCATGTCATATGAGAGGGGATAACAAGAAAGTTTATTTCTGCCATGTCAGTTTTCAATATATTTCCAACATTTTATTCCATGCTTTTACAGAAGATAAAATCTAATGGAGAATTGTCATATGCTTAGAAATATTAATACTACATCATTCTGTCATTTCCCCCTCTGTGGCTAATCTTATGGGAAAAGAATTGGTACTGCTAATAATATTAAATTCAACCTGTATATTCAGATCCATATTTACACTAAATAAATAATAATAATTGTAGTCATGGAAGAAATGCTTCCGTGGGTCAACTTTGCTTATATGAAAATAACCATGATATTGTTTATATCATATTAACACTGTTAATCTGTTAGCTTCAACTTTTCTCTTTTTATATCATCGTTGTTGCCCTGTTCTCATCTTATCTATTATAGCAGCTGTGAAGAACTACTTCATCCAGGGCAAATTGTGGAGGAAGTCAAGTAAGTACCCCTTTCTTCATAGATCAAGCAACATTCTGTCTTGTCAAAAACTCTTAGATGGGCAGAGCCAAAGTGGACTTTATTCCAACTACCTGAGAAAATACTTTGGCTTAGCAATGAAGAGATTTTGTATAACATTCCAAATCATACCCATTTGCAGTCAGATATAACCTCTTTTTGTTCATTTGGAAATCTCCTCTTCCAGGAGTGGGTTTCAAAATGTTTAGCAAGGGGTTCTCTGCCCGTTTGCTGGGTGGGCATGACCATGGTGGGCATGGCCTAGCCGGCCACCTGCACCATGATGGGGGGGTCATTTTTGCCTTCTCCAGGCTCCGGAGACTTTCCTCGAGCCTCTGGCCTCCCCAGAAAATGGCCTCCCCAGACTCCAGAGGCCCTCTGGAGGCTGAAAATGGGCCCATTTCTGACCTTCTCGAACTTCAGATAGGCCCATTTTTCTCCCTCCACGAGCCTCCATGTGTGCTCTGCACTTACCTGCCTCCAGAAAGGGCCCCGTGGGGACTCCTAGGAGGGAAGGGGTGGGGTGGGTGGGGCCAGCCAGGAGTGGGATCTGGGGATTCTCTGCACAATGAACAGAATCTTAGGTAGAGGTTCTCCCAAACCCCTGTGAACAGTCCAGCCCTGTACCTTTTCCATCTGTCAGAATGTTGTCAGTTTTCAAAGACAGTGATTAGTCTAGGACCACTTTTCACCCAATTCTCGAATGTCCTTATTTCTGGTGAAATATCTTGTTTACATGTCTTTTGCATGGTCTTTATTCTTTACTTCCTTTTAAAAAACAAAATCCAACTTTCTTTGTTCTACCCTCTTTATTTATATTCTTCTTGTATAAGTAGCAGCAAACATAAAGATTTAATGCCCAGGATTTGTGTATGGATGGATTTCCTGAAGAGGCATGGGAATGGGATAAATTCATATTACAATAAAAATGGTATAAGTACTTGTCTCTCATTTTTTAAAAGTCTGATAATTCTTATATCAATGGTTACATTCTAGTATGGACATATTTCTAAAACATTCTGCTGATGTTTTATAAAGACAGGTCTCATCTTCTATGTTTACATATTCACACACATATATATATGCAAGAAATTATTTTCTAAACTTATGCTTCCATTTCCAACTTATGTCTTCAGCATCAAAAACTCTCCATGGTGTTATTGCCCTTTGTTTCTTCCACTCTTTCCAGATTATTGTTAGGTTCACACACAGTGGAAAACGAATTACACATTGACTTACTTAAACAATGCAACATGGGAAAAAAGGTTCAGGATTATAGGTAGTGAGAAGAGAAATCACAATCCAATGTTCCTCTTAACTTTGCTTTTCTTCCACCAAAGTTGATAGGTGATCTAGTGCCTCACAACTTTCATAGCTGACAGCAATGGTTCCATGCTATTTGATTGCAGTTTCGGCTGTAAGGCGTTGCCATGTATTAACTGCTTAAAAGAAAAAGGGATGAGAATGACTCTGGCTTTCAGAAGGTTCTACTCATTTAATATTTCCATTGCAATTAGACTTCTTTCCTCTAATATATTTTAAATTATTCTGATGACCTTTTTACTGGTGTACAAAGAACAATTGGAGCTACTCAAGAAAAGGCTTGAGTTGTTTGCTTTAAAGGTAACATAAGATCGCATAATATCTTTGCACCCACCAGAATACAAATGGTAACACACACACACACACACACACACACACTAAAGCCTTCAGGACAAGCAGGTACCTTGTAAAACATAATAAATGTGAAATTTGCAACTTTCCTGCATTCATTTTATTAATTTTATTATCCATTTGCTATGATAACCTGGCTTTCATTTATGTACATTGTAATCAGGTGATGTCTCTATTTATACTTATTTGAATATTTTATAGTAGGATACTGGTGGTGAAAACATGACTTTCACACAAAGCTAATATCTGAGAATATTCCTTCAAATGCACTTCAACTTTAGTAGTTCCTTGAATGTTACAGAGTCTGATTTTGTTCAGTTGTTTCTTTTAAGTTCAGCAATACATACAGTATATTATTCCTTCTGATAATTTAATAGGTGTCAATCAGTGGTGGATTGCAAGCAGTACGCCCCGGTACAGGCATACCGGAGCCTGACCGGAGCACTGGGTACTGTTCCGGTACTGTGCTCTGGAGGGTCCACCCGCCCGCCCGAGCTCCTTACCTGTCCTTTAAAGCCTTCAGTGCTTCTGCACACGTGCATGGCACATACAGCACCTGCACGACGCTCCGCCGAGCAGCTGGAGCATTGCGGAGGCTTGTGAAGGCGTAGCTGGCAGGTATGATGCATGCATGTGCCACATGCATGTGCGTGCACACCACATGCCGGGGCCATGTGGGCGACGCCGGGCCCGTTCCAACCATACCGGTTGGAACGGGAGCCAGAACCCACCACTGGTGTCAATGTTTTGCCTTCAAGTATAATTTCTGTTGTACAAATGGCTTAGTGATTAAGGACATTAAGCTTGCCATCTGGAAAGTTGACAGCTTGGGTTTGAGACCCGAGCACCGTATGATGGGGTGAGCTCCCATCTTTCCTCCAGCCCCTGTTCTCCCTAACAGTTCCAAAGCATGGGAATGTAAGTAGAGAAATAGGTATCACTTTAGTGGGAAGGTAACAGCATTCTGTGTACCTCGGTATATAATCATGCTGGCCACATGACTACAGAAATGTCTTTGGACAATGCTGGGTCCCTCGACTAAGAAATGGAGATGAGCACTGCACTTAAAGTTGGATATGACTGGATGGGTGGATGGGTGGATAGGGGAAACCTTTATTTTTATAATTTCTGTTAAGTCCATTATAGGTCTGTTGTTCTGTTCTGTTTGCCAGCATTTTTTCTGCTGTTTGGCTTTACTGTTCTCATATATTTCGATATTGAATGCATCAAGTAAACTTTACACAAAAATGCATGGTTTATACTCTTTGCTCCATAAAGCACTGCTGTGCAACAAGCAAAAGAAATGTATTATGTGGAGTCCTGAATGCTCTTCATTATATGTTTGTAGCAGTGATGTGCGGTGAGGTTTATGGCTGGTGAGGCTGGTGATGTCATCAGGAAGGCGGGGAATGGGACCACGTGTTCAGGAGGCTGAGGCTGCCTCAGCCTCCTGCACACATGGTCCCATTCCCCGCCTTCCTGAGTCAACATGAAGGGGACCGTGGAGCACGAGCCAGTGGAGCGCGCTCCGCGGTCCCCTTCATGTTGACTCAGGAAGGCAGGGAATCAGACCACGTGTGCCTTTTCCCTTTTTTTTTCTTGTCATGATGAGAGTGGTGAGGCTCTGCCTCCCCTGCCTCCCCTGACCGCACGTCCCTGGTTTGTAGATGTTTTGTTACCCAACTAGGTAACAACGTCTATGCCCAGTGCACAGCATTACCTAGTTGTAACCTTATGATTTATATTGATATTGATTGTTTCCTGATTGCTTATTTGTACCCTATGACTATCATTCAGTGCTTACCTTATGATTCTTGACGGATGTATCTTGTCTTTTTATTTACCCTGAAAGTTTATGCACCAAAGACAAATTCCTTGGGTGTCCAAACACACTTGGTCAATAAAGAATTCTATTCTATTATAATGCATCTGCAAGAGAACAACTATGCTCAGAGAACACCCAGGACTTTACAGTTCAACCTTGAGCCAAACATATTATCTTCTATTGAAGTGTATTCTCTCATTCATCAGCTACCTTAGCACCCTTATTCATTCCCTCTCTTTCTTTGATCCCACCCATTCCTTTGTCTCTTTTTGGCTCTTTCCTCTAATTTCTCAGCTTAGCCTTTCTACTTTTGACCCAATCATCCCACCAGAATTCCATCACAATAATGTGCTTTCAATGTTCTTCCACTCATTCTTCTTCAATGGCTTTCATATTTCATAGGAAATTCCAGGGAGATTTATGATACAGAACTTGGATGTCTGCCTTTTCTCTAATGTGCTTGCAACACATAGCTATCTGCCAAGTTCCCAATGTTATGGGAACATAGGTACAACTGTCCATATTGCTTGTTTTCTAATACTTAGAGTTACCTTAACCAAAGGCTTTGTGCACATAGTTGATTTCTGTTGTGGGTATGAGAAAAATGAAAACAGAGACTCCTATTAATCCATTTTGATTAATCTGGCTTTACTATACTAGAATTAATGTTTGTTATTTGAATAACATCTGGTCTGTTATAAATAATCTTCTTAAAAGACAACACTTGTTATTACAAGCTTTATATTTAAACAATAGAGAATGTTTGAATGTCTTTAGCTTTTAGGCAAGGATGTCTAATAAAACAATGCTCAATTCTTTCTCGTAGTAACTGTCCAACAATTAATCCAACATACTGTATATTTTTCCAATTAATAGATCTTGATGGGAAGGCTTAACACACACTTGCAATGATGTTTTTTTTTTCCTGAACTAAATGTTATCAAAAAGACAGTCATTAAGATAAACAAGAGCTCCTCACTGAAGCCTAATGAGATTTGAAAATGACAACAATCTAACTGTTCATTCAGACTGAAATATTGAGAGACGAGATGCTGCTTTAATGAAAAAGCAACTCACTTACATTTATGCTTCCCATTATTGGCCCACCAAATACATAAAAATGCCTTTGGCATCATTCAGAGATTGCACTTTTAGTTCCTGCTCACTAGGCATATTGGGCAATGGCATTTTTTATGAAATGATTCAGCTGCTCTTGAAGCGCATCTCTTTATCTATAGATCATGAATATCACAGCTTCAACATCAGCGAACATTTTCAAAAAGCTTCAAGGGTTCTTCTCCACATCCCGGTTATCCAAGTAATGATCCTTCCCTTCTCATAAGTCAGCATTTGCACAAAACTAGATCAAGGAGGAAGATAGTAGGTGGGAACTATAGCAAGAAATTATGCTAAAGCTAGACAGTCTTTGACCATCTTTCTCCCATTTGTATTGGCCAGGCTGGCTGGGGCTGATGAAAATTGTAGTGCAAAGCATCTTTGGGGTGCTGTTGCCTATGCTTGCTAGAGCACATTCTATCACCTTGTAACATTGCTAGAGACAATTGGGAGGCCCTTCCAATTATAGTTTTGTATGCATTCAAACACAACAAATTAAAGTAAAATCTACCCTACACACACACAAACACACACACACATCGGGAAAGGAAAGGATGCCTTCCTGCATCTTCTTAGTAAACGATTCACTCTTACTACGGTATTCTGTACACAATACAGCATAATACTGTAAAGGCTTTCTGGTGTTTATGCAGTTTATTCAGGATTGTTTTCAAGCTCCAGTGCTCCTCAGCAAAACAAGGTGAGAAAAATGTTAATGGGACAGATTGGATATATTCATGGTCCATATTGTTCATAATGCTTGCCAACTCTTGATTAAACAGTTCAACAAAATTCTGCCTTCAAGGTCACTTACATTTGAAAAGGATGAGAATAAAGGTGAGGAAACTGCTCTCAGAGATAATCCATAAATTGTACAAAGATGATTGGCCCATATATTTTAAAATGATAAATCTCTGAACTTGGAAAACAAGAGGAAAATGTTAAAACATTCTAAGAAAAATAGCAAGTTTTAAAAATGTTCAGATCCTATAGTTTGTTCAATTAATGGTAACATAAAAATGTCTTTGGGGAGAAAATAGTCATATCTTCCTTGCTATTTAGTGCTCTGCTGAACTCTATCTTCCAATATCTCTAAAGTTTAATTTATTTTTATATGAGGATTCCATCCCCCCACCCCCCTTTCATTCTCAGGCACTTTAGAAATCCTTTAGAAAAAAACTATGGTGCATTAAGTAGAGTGTTTGGGGAAGCGTTAAAAGTATGGTGGCTGCCAAAATGTGTTAAGAGCATAGTGCAGAGCATGGTTGGCTCCCATTTGGTTGGTCCAGCATTGTCAGACACAAATGGTGAACTGGAGTGCTACTCTGTTCCCAGCTGAGAAGTGGCTACACCACTAGAATGCAATGTGTGGAGCACTGGAGAAATGCTGCAAGAGTTTTCAGACAGCCTGCTTAGTCAGGAAGAAACACAGCAGTCTGGCCTGGAGACTATTTGGAATGCTTGATAGTCTCTGATGCCAGAATTGTAGGTCGTCTTAGGTCACTGATCCTCAAACTACAGCCTGGGGGCCAGATATGGCTCACCAATGCAAAGTATCTGGCCCACGGAGTGGTGGGATTCAGCCCCACCTCTCGCCCTGCCACTCACCATCAGCCTTATCTTCCAGTGAGCATCCACTCCAGCTATACTTCTGGTTAGTTATTTCACCAGTTGAGCTGCACTTATTATCACACAACTGCGGCCAAAGGGTGCTGGGGAGGACCACCTGAATAAGGGGCGATCTCACCAGTGCAGCCATGTGATCCAGGGCTGGTGGGTGAGTAGGGGAGAGGCTGCTGCTGGCTTGAAAAGCAGCTCTGCTGCCAGCTTGCAAAGTAGTGCTTTAAAAGTCTTTAAAACTACTTTAAAAACAGACTTTTGGGATGTTTTTCACAGCCATGTGATCCAGGATTGGTGGGTGAATAGGGGAGGGGCAAGTACAACAAGGACAAATGTAAAATGGACTGCTAAATTGGCCACACCGACCCAGTCACATGACTACCTAGCTATGACCACTCCCCGGTCCCCGCCCCAACAGTCTGAGGGACCATGAATCGGCCCCTTGTTTAAAAAGTCTGATGACCCCTGCTTTAGGCTGATGGTCACCATTTTGGCAGCCTATCAGTCTCATGGAAGCCTTGGCTTACCAGTTGCAGAAGCAAAAGGAATCTCCAAAGAAGATAACATGCTTGTAGGAGATCTGGATCAGCAGCTGCCGATTTAGAGCTGTCTCCAAGTCATGAGCTCTCCAGCTGCATGTTGCAGTAGGGACTTTTGGTTTCATTGATTTAGAGCTGTTCTCCAAGTGAGCAGCAGTCCAGCTGCATTTTGGACTTTCTGTTTTGTTGGGACTGATCTGAAGACAGATTTGGAAGAGAGTTCTTCTGGGCAGTTTAGTATTTTACTATTGCTTGGAATTATGTGTGTGTGTGTGTGGTATAGATCTATTTCAACCTATTTAGGTCTCATCAGCTAGCCATACCCTTACTGGGAATCAAACCAGGGTTGTATTGCATATTAGGCCGATGTAATTGCCACTAAGCCACAGGCTCTCTTCCTTATCAGCTAGGCCAGGGAAATAGGTATGTATTTGTGTTACAACCCCTGGTATGCCCAAATATGGGAGGGAGCTCACTACTCCCCCTTTCTGTCCTTCGGCTCATTACAGAGGACCTAAATAGGTTGAAATAGATCTATACTATCAGCACAAGTACAACACGAACATAAAAAGGCAACACACACACACACACACACACACACACACACACACACACACACACACACACACACACACACACACACACACACACATATATATATATATATATATATATATATATATATATATATATATATATATATATATATATATATATATATATATATTGTGTTACAACCCCTGGTATGCCTAAATATGGGAGGAAGGTCACACTCCCTCTTTCTGTCCTTCGGCTTCATCACAGAAGACCATGCAGGCAGAAAACCATATTTTTATTTTTAATGTTGCCTTTTATATTTGTGTTGTATTTGTACTGATAAATAAATAAAGGGAGACTAGGATAGATCTATTTCGAGCTAATTAGCTCTCATCAGCTAGCCATACCCTTACTGGGATTAAGATATATACAGCCTGGGTTCTCATCCCAGTAAGGGTATGGCTAGCTGATGAGAGCTAATTAGCTCGAAATAGATCTATCCTAGTCTCCCTTTATTTATTTATCAGTACAAATACAACATATATATATATATATATATATATATATATATATATATATATATATATATATATATATATATATATATATATATATATATATATATATATATATATATATATATATATATATATATATATATATATATATATATATATATATATATATATATATATATATATATATATATATATATGTTGTATTTGTGCTGATAAAATAAAGGGAGACTAGTATAGATCCATTTCAAGCTATTTAGCTCTCATCAGCTAGCCATACCTTTACTGGGATTTGAACCTGGGCTGTATTACACACTAGGCAAGAGTCTTAGCCACTATGCCACAGGCTTCTCCTCCTTTATCAGCTGAGCCAGGGAAATAAGTATGTGTTTGTGTTACAACCCATTTAAAATAAAACATTAAAAATAAAAATATGGGTTTCTGCCTGGATGGTTTTCTGTGATGAGCCGAAGGACAGAAAGAGGGAGGAGTGAGCTCCCTCCCATATTTGGGCATACCAGGGGTTGTAACACAAACACATACTTATTTCCCTGGCTCAGCTGATAAAGGAGGAGAAGCCTGTGGCATAGTGGCTAAGACTCTTGCCTAGTGTGTAATACAGCCCAGGTTCAAATCCCAGTAAGGGTATGGCTAGCTGATGAGAGCTAAATAGCTCAAAATGGATCTATACTAGTCTCCCTTTATTTTATCAGCACAAATACAACACAAATATAAAAAGGCAACATTAAAAATAAAAATATGGGTTTCTGCCTGGATGGTTTTCTGTGATGAGCCGAAGGACAGAAAGAGGGAGGAGTGAGCTCCCTCCCATATTTGGGCATACCAGGGGTTGTAACACAAACACATACTTATTTCCCCGGCTCAGCTGATAAAGGAGGAAGAGCCTGTGGCTTAGTGGCTAAGACTCCTGCCTAATATGTAATACAGCCCTGGTTCGAATCCCAGTAAGGGTATGGCTAGCTGATGAGAGCTAAATAGCTCGAAATGGATCTATACTAGTCTCCCTTTATTTTATCAGCACAAATACAACACAAATATAAAAAGGCAACATTAAAAATAAAAATATGGGTTTCTGCCTGGATGGTTTTCAGTGATGAGCTGAAGGACAGAAAGAGGGAGGAGTGAGCTCCCTCCCATATTTGGGCATACCAGGGGTTGTAACACACACACACACACACACACACACACACACACACACACACACACACACATATATATGATTTCAACTTTCAGTGAAGGGTTTGGAATGGCCTAGGAATTCATAGATATGATGACAACTATGAAATGACTCAATTTATTGAAAAGCTGAGATACATAATTGATCATATACTTGATCTATTTAAAAAAAAAATTCAGGGCAGCTTATCCTCTGATTGCCAGAACTTCCTTTGTCCACAGTGGTGACATATTGTTTTTCCTTTTCCTTTTAATGACAAGTTGCTCAGAGTCACTGATAAGACAGGTCATGCCTTTCTCTAAGAATAAACTTTTTTTCAGACCAGTCAACTGTCTTTGGCATTAAGTAGCAGTGTTTGCAGGACACTCAGCCCCAGGAATGAAATTAATAGTTCAAACACCGAATCAATGGGGAGGCAGAATTTGTTCCCCCCGCTCCCCTTTTCCAGCATAGTCTACATATTTTGCAGGCAAAGCCGAAGGGAGATTCAGATGCAAGACAGTAAGTAGTTAAGAACTTGACACTCCATTGAAATGCAGTGCTTAATTCGCTATTAGCAGAAACTTCACAGACTCAATACAATTAGGGAAGTTGCTTTATTCTAGGAAAGCAAGAAAGAAAAACACCATATAGCCACAGAATATCTGACTGTTGCAAAGCACAATGAAGCCTTCTAGGTCAGGACTGGAGTTTTCTTCCCAACATTTGCAGTCATCAGTCTATGGGCGATTCTTTGAATGTGACCGACAACCCATAGATAATGTGTGCCGTGTTATGAAGCATTGTCCGATTCATGGTTTTCCATGCTAGTAGCCAGACAATCGAATGGGCCATGAATTATTCACCTGCCATCCTATATTTCTATATTTAGAGAAAGCTATTCATTAATAAAGGGATGCAGTGGCTCAGTGGCTAAGACGCTGAGCTTGTTGATCAGAAAGGTCGGCAGTTCGGCGGTTCAAATCCTTGGCACTACGTAACTGAGTGAGCTCCCATTACTTGTCCCGGCTTCTGCCAAACTAGCAGTCTGAAAGCATGTAAAAATGCAAGTAGAAAAATAGGGACCACCTTGGTGGGAAGTTAACAGCGTTCTGTGTGCCTTCTGGCAGTTAGTCATGCTGGTCACATGACCACAGAGACATCTTCAGACAGCGCTGGCTCTTCATCTTTGAAACGGAAATGAGCACTGCCCCCTAGATTCAGGAATGACTAGCACATATGCGCAGGGGGAACCTTTACCTTTACCTTTTCATTTGTTAATAATTCATCTATTTTCTCCAATTTTATTATATAATCTAAGTTCTCTGGAAATGATGCAATCTATGAGAGTGGGATCTGAAACAAAATGTTGCAATGTATACAGGATTTGCAAGGTTTATGTTTGCTAGTTATGACCTTTGACTAAAGAGAAACAGAAGTAGTCAAAATAGACAAAGCAGATAAATGAGTTCAGGAAGATCTTCCACAACATTATGGATTGTTGCTGCTCATTGTGAAGTTGTTTATGACTCAATTGCACATTAATTCCATTTTTCCTTCATCTGCCCAATTGTGCATTATAAAATAAATAAGCCCAGATGAAGGGGTTTTCCTCTTTTTCTCCATTTTTGGGGAGGTAATTTACCAATTTTGGGGGTCCCCACAGTTGCTGACACTTCCCTCTGGTATGTGAATGGTACTGTTTTGTTTATGAGAACTGGCCCTTGGAGAACTGAATTTACTCTTATTATATGCCACATTTCTAAAGACAAATGCAGATTTCACCGCAATGAAAAATGCCACGCTTTTTATACCTAGAAGAATGCCTATTAGTCAGAGCTGGTTTATACCGCTGACTGTAATAGCTTAAAAAGAATCTATCAAGAAGCACCGAGGGAGATGTTAGCATCTTTTTGGCTCATATGCAGCCATGCAACATGCTTTTCACTTTATTACAATTTTCCAATTAGCTGGTTGTTTGAAAATGCTTGAGTTCCGTGTGTGAGAGGCACAGTTTGCTGCTGGTGGTTTTAGAAGACTGAGACAATCACAACATATTGAGATCGTTATGGGCAAACAGAGCAGAACCACCTATGCAACCCTTTAATAATTAAAATTTTCTGCTATGCTAAAACTCCTTCCAATTGGCACAGTAGGGTCAGAACCTTAATCATGTCTCATGTGTTGAAATGGATTGGCTGTTGAAATGCCATTTATTGAATGTCCTAATTAAAAATATTATGAAAATGACTTTCTTCTCTGCATCCCTGTGTTTAATGTAATATTTCTTGAAAATTTACTACATTATAACTTTCCCTCCTTATACTTAGCTGGCATTCCTCCACTTCTTTTCTATTCATTCTTTCTTTCTTTCTTTCTTTCTTTCCTTCCTTCCTTCCTTCCTTCCTTCCTTCCTTCCTTCCTTCCTTCCTTCTTCCCATTTCCCCTCTTAGCCTCCTCCTCCTCCACATATCTAGTCTGTTGGCCAAGCAATGTTTCAATATCTTGACTCAGAAACTGAACTCCAGTACTTTTAATTAGGAGTGAACTAATTGTCAATTTTGGTTTCACTCAGCATGAGGCTCCATTTTGAAAAGTACATACATATTCATCACAGTATTCCCTTTTGGGGTAAGCAAAGCTTAGGAAAAAAAAAACCTCCAAGAAGTACTAAGTAATAAAATTGGAAGAGGATATAAGGGGAAAAATATAACTAGATTAGGTTTACACCATATCATTCATTTAATTATTCTCTTGTTTTCCATCCCTACAAACCATTCATGCTTCCATCTGCTGAATCATATATTGCCTTTTTTTCTCTAAAATTCTCATATTTCTTTTTTTTAAAAAAGGATTAACTTCATGCTGTCATGAATTTCTGTGTCTTCCCCTTCCTCTTAAACCATTCAGTTCTCCTTTGTACAGTATACCTGTTTTGCATTTTGATTGTCATTCATTCTTGCTCTACAATCAAGACATCTCAGCAGGCATCTTTCATATTGGTCACTCCTTTTGGCACTGAATTCAAAATCACTCTTGACCCCTTTTCTCCTTGTTTTATCAACTTTTGAAATAACACATTTCCTATACATTCTATTCTTATGTTTCTTCTCACATATCCTCCCTTCAGTATAACAGGATGAATAGAAGCACACATACACATCTACATGTGCTTACTTGCTTCAACAAATTGTCATTCCACCAATCGACGGCATGGTAACCATTATCTTTCAATCAGCCTTGTACATCTTAAAATTCATTGGGAATTACTACTAATCATTCATGTAACATGAATATCCAAAGGCGTATAGACCTTCAGATATCCACTCAGCCTATCTCTTAACATCATTCAAAGCATTCTTCATCTCTAATAAACATTCTAGCTAAATCCAGAAATTCATAAACTTCCAAAATGACAACGTTGTCATCTAAGTATAATTGGAGAATTTCATTCTTTTTTCTGTATTGCAGGACTACTTTGGTTTGTGATACATTTATTTTCAGGTTCTTCATTGGGAATTACTACTAATCATTCATGTAACATGAATATCCAAAGCCGTACAGACCTTCAGATATCCACTCAGCCTATCTCTTAACATCATTCAAAGCATTCTTCATTCATGTATCCAAAAATGCATCCAGCCACCCAAAGAACTTCACACATCCTTGTTCAGTCAGGGTAGCAACGATCAGCTGGATGACACACATGCTCACAGTGGAAAATGGAAGACCAGCTCTTCCAGTTTCCAGTGTTGCTGATCATCATGCATGCATGCCAGAAACCCAGAAGAAGAACTAGCGATGCCATGTGTGCCAGGCGAAATGGCTCCATGTGCCACTTTGGGCACGCATGCCATAGGTTCGCCATCACGGTTATATACCAATGGTATATACCAGGATTATTGAATATCAAGTTATTATCAGAAAAGACTATTGCCTTATTATGTGAGAGGGCGAATTATTTGCTTTCCGAGTGCACAAAACGTAGATTGTTCCATGATCAATTGAACAATTAATGGCTCTTTGAATTTTTGCTTGATTACAAACTCTTCACAACATTGCAAGGCCTATTCAAGGTTTATGTATTTTTGATCCTGTTGGTCTGACCTTTTTTTAAAAAAAAAATCTATATGAATATGTGATAAAGTTAAATGTTTTTCATTAGCGCTATGGCAAACTTTCCTCCTCTGTAATCACCCACATTTTGCATGGTATTGATCCTTTTGTTATCTTTATGTTGATTGTGATAGTGCTATCATTGTAAAAACCAATTCAGGTTTCTATTGGTTACCTTTCCTCAAATTAGTCGACCCAGTCTGCACATAATTCCTTTTATCACTTGCCTTTCTTTTTGCTGTGCAGTTAGAAAGGCAAGATTGATGACAAGGGTCAGGGCTTAGGGGCAGTAGTTCAATTGTCAATCTCCAATCTCCCCCCTCCCTTCCTCCCCCTCTCTTTTATTCTGTCTGTCTGTCCATCCATTCATCCATCCATCCCAATAACCTGCCTTAGCTTACTTCTTCAGTTATGATACTCTTCCTGTTGCAGATTTTTTAAATTAATTATAATTCAGCCCTTGTATTTGAAAATATATATTTATAGTTATATAAAGGTAAAGGTTTCCTCTGTCCAATCATGTCTGACTCTAGGGAGTGGTGCTCAGTTTCTTAGCTGAGAGAGCTAGCATTGTCCAAAGACACTTCCATGATCAAGTGGCTAGCATGACTATATGCCAAAGTACAGAGAATGCTGTTCCCTTCATACCAAAGTGGTACCTATTTATCTACTTGCATTTTCATGCTTTGGAGGACAGACCGGGGGCAAGGATGGTAGTTCACCCTGCCGCATGCATTCAGGTCTCAAACCCAGGTTTTCTATTTGACAAGCTCAGCATCTTTAACCGCTTAGCCACTGAGCTTCCCCCAGTATAGCTATATGATATAACTTAAAATGAAATATAGATACCTTAACTATTAGCTAAACATTTATCCCTACTTCTTGAAAAGAAGTACACATTCAAAACAATTTCACATATACTATCCAGTGAGTTGATATAGTTGAGCCTTTTGAATGAATGGTAATTACTAATTACTTTTTCATAATATTCATTTATTTAAAAATATCAAATCAAGTAGTGAATAATCATAGTTAAGAGAATGAGCTTTGAACTGGAAAGCTGCCAATTCGACTCTCATTAGGTAATTTTTTGGCAAGCATGTATCTTTCTGTCTTAGCTCACCCATCTACAATATAGGATTAATACAGATGATTGAGTTTACAGAGCTGCTGTTGTAATATTGAGATTTCTGTGCAAAGCTCTGCACACCAAATAAGAGACATTTAAATATTAAAGATAGTAATCAAGGGCTTCCACCCTTCTATTTCTCCTCCTTTAAATCATGGTGGTAGTATTGAAAATATTGTCATTTTTGATAGAGCAAAACTGAATGTCCTGACTCAGCATAAAACTTTTTTATATCTAAATTTATATGGTCTCCTCTGGCCAGCAGCAGTTGTCTCAAGCCTTAGAGTTGCTGGGGACTTACTAGAATGCAAAACATGAACTTAATCACTTAGAGGTCGTTCATGTCCTTCAATAGGAAATGTCCACAGATAAACATCCTTTCTTACACATAAACCATACATGTCTGCCCCAAGATACTGAGGTTAATCATCATATATTTCTTACAATACAATACAATACAATAGCAGAGTTGGAAGGGACATTGGAGGTCTTCTAGTCCAATCCCCTGCCTAGGTAGGAAACCCTATACCGTTTCAGACAAATGGCTATCCAACGTCTTCTTAAAGACTTCCAGTGTTGGGGCATTCACAACTTCTGGAGGCAAGCTGTTCCACTGATTAATTGTTCTAACTGTCAGGAAATATCACCTCAGTTCTAAGTTGCTTCTCTTCTTGATTAGTTTCCACCCATTGCTTTTGTTCTGCCCTCAGGTGCTTTGTAGAATAGTTTGACTCCCTCTTCTTTGTGGCAACCTCTGAGATATTGGAACACTGCTATCATGTCTCCCCTAGTCCTTCTTTTCATTAAACTAGACATACCCAGTTCCTGCAACCGTTCTTCATATGTTTTAGTCCCCAGTCCCCTAATCATTTTGTTGCTCTTCTCTGCACTCTTTCTAGAGCCTCCACATCTTTTCTACATTGTGGTGACCAAAACTGAATGCAGTATTCCAAGTGTGGCCTTACCAAGGCATTATAAAGTGGTATTAAGACTTCACGTGATCTTGATTCTATCCCTCTGTTTATGTAGCCTAGGACTGTGTTGGCTTTTTTGGCAGCTACTGCACACTGCTGGCTCATATTTAAATGGTTGTCCACTAGGACTCCAAGATCCCTCTTAGAGTTACTACTATTGAGCAAGGTACCACCTCTACTGTACCTGTGCATTTTGTTTTTCTTGCCTAAATGTAGGACCTTACTCTTTTCACCATTGAATTTCATTTTATTAGATAGTGCCCAATGTTCAGGTTTGTCAAGATCCTTCTGTATCTTAAGCCTATCTTCGGGAGTGTTGACTATTCCTGCCAGCTTGGTGTTATCTGCAAATTTGATGAGTTCCCATTTATTCCCTCATCCAAATCATTGATGAAGATGTTGAAGAGTATTGGGTCTAAAGCAGAGCCTTGGGGTACTCCACTGCATACTTCACTCCATGTAGATGAAGTTCCATTGAGGACTACACGTTGAATGCGGTTGGTCAGCCAGTTACGAATCCATCTGGTGGTGATGCTCTCTAACCCACATTCTTCTACTTTATCTAGTAGTAGGTTATGGTCTACTTTATCAAATGCCTTACTGAAGTTCAAGTAAACTATATCAACAGCATTCCTGTGGTCCACTAATTTTGTCACATTATCAAAGGATGCAATAAGATTAGTCTGGCATGATTTGTTGTTGACAAACACATGTTGGCTTTTGGGTATTACTTTGTTTACTTCTAGGTGTTCGCTAATTTGTTGCTTTATTATATTTTCCAGAATCTTTCCTGGTATTGAGGTCAGGCTGATAGGTCTGTAGTTTCCTGGATCCATTTTTCCCCCTTTTTTGAAGATGGGAACAACTTCAGCTCTTTTCAAGTCCTCTGGCAGTTCCCCAGTGCTCCAGGATCTCTGAAAGATATAGTTCAGTGGTTCTGAGATCTCATCTGCCAGTTCCTTCAGAATCCTGGAGTGCCATCTCAGGATGGTGAATTGAACTTGTCTAGGGTAGACAGGTGCCCACTTACCATTTTCTTCCCTATTTCAATTTGTGTTCCTAATCTGATTTTCGTGGTGCTGTTTTTGATAGGTTGGACTGTTTTATCCGTTTGGGTAAAGACAGATGCAAAACATGAGTTAAATAGTTCTGCTTTCTCCCTCTTGCTTGTCACCTTCTTGCCACTTTCTCCCAGCAATGGACCAATTGTTTCCTTAACCATTTTCTTGTTTTTAACATGTTGGAAGAAGCTTTTTTTGTTATTTTTTACTTTTGTGGGAAGCCTTTCTTCATTGTGAGCCTTAGCTTTCCTTACTTCATCTTTACAGGCTCAGGCTATTTGCTGATATTCTGCCTTAGTTATTTCCCCCTCTTTCCACTTTTTATATTTATCCTTTTTGTCTTTCAATTTGTCAGAGAGTTCTTTATGCAGTCATGTTGGTTTCTTTTGGGAGCTGCTATTTTTCTTCTTCATTGGTATTGTGCTAGACTGAGCTTTTGTAATCTCATTTTTCAAAATTTCCCAAGCTTCTTGAGTTGTTTTCCCCTTGAGGATTCTCATCCATGGAGTTCTTCCCAAGCTCTCTCTAAGTTTATTGAAATTAGCTCTCTTAAAATCCAAGACTCTAGTCTGACTTTGTTCTACTACTTGTGTTTACATAATGTTGAATTCCAATATTGCATGGTCACTTGCTCCCAGGGTTCCTGTGGCTTCAACACCTATCATTTCCTCTCTGTTAGTGAGAATTCAGTCTAATATGGCCATTCCCCTTGTTCCCTTCTCTACTTTTTGGGAAACAAAGTTGTCTACTAGGTTCGTTAGGAATCTGTTGCATCTTCCACTTGGTACAGAGTTTGTTTCCAGTTGATGTCGGGGTGGTTAAAATTCCCCAGTACTATTGTGGTGTGCTTCCTACATACCTTAGTTAGCTGACTAGCAAAAAGTTCATCTACTTCCTCTGCTCTGTTGGGTGGCCTGTAGTTTAGGCCTATGGCAATGTCATTTCCCCCACAACCTTTAATATTGATGTAAATGCATTCAAGATAGTTCTCATCATTGGTGTGCTCTATTTCTGTAGAGATGTAGTTATTTCTTATATATAGTGCAACTCCACTCACTTTTTTATTTGGTCTATTTCTTTTAAATAATTTAAATCCTTCTAGCTGTATGTTCCATTTGTGGGTTTCAACCCACCAAATTTCTGTAATGGCAACAATATCGTATATGCCCTCATTTACTTGAATTTCTAATTCACCCTGTTTATTCCCCATACTCTGTGCATTGGTGTATAGACATTTGAGTCCATTTTGATTGACCCTGTGTTTACTGTCTACATAACCTGTGTTATGCCTGACTGCCCCTATTTTCTTGCCACTTGTATAATTCATGCACATGGTATGGCACTCACTATTAAATGCTTGGTTTTGCTTGACAGCGGGAGTGATAATCTTACCTGCACAAACATCTATGTTACATGCACTGATAATCCTATGAGTTTTAGATTGCTGGGGACAGAAATGTTCTGTATCAATTAATTCTCTGTCCCCGCTGTTCAGTTTCAATGTTTATCCAGAAAATCTGTGAATTTAATGCCAAGTCAC
Source organism: Natrix helvetica (assembly GCF_964273705.1). Taxonomy (NCBI): domain Eukaryota; kingdom Metazoa; phylum Chordata; class Lepidosauria; order Squamata; family Natricidae; genus Natrix; species Natrix helvetica. The sequence goes on from NC_138548.1 coordinate 63,548,597, forward strand.
TCAGTCCCTTTCTTGGATGGGTGCAAACCATCTCTTTTGTACAGTTTTTCATTGGACCAGCTGCAGGCATCATGACTAATAAATGTATATTCATGTATCAAAAACTATGCTCTAGTAAGTTTAGAAATTCATCTCAGTTCCATCAATTTTTGACAGCGCAAGCATGAATGCTTAACTTGAGAACCAGGTTTTAGGGAGAAAAATGTAAAGTTAGTTTTAGTCCTTCTCCTACTGCTTCCTCCCTGCCTTGCCATTTGAATTGGCATTATCATCACTAAACAGATCTTCTGTAGCTCTGGCAAGTTTAGTTGGATTTCAGCATGTACAGTATATCCCAAGAATAACGGAGAAAGATTAATATATATCTCAGTGCATGAGATGTGAAAAATTGATGCTGTGGTTTATATATTTTCCAATTTACAGGGCATCTAAAAAAAAAACACCATTGCATATGGTCCCTGAATTCAGGCTGATAGCTCTCAGCCTCTAGATTTTTTCTCTTTCCCAAACACCAAGATTCAGTTCAATTTTGAAAATGATATGGCACATATTGATACCACAGAAAAATATATATTTAGGTGGCTTATAGCCTTTACTTAAATTTTGCTGTCACAGGATATATAAGGGGAATCGATCATATCAAGAACGGCGCTTCTCAAAATTAAAGATCACCTAAGTCCAGTTTAATGTCTATGGAGATCCTCAGTCATCCAGGTCATGGTTGTCCCAAAGGTCTCAAGTGACCCTGTTGATGCAGATAAACCTCCATATAACCTTAATCACCCACTACAAGAATGCAAATGTCAAGCTGTCTGAAAGGAATATAAATCTTTTCATTCCCACCATCCAGTCAGAGCTGAAGAAGCTTCTTGGAGGAGAAGCAAAATGTCTTCAAAGAAAAAACAGAAAGTGCAGTTGATTTCAATATATCATTTTTGAACAATGAGAAAACTGTGGCTGCTGCTATTATAACCATGAATCAAGTGGTGATAGCAAAGAAAAGGACATGAGTGATTTTATATGTTTCAACAACACATCCTTACTGAAAGTTTGATTTCTTAAATATTACCCTTAGCAGTATATTACTATATTCAAAGCTACTGTCTTTCCTGCAGTCATGATGGGTTCTGGCAACCAAGTTTATGAATGTCTGAATGTTGATCATCCTAATATTAGCATTTTAGTTAGCACATTATGTGCATCTGTAAATCTACTGCAGAGATGGAGGGGACACTAATATATTGTTATTACAGTTATATTTTCAATGGTGGTGAACACAGATGTTCAGAGATTTGGTTTCAGTAGGAAATCAAGCGCCTGAAATCAATGACATCTGTATGGATTTCTAAAAATTTCAAATTAGTACTGTGGTATGAGATAGTGTTTCCCCCCTAGGGGGAAAATTACAAATAAAATTTAGGGAACCATTTCCTTGACAAATGCACAAATCGAGATTAGCTCTCCCAAAGAAATTTAGTACTTTAATTTGACAACTTGGAATATGGGCACCGTTCTCCATTTCAAAGAAGTCACTATCATTTAGTTTTAGTCAGGAGTTATTTCCCATGGGATGTCAGTGAGGAAGTCTATTATAGAAGGTGAGATCAGTTCGCGGCTACACTTGCGATCCGTCTCCAATCCCAAAGAAAATAAAGATCAGCATCTTAGTCAGATGGGAATGGGACAGTGGTGGGTTGCTCTTACCATCGCTACTGGTACGCTGGTCACGGTCTTTTCATGCATAATCCTGACATGCACTGTGCACGCATGCACAATCCATCGCCCCTGTGACACCCAGCTGCTTGTTGGGATGAGCGCAGGCACTGCATGCGCAGGCACACTTTCGGAAGTGTGCGCAGTGTGCCTTTGGGCTACAGAGCTATAGAGCACAGGTGGGCAGGTGGGCCAAATGAGCCACCCTACTGGTACGCTCTCAGCTGCTCCAGTATGATCGTACCGGTCAGGGCTGGCAGCAACCCACCATTGGAATGGGACCATAGTGGTACAAGCAGGTTCAGTAATTACAACATTATTTTATTCCTTTATTTGGTTAAATTTCCACTCAAAGCCTTCTCAGAGCAATGAACTACAGGTAGTCCTCAATTTAAGACCACAACTGAGCCTCAAATGTAGCTTGCTAAGTGATGAATTTTTAAGTGACTTTTGCCCCATTTTACAACTATTCTTGTCACATTTGTTAAATGAATCACTGCAGTTGTTAAATTAGAAATAGGGTTGTTAAGTGAATTTAGTTTCCCCGTTGACTTTGCTTTTAGGAAGGGTCGCAAAAGGGGTTCACATGACACGAAGGGACATTGCAACTGTCATAAATGGGAGTCAGTTGTCAAGTGTCCGAATGTCAATCCTATGATGGTTATAAGTGAGAAAAATGGTCATAACTCACTTTTTCAGTAACGTAACTTTGAATGGTCAATAAGTGAGGACTAGCTGTAATACAAATTTCAAACAAGTAAAACAAATTGATGCAATAAAAATGGAACACAGAAAGTTGAACATATCAATGTCAAACTAAATTAAAACAAATAGGTAAATCAACCATATAAAAGATCCAGGCAAATAAAAAAGTCTTTGTGTGGCATCAAGAACACATCACTTTCAGTGTCTATGGAGAATCTCAATTACCAGATCATGTTTGCCTCAAAGGTTCTTTTCCCAAAAGGCAACTGGACTTCAGGGTATTTTTTGGGGGGGGTGGGGAGGACTTTCTTAATTTTTTCTTTGAAAACATTTTGCTTTTCAACCAAGAAGCTTCTTCAGTTCTTCATGACCCAAAGAAGCTTCTTGGATGAGAAGTGGAACATTTTCAAAGAAAAAAAAAACTTTTGCCATTTGGAAAAAGCACCTTTGGAACAACAGCACTAAACAACGTTTACTGGAGAGTCCATTCTGCTGTCATTTGCTACAAAAAGTACATTTTAATGTAGATTGCTGTACCTCACTTCCCATTGGACAGTGGCTCAATCAATGCAACCATGCTAATTCATGAATTAGAAGATTCTCACTGACAAGTCCATTTGTCCCTCCAAATCTTAGAATAGCTGAGATCTCTTTGGCACTTGTGATTTTAGTATCTATGAGATGCAGCAAGATCATATTGTGTATCTCTACTTCTGACTTTCTGGAGGACCCATTACCAGCAGATACTATAGAGAATGAAGAGGCCTTCTAAGGCTAACAATTGCTGATTGCATCTTGTAATTCACTGCTATGAAAAGAATAATAGTGTTTCAACAGAATGGTGGAGAGATCATGTGGGCCCCTGTTGTATATGATTCTAAAGGCTATCTTTCAGCTTCTATGTTCCCTATATAGTTCTGGATCTTTCATGGTAGTATTAGGAGACCTTTTTATATATATTATTTGTATGAAAGGACAAGCTGAATAAAAAGAGACCTCAGGTATAAAGGCTGTTTCTCAATAACATTATCTGAAATAGGAAGGTTTGCCTCTACAAATATAAATGATGGTAATTTTTTCAGATTCCAGAAACTTGTGTAAAAGACAGTTCCAGGTAAGTCCCGGATTTCCTGGGTGATGTAAAGCCCCTCTTTATAGCAAGTTTTAAAAAAAATCTTCTAGATTGCTCAACCAGCTGAGAGAAACTCAGGAAAAGGAAAAGTTTATTCCACTCCAGTGGGGTATTTCAACTATTTCCAGCTGGCAAGTGGTCAATAGTGTCCAGTGGTGGGAAAGGGTTTCATAGAAGATGCCAGCAAGAAAGGACTCATAAATCTTGTCCAGGGAATAACAAGGTTTAGAGAAGGCTAAGGAGACTAAGAAAAGTCTTCTGTAAGAGCTACCATATTTTTCAGAGTACCTTTTTCCCCCCAAAAAAGAGGGTGAAATCTGGGTGTGTCTTATACTCTGAATGTAGCTCCACTCACCCACTCACATGTCACATTTTCCAGTGGTTTAAGGCAGTGGGGATCCTCCTTCCACATGGAGCCTGATTCCCAAAGTGGCCCGGGGAATTGCGTTAAAAACATGCACTGCTACCTGAAATTGCTTTTCTCCCTGATTCCCTGATTCACATTGCAGAGCCACGCACCCTCATCCTCCTCCACAGACCCGCCTTGTCTTTTATCCTGGCCAGCACCATCAGCCAGGGGAGGTGGGGAGAAAAGCAAGTGGGCAAGGTGGTCCGGCAAGGGCACAGGCACAGGGCAGGCAGATCAGAGGCAGCCAGCTGATTGCTGGCTTGCTGGCTCTGCTGCTAGTTGCCTGGAGTATTGCAGGCCCTCAGGGTGAAGACTTTTCTTTTTTTAAAAAAAACAAAGTTTTATTGGTTTTTTTGAAAAATAGCAAGGAAAAGGGTGGTGGAAAGGTTACAAATTTTGGCAGTTGCGATATGCGGTAGATGCCCCCTCCCTCCATACTCATAGTATACATTTACACAAAATTCATTACAAAATAGCAATATATAGTCAGTACATGAGTTCAATTAATAATTTCGATCAATTTATGCCCCCTCTTCTTCCGGCCAGGTGTCGAGGTGCGGAGACAAAAGACGACCTTGAGCTTCTAAGAAATCCATAACAATACATTCCACAATCCTACTCCTTTCTATTCCCCCCTCCCAACTACTATACCAATGAAACAGCATAATATGTATGTTTTAATTATGTGGCAGGCCAAAGATCCTAAAAGGAACAGAATTACAGGCCTGACAGGCGGCCTCTCCTCAAGAGAAAAATGTTTCCTGAAAAGAGAATAACATAAATGTTAACTATCAAAATTTAACCACCTCTTCCTCCCCCAGGGGGACCCTTTGGCTTATCAGGGAATTTCTCATGGAATTGCTTCACTAATTTATCTGCTTTCAGATCCCAACTTTTCACCCACGTAGCTTCTGACAAAGGGTATCCCTTCCAATGCACTAAATATTGTAAACGACCTCTATACAGCCTGGAATCTAATATTTTTTTCACTTCATAATGTGTTTCCCTTTCTACCACTATGGGAGGAGGTGGAGTTTGGGTGGATGGTCTCGTGCTAGACTCCCTTACCGGCTTCAATAAGCTACAATGGAATACCGGGTAAATTTTCCCTAAGAGTCTGGGTAGGCTGAGTCGAACTGTAACTGGGTTAATTATCTTTTCTATTGGGAAAGGACCTAGAAATTTTGGACCTAATTTCTTACTAGGCATCTTTAATCTTATGTATTTAGTAGACAAAAAAACTTTGTCCCCCACTCGAAAGGGGGGTTGTAGGGAACGATGTTTATCAGCTTGCTTCTTGTAGGCTTCTGCCGCATCTGTTAGCGCCTTTTTGGTATTCTCCCATCCCTTCTTTAGTGCCTCCAGCCATTCATTCAGGGACATGGATGAGGGAGGTTCCTTAGGTAGTTCAGGCATGGGAACGAATTCCATGCCACTGGTAATCTGGAAAGGAGTTAATCCGGTACTGCTGTGAACCGTATTATTATATGCTACTTCAGCGAAAGGTAGCAAGTCCGACCAATTGTCTTGCTGATAGTCCACATAACACCGGATATACTGTTCCACCATAGCATTGGCCCTCTCTGCTGCCCCATTTGTGCTGGGATGAAATGCTGAGCTGAGTCCCTGCGTGGACCCGATCGATTTTAGGAATTCTCTCCAGAACTTGGCGGTGAATTGAACTCCGCGATCTGAAATGATCCTTTTTGGAACTCCATGTAGGTGATAAATGTGTTTCACAAACATTTTCGCTAATTTCTTTGCGGATGGTAGGCTTGAACAAGCGATAAAGTGTGCTTGCTTGGAAAACAAATCAATAACTGTCCAGATTACTTTATTACCACTGCTATCTGGAAGTTCGACAATGAAGTCCATTGCTATCTCTTCCCATGGTCGGCTAGGGTTGGCCACTTGTTGTAGTAGTCCAGGGGGCTTTTCAGTTTGCTGCCTCTGCGTTCGGTGGGCTAACGGTTTTTTTTCAGGGGTTCTGGTACCAGCTTTGGATAGGTATTAATCTCGTGGTCCAGTATGATTGCAGTGGTGTACCATTCTTGGATACGATCTGGGGTCCCCCTTACGGCACAAGCTTGTTTCAGTTTGGGATCTAAGGCCTTTTTGAACGTATAGACCAATAGTCTCTCTGGCCAGTAACGTAGTCTTCCAGCTATTCTCCGGAATTCCCAAACTAATTCTTTGACCAGCCGACCCCCCTGTCGTAATTCCTGGATCTGGTCTTCAGCATCTACCTGTTGGGCCACATCATAAAATCGGGCCCGCATCAGTTGGATGAACCCCATTATGTCATCTAACTCAGGAGCTGCTTCTTCATGGAGTTCCGCTATCCATTGTGCTGCCTCTCCTTCATTCATCCCCTCTGCTATTTCTTGGATCAGTTCTCGATCCGTCAGGTATTGTGGGCCTACTTGGTCAACATATGCCAACACTCGATTCATAAAGTAAGCTAGTTTGTCTCGGCTGCCATCATAGGTTGCACGGAACCTTGGGGGTGTGGGAGGAGGAGGGGGTGCTGGTGGTTGAACCGGAGCAACCTGTTGGCCTGCTGCTTGGGGTGGTAAGCTTCTTTGTGGGGCCACACCCATCGGTTGGGCAAAAGCCTGCTGAGGCATTGGTGGGGGGGCTGGGCCCTGTGGTGGTCCCATTCCTTGGCTCTGCCTCTGAGCAGCTATTTGGGGTGGCGCCATTGGTTGGGAAGGGGCAGGCGTCCACTGGCATTGAGCCCATCCATGACCCGGGAAGAAAGCCCAACCTGAATTGGCTTGATTGATGAGTCCAGAGCCATCGCTTTGCAGAGGGGGGGAGGTGAAAGTGTTCCAGGCCCCTTTCGGCTGGTTAAGTTTTACTTCCCAACTTTTTTTCACTCCAGGAGGGGAGGGTGCTGATTCGCTGATGGCTGTGTGGAAAGACCCAAGGTCTCCGCTCCACTGCGCAGCAGTTTCTCTGCTGGGGAAGGGTAATGTGGGCTTTGCTAGCCTCCACCCGGGTGGTTCTGGGGGCCCCAGGGGTTTTTGTTCACTCACATTTAGGCGTCGGAATTGGTCCTGAAGGCCCATCAAAGACTGGCTGCATGAGAGTGACTGAGATCTCCATTCATTTGCTCTTCTCCCCATGCTCCAGCCGTCTGTCAGAGTTCCCTTGGGGGGCCCCCCTCCTTCCAGCAGGCATTCCTGAGAAGCAATAAATCCCGAAACTTCCTCTCGCAGGTCTAACTCTGTCTGTGAGGAAAATCTTGGTTTCGGTTCCTTTTCCCTCGCCTCTGCCTGTTGAACTATTTCTTTAGAAGGTGCATAGATAGTCTCAACAAAAATAAGCGATCCATCATCCTTAGCTTTCTCTGCTGCATTCTTTCCCTCCTCCATCTTCACTGAAATTTCATCCTGCCCAGGGTTGGGTCAGAACTGGGATTCAGTACCCCGATGAAAGAAAAAAATTTATGGGAGAGTTGAAATAATGTCAGCTTTCCAAATATCATGCAGAATTAAATCATTGTCCAAGGCAAAGTAGTCCTTAAAACTCCAATTTAATAAGACAGGCATGTTGGCATTAAGCTGGTGAAATTTCAACTCTAAGGTACATCCGGTGAATTCCCCAAGTTAAAAGTTCATCATCTATCCCCACACCCCATAATTCATCACATGGTCCAATCTTCATCTTCCACTCTGGCATGTACACCCCTCTTCTTCCGGCCAGGTGTCGAGGTGCGGCTGGTAAGGTTACCCCAGGTTTGAACTCTATGGCACAATCTGTGGCGCGGTGAGGTGGAAGGTAGTTTCCGTCTTCCTCACTGAACACCTCCGCCAGATCCCAATAGATCTTTGGGACTCGTTGGATTCCCGGAAGTTTAGTGTCTGCTGCGGTTGCTGCAGGTTCTGGATGGGTTGGGCTGTTAGGTTCCAATGTTCCTGGGTGGCCTTTGGAACGCTGACATTATTTCAACTCTGACACAAATTTTCTTATTCATTTTTGAGATCAGAGTTTTCTTGGTATTGCCCCATCTCCCCCCGCCAGGAGAGCTCCGGCCCCTCCCGTGTCCTGTATGTCTGTTGTAGGGTCATCTGGTTTATCTAGGAGTGCTTAATTTTTTTCCATAAAGGACTGCGCCTCTATGGGTGTATTAATTCTAACTCTTGTGTCCTCCCAGAATATTAACATACCTTCAGGCATCAACCATTTGAACCACACCCCCTTCTGGTATAGTTTCTTCGCTAATTGCGAATAGCTTTTTCTTTTCTCCCTCACTTTCTTGGGGATCTGTTTCAAAATGGTTATTTCCCTATCTTGATATTTCAAAACTTGCCCCCTTTGTGCACTCAGAATTCCATCTCTTGTAGCTTTTCTAAGAAATTTAATGTGAACCTCCCTGGGTACATTGTGTGTTCTGGCATATGCTGAATTCACCCTATAAACCAAATCTAGTTCCCACCCCATTTGTTGTTTCCAGTGACGTGCAGTGAGCTTTATGGCTGGTGAGGCTGGTGACGTCATTAGCGTGAGCCACGGTCCCCTTCATGTTGACTCAGGAAGGAGGGGAATGGGACCACATCAGCCTCCCTCCTGCTCACGTCCCATTCCCCGCCTTCCGAAGTCAACATGAAGGGACCGTGGCTCATGCTCCGCGATTCCCTTCATGTTGACTCGGGAGTCAGGAAGGAGGGGAATTCCCCTCCTTCCTGACTCCTGAGTCAACATGAAGGGGACCGCGGCTCACGCTCTGCAATCCCTCCTCCGCGATCCCTCCAGCCTCCCTCCTGTGCACGTCCCATTCCTCGCCTTCCTAAGTCAACATGAAGGGGACCGTGGAGCGTGCTCTGCGGGACCGTGGCTCACGCTCTGCAATCCCTCCTCCGCGATCCCTCCAGCCTCCCTCCTGCGCACGTCCCATTCCCTGCCTTCCTAAGTCAAAATGAAGGGGACCGCGGAGCGCGCTCCGCAGGACCACACCTCACACTCCGCGATTCCCTTCATGTTGACTCAGGAGTCAGGAAGGAGGGGAATTCCCCTCCTTCCTGACTCCTGAGTCAACATGAAGGGGACCGCGGTGCGTGCTCCGCGGGACCACGGCTCACGCTCCGCGGTCCCCTTCATGTTGACTTAGGAAGGCGGGGAATGGGACGTGTGCAGGAGGGAGGCTGAGGCTAGAGGAGCCTCCTGCTCACGTGGTCCCATTCCCCTCCTTCCTGACTGCTGAGTCAACATTAAGGGGACCACGGAGCATTCCCATTCCCGACCACGTGTGCAGAAGGCTCCTCAGCGCCTTTTCCCTTTTCCCTTTTTTTTAAAATTTTTATGATGAGAGCGGTGCGGCTCTGCCTCCCCTGCCTCCCCTGACTGCACGTCCCTGGTTGTTTCTCTTTCTGGATATATTCGGCCAAAATGTTTGTCATGATGTCCCTTATATCTTCATCATCTGTCTCTACCACATTTTGAAATCTAAGGTAAAAGGACATTCTCTCAAATTCTATTTTCATCTGTTGGGTCTCAAGCTCTTTGTTCCCCTTCTGCACCCCTTCCATCCCCTCCCTCATCTCAGCCGTTCCCCCCTCCAAAAGATCCAGTCTCTGTGAGTTCTTGTTAATTTGGGCCTGGTTCTCTTTAATTTCTTCTTTCATTTCTTTTAATTGTCTTTTTATTTCCTCTTGTCCCTGTAGAAGTTGCTGAAACATTTGTTGAAATTCAGTCTCCGTGGTTCTAGGTTGCATCAAAGCTGTTATCGTTGATTGTGTACTGGGACTGGCTGTTGTAGATGTCGGGGCAGAGGCAGCAAAGCCAGGCTTCCCAGGAGGTGGTTTTTTACGTGACATTGTTTGTGAAATAAAGAGTTCAGTCAATGTAGAGAATGATCAGTCAGAGAGGCAGAGCAGCCAGGATAGTCCAGGAGATTAAAGGTCCAGGCAGAAGGTGGTTTTTCTAGTTGCACTGGCAGTAAGGTAAAGTTTTTCACACCAAGGAGTCCAAAGAATAACAATCCACAAGAGATTTGTCTGAGTAGCACAGAGACAAAGACCGGAAGCCTGAAGTTTTAAAGGTGGAGTCAATTTTCACAGTTCATAAAGACAACAGAAGTGTGCCATCTTGCCCTGCCAGCTTTGGGTTTAGAGGCATAACAAAGTTTTCAGAGTTTTCAAAGTTTCCAGATCCTCATTGGATTATAAGGTTAAATCCAAAATTCGCTTTTAGTAAGAGCGTGACATCATTAGTTGGCTCTCTCCCTCCTCCTCCCCCTAGGGCTGAGAGCAAAATTCTTTCCAGCCGCCTGTCCGAGGGGGCGGGGGAAATCCCCCTCCCTCGAGCCGCGCTTCTCCAATCCAAGCCGAAAGAAAGTTTTTAAACTGCTGGCAATTTCTCCATGTTAGGAAAGGGAATGGAAGGGAGTTTTCGCCAGGGTGAAGACTTTTCAAGTGGGGAAGGCTCGGCCCCCACAGGAGCCACCACCTGAAAAGCGATAATGGAGGAAAGAGCCGTACACCCTCCTCCTCCTCCGCAAATTCACCTTCTCTTTTTTTCTGGCCAAATCTTCCCCCTGAAACGGATCTGCCCAGGAGAGAAGGTGAGTCTGCAAAGGAGGAGGAGGGAGCTGCAGGAGAATGTGCAGGAGCTGACCCCCTTTCTGCCCACTCACCCACAGGCAGAGACAACACAGACACAGGCCCGCGGGGATATGTCATGCTCTGGCCATGCCCATGCCCAGTTTAATGAAGGGGGGGTGGAGTCCCAATACGTCATGTGATGCCACCATGACATCGGTTTGACACCCCTGTTGTATAGAGTATGGCTCTAGCTTGAAGAAAGAATCCAACCTGATAACATGACTTTAGCCCTTTAGCTTGTCTTAAATTTTAAAGTATGTTTTAAATTATGGATTTATTAACTGCAATCTGGAAATTCATTAAAAATTGTTCTCCTTATTAAATGTCTAAACAACTATGAAAACAAAATGAATAATTTCTTTACAATGAAATAGTTTCTCCAACTGTCAATGTCTATCTATGACAAAGTAATTTACAATGCTAATAACAGGCCAAGGGACAAGAAGGCTCATTTTTACAAGGCAGGATTAAGAAGTTCACATGGAACTCAACTGGATTGGCTTTCCAACTGTAAAGTTTATGATCAGATATGGAATAAGGATTGCTATGATCTTATGGGGGGAAAATCTGTGCTTTTCACATTTGCTAAACAACATTTGCATAGCCTTTTACTTTAATAATCATCTAGCCATATGGACACCATAGTCAGCTGATAGTGTGGGATTGCCCCCAGCAGATCTTGTTATTCATTTGATTGTCTGCAGCTTGACTATCTCATTTATCACGCATCACCAGCAGAAGCCTGGAGGGATTGCTACCTAAAGAAATCTCCCACCTCACCCATGTTGGTGTGCAACTGCATATTTTTACTTCTTTAGCCATTGGGTATGTGAGAAAGTGCTCAGCTCCAATCAATGAGGATTAAGGAAGAAGCCACTCTGAATAATAGAAGTTTAAATTTGTGCTAGATGGGCTAAAGTGTATCACAACAAGAAGTAAACAGAGACTAAAGCAGATATTTAAGATGTCAATCAAAACTGCCGCATGACATAAATCTACAAAAACCAAAGCTAATTGAGCAAACTGTAAAAATATTTAAACCAAATACCAATAAACTCAATCCTCCTTTCTCCTCTCAATCCCTTTCTTATTTTTGTTTTGCAGCTTCTTTTGGCCATATACTAGCTAGTTAGCTCATTTACATTGTAATGGATTTTAGAGACTTAAAGCTTTTCATTTTTGTTGGATCATTATCATACATTATGCATGTTAAGCCAAAGGAAAAAAAAAGCAGGCTTCTATTTAATACTTTAGATAGGGAGAAGGGGGGATGAACAGTAATCAGAGAGTAATGCTACTGTGCCATATCACTGGAAAGAATAAAGACATAGTGAAATCGAAAATTTGCTCAAAGCTTCTGAAATAGGTCTTACGTTATGAGAACTCACTACAGTGATTGGCTGATTGTAACTCTTTTTTTTTCTGATGTGGGGTGGGATAGGGGAGCTTTCAAAAAAAAAAGCCTAAAATAAATGAGTTGAATAATGCCTTGCTTTTTGGCTGGTTTGTTGCACATTCAAAATAGATTGAACTTAATCATATTGCTTGAGAGAATGGAAATCAATGGTGCTATACTAGGCTACTCAGAAGAAAGTCACATTGAGTTGAAAGGGGACTTTTATCTGGGAAGGACATTTGAAGGGAAATCTTTATTGAAATGCCTCAGCATCACTTCGCTGCTTTTTGCTGACCCAAAATACCCTCCCTTAATATTCATTTATTTATTACACTTTTAGGCTGGTGTAATCAGCTAACTTTGAGTGGTACGTAAATCCCATACCCCATATGTAGGGTTAAAAAAATTCAACAGAACAACAGAGTTGGAAGGGACCTTGGATATCTTCTAGTCCTATCCCTGGCTCAAGCAGGAGCTCCTATTACCATTTCAGACAAATGACTGTCCAATCTCTTCTTAAAACCAATCAGCATTGGTGCACCCACAACTTCAGGAGAAAAGCTCATGTACTGGTTAACTGTTCTCATTGTCAAAAAATTTCTCCTTAATCCTAGGTTGAAGCCCCGTTTGATAAGTTTCCATGCATTACTTCTTGTCCTGACCTCAGGTGCTTTGGAGAATATGATAATCCCCTCTTCTTTGTGACAACCCCTCAAATATTGGAGGACTGCTGTCATGTCACCTCTAGTCCTCCCCTTCATTAGTCTAGACTGGGGTTACCAAACTTGGCAATGTTAAGTGTGGGCTTCAACTTCCAGAATTCCCAAACTTCTTAAAGTTGCCAAGAATGGAACTTCCTGCAGTAGACACCCAATCCATATGTTTTAGCCTAATTATTGTTGTTACTCTTCTCAATATCTTTTTTATATTGTTGTGACAAAATGGGATGTAGTGTCCCAAATGTAGTCTTACAAAAGCAAAAGCGGAACTAACAACTCACATGACCTTGATGTTACCCCTCTGTTGATGCAGTGATTCAAATGAAAATTGAAATTAAATGGTATGTTATATAGTAAATTAAAACCAGATAAAATCTTCCTCAGAAGAAACACAATGAACTGATGGTACTGTATAGCCAAGTTTCCTAATGCCAGACTGTTTTTTTTTTTTTACTTTCTGTTTCCTGTAAGGTCATCCAATTACTAATCATCCTAGCCTGCTTGGATTTCAAAGATTAACTAGGGTTAGCTAGGGAGTTACCACTTTGCAGTAACTGGTCTTGCCAAATATTATAGTAAAATCTTTTTCAAGTCAAACATTTAATATTTACATTCCTCTTATTCTCCATGGGGTTTTGCACAGTTCAGATTACTGTAAAAGTACACAATTATCAATCTTGGAACATCAGAAGAGAAACACAATGGAAGCAGTAAAGACATTCAATATCAAAACCATAAAGAAAATAAACAGAAATAAAGATTATGTATTGAAGACTCCCTTTAGAGGAGTTCCTTCCCAGCTTCTGAAAGCTTATTGATGATGAACCTTTCTTGGAAGAGAGTTGCAAAGCCCAGAGAATACTACCAAAGATGCTGTTGCATCAAAAAGGAACCCAGTGACTGTTGGGATGTTGAAGAAGCCTTCTTAAGATGACCTTACTACAGGGATGACAAACTCATGGCCCATGGGCTGGGTGCATCATGTGTTGGCCATGTCCACCCCTAGTTTAGGGAAGGGGAAAAAGTCATGATACGTCATGTTGATGACAATGTGATGCTGCAGATTTGGCACCCCTATCTTACTGTAGTATATGGGCAGTTTATAAAAGAGCAGTTGGTTTATCAAATAAGTAGGTGCTTAACCAATTTAGTGCTTTCCATACCAACACTAGTATTCTAAATTGCATCTGAAAGTAAGTTGGAAGCTTTTTCAATAACAAAGCCTCAGGCTTCCTATACGTAACCTATATTGTCAAAAGGGTTGCTGTATTCTGAATCAGTTACAGCCTACATTTGCAAACGGTGCTACTTTTGGGGGTTGACATCTACATCAATATGTTTCCTGCAATATTTGGTACTACCCTATGATCCTACAAATTGGACCTGGAAGATTTTGAAAATATGGATCTGAAAGCAGTTCTGAAATTTACATGTGCAATGTTGGCTACATCATGATCAGAAATATTAAGGGTTGAACAATATTTAGAGAGCTAATATTGATCAATGTTGGCCCAATTAACAAGAAAGAAAAAAAGTTTACTTTTGGTTTTATCATATACATGAAGTTGAATTTGAGAAATTAGATATTTTGCTTTCAGTGTTGACCATGATTTTACCTGAAACACAATGACAATCTCATAAAGGTGATAATCCTGGACAAGAATAGGAGAGTTTAATGGAACTCTGTCCTTTTACATACAGTATTATAGGAGGTTCATTTTGTTGAATGTCACATTTTGAAAGACCATTTGTAATAGGATTTTGTATCAAATATATAAATTATAGCCAGAGACTCACAGCATACTCCATTCAGGTATCAGAGGGATTTACTGTGAACTGCAATAAACATTGTATGGATGATACTTTTAAAATCCATCTAAGAGTTTCACACTTGGATTTAATGTGGTTAGTGGACCATAGCATCTCTTTTAGATGAGCTTTTGCAGTTTTCTTTTTCTTTTTTTGGACGGTGATCAATTTTAAAAGGGTATTTTTGATTCAGAAGGCACAAGCAGAAATAATAGCAATTTTAACAGTCTGGAAAAGTTCAAATTTATTTTTAAACTATTATTCATTTCATTACCAAGCATGCAAATAACAGTTGTGGAACAACCTAATAGACTATCTTTGATTTGTATTTTCTGCTCTCATTTTAGCAACTCTTTTCAAGTTTCAGCATTAATTGTCATTTTGAAAACGAATTGCCTGGAAGGCCTGGAATATAGAGATACTTTAGAATATGGTTTTGTCTGAAAGCACTGAGCTCCCAGTGATCATACCAGCAATGTTTGTGCAATGCCATAACAATTGAAATACTGGATTTAACAAATGTAACAATTTATAGAGATATCAGACCTCTCAGAGAAGCATAGTTACAGTTGTTAAATTGCTTTTCATTTCTATGTCTATTATTTATACTGTAGTTAAACACCTAATGTAGACAAAACACCTAATGTATGTGTGTGTATATATGTTACATCTAGTTTAATAGAAAGAAGGACTAGGGGAGACATGATAGCATTGTTCCAATATCTCAGAGGTTGCCACAAAGAAGAGGGAGTCAAATTATTTTCCAAGGCACTTGAGGGTAGAACAAGAAGCAATGGGTGGAAACTAATCAAGGAGAGAAGCAACTTAGAACTGAGGAGAAACTTCCTGACAGTTAGAACAATTAATCAGTGGAACAGCTTGCCTCCAGAAGTTGTGAATGCCCCAACATTGGAAGTCTTTAAGAAGATGTTGGATAGCCATTTGTCTGAAACGGTATAGGTTTTCCTGCCTAGGCAGGGGGTTGGACTAGAAGACCTCCAAGGTCCCT
This sequence comes from Natrix helvetica, assembly GCF_964273705.1. Classification (NCBI taxonomy): domain Eukaryota; kingdom Metazoa; phylum Chordata; class Lepidosauria; order Squamata; family Natricidae; genus Natrix; species Natrix helvetica. The sequence goes on from NC_138548.1 coordinate 63,564,094, forward strand.
TCCAACTCTGCTATTGTATTGTATTGTATTGTATTGTATTGTATTGTATTGTATTGTATTGTATTGTATTGTATTGTTATGAATTAGCATTTTTGGACCAAAGGAAATAAAAGTCATACAAAATGTATAACTAGTGGAACTTATTGCCACAATATGTGACCAGTAGTTACTCAAAGATAATTTTTTTGGGCTGGATGGAACTGAAACACCCTCCATTTTTGTCAATGGAAAGTTATTCAAAACATCATTGTAGCAAATGAAACAGTTTTGAGTGTATTGTACTTTTCCCAGTGCACCAGAAGTGGGTTCCTACCGGTTCGGACCGGTTCAGCCGAGTAGGTAGTAACTCGGCCTGCCACACTCCCAAACTGGTTCTCTCGATGGCACAGTAGGCTCCACCATCTTGTTTTTTTGCTTCTGTGCATGTAGAACCTGAGCGAACCAGCAGTAGCAGCAGCCAGATCCCTGCGCATTGCACACTTTTTTACTTGCATGTGTCTGTCTTCAAGTTAGTCCTGCCTCTTGATGACTGCCAGGACAGGTCCCCTGTGATGATTTAAATCAGATGTTTACCATTTTGAATCAAAACTTGTTTAATTTCTAAACCCCACTCTTTAGGAAAGATTACTGAGGAGATGATGGCTTGCAAACTGTGGAAGGGCTGTGGAAGAAACCGATTATGTGGACCATTTTTGAACAGAGTACAGGCCCAGGTAGAGGACAGAAATTGAACTGGTTAACCAGTTTGATGAACTATGGGCAGAATTTGATCCTATTAGTTCTATTAAATCTTTCAATGAGAGGCCAATATCATATATTAATATTGGACTACCTGGACTACAATTGAGGGTTAGGATGTGGAGCTACCATTCTTTGATGGTTCATCTCATTCCTTATAGGACTATTCCAGTCAGTATGCAAGGGAGAAGAGCCAACAGGATGGAGTGCCTCAGGGTTCAACTAATTCTATCTTTTTCAATAGCTACATGAAACGTCTTTGGGCCACTATAGCATTCAATTGTACATCTTTACTCCATATAGTCAACTATTTAGAAGCTCTAAAATTCCAGATAGGGATCAAAAATTGAAAGCCAGCCAAAAAAGATATGTCACTATGCATTCAGTAATACCACCATCTTTACTTCAGAATAAGGATAAGGTTTTCTTTCCTGAGAGTTGGTGTGTCATCTGAGACCTCTTTATAGATACTCATAATATTTTGGAACTGCAGGTGGAAGCTGTGGGCAGACAATTGAATAGAATATGAAGTGCTATATCTGGGTATTGTTATTAGTATGTATGGCCATCATTTGTCTTCTGTATTATCTGATAAAAAGATAATAAGGTTTATACCAGATAAAGACACAGAGAGCTGTACCTGGCGTTGTCTATGGGTTAATTAGTTCTGACATTAGGCAGTCAGTTAGCCAATTCCTTGGGAGAGGGTTATAAAATGAAAGTGATAATTAAATAATGAAAATTAATTACAATTAATGTATAGTTTCAGATGTGTACACACACACACACAGACACACACACACACACACACACACACATGTTCAAATTCTGCATAATTCCATTGCCTTGCAAAAATGATTTCGGTATAAATCCAGAGGTATAAAGCCACAAAAAAAAAAATCTTAATTTAACTTTGCAAATGGGAGTAAGTACAAATGGATCTGTTATTTCATGGTCTCTGCTTTGCTGCACATATATTAAACGCATGAATTGTACACTGCTAGAAATGAAGAAAAAAATATTTTCTATACTTGGGAATTGATAACAGGTAAATTACCCTGGGTAATTTAAAGTTTTCTCCCTACAGCTGTGTAGATATATTTCTCTGGTAATAATTCTAAGAATGCAGGGAACTGAACAGTGTATTATGTTACATAGTATAAAATTCTTCTATAAGAAAAGAGGGACAGTAATGGAGATTACGATTACAATTACTCTTTTTATTTTTTATTTTCAATACACCCTATAATTTTCATTGTATCCACCCTATAAACAATCTGATGAACTATGATTATTCTCATGTATCAGATGTTGAAATAAACTGCTGGATGATTTGTTATGAATGAAAGATTAACCATAAAACCCAGTAGGCATGTGCAAGACTAGCATTTCAAAATGCCCTGTTCTGAGTCATTATAGAAGTAATCCACTCCGATATGGTGCCCAGGAAAAAAAAACAGAACATTTATTAATAATTTAGCACAGGCAAAATGCAATAATTTATTATACATTTTGTTTACATTGGTTTTTCTGCAAAAAAAAAAAAAAAATGCTTGAGAAAAGGAATCACCGTTCCTAAAAGATGAAGATTCCCCTTTATTTAAAAAAATTGGGAAATGTTGACATTCTTCAAACATCTAAGGCCCGTGATAGCTCATTATTTTTTAAAAAGAAAAGCTTTGAAATATAAATGCTGCAGGTTGCATTTGGAAAACGTTACCTGATAGTGAGTAGAAAATAACAGTACTGAGTTTATAATCAAATAAATGTTAAATATAGTATTTCAGCAAGTTTTCTTCCATCTCTCCTTTCCCTTCACTCATTATAAAGAATATCACTATTCTTTGTTTAATGACAAGCAGTGAAATAACCAAGCCTTGACAGTTACTTTGAAAATATTACAGTGGCCCTAATAGGCAATATATTTATTAGATCAGCTAAAGTCATAATCATGTATGCTTTCAGCTCTCCAAAATCTTCATCGAGCAAATTAGTAAAAAAACATTGAAAGAAATGGAAGAAAGATATAAAAATAAAAGAAAGGAGAATAAACATGTTTGGTGCACCAAAGAAGTCATACCACCTATCCTTCCTCACACTCTTAAAATAAATAATGAGAGGAGACTTTAGATATTCAACCTATTATTTTCAGCTGTATTCCTAGTATCTAAAATTCCTCTTATAAATGTTGAAAAGAAGAAACAGAATAAAAAGAAGCTGGTCAGTTTTCCTGTCAAAATATAATTTCAGAAGAAGAAATTGATAAAAGGTCAATAGGGTATAAAATCTCTATCCATCATGGAGAGTGTAGCAATAGAGTCTTATTGCTGAGTTGCTAAATTGGATATGAGTCTAATCATGAAAATGTAGCCACAAAAATCTAGAAACAAAATCATATTGGTAAACGCACACTAGGACATATAATTCAGTAATATATAGCATTTTTTCCAATGATCTTCTAGGATTTTTTTCTAGAGATTTTCTTTCTTGTGCTGCAATACTTTGGACAGGCTAACAGAATAATTTTAATAACTTTTTAAAACTGAACTGAACATAGTTTTTTACAATTAACAATATCTCAAAGCATGTACGTGTGGCAGTGTAACCTGAGATTTGTGGTTATGGCATTCCTATTTAATAATACTTCCCTTTCACCTCCTAGAAATTGCTTTCATTTCAGAGGACATTAAAAAAAAACCATCAACAACAAATTATATTGGTTCACATTTTTCAATCATTCTTGGTGTTCTTTCTGCAAATTGCTTGTACGATCACTATGAAACTTATACATTTGATTATTTGAATTCATGTCAGGCATAACCAGAGGACAGGTTTTTTTTTTTTGAATGACAACCCAATAGGATTCATCAAAGTAGGATTATAATTTCCCGTAACACCTGTTTCAGACAGCTGTCTCTGCTTCTACAGCCTGTTTCTCAGATTCTTCCCATATTACAAAATGAAGTAATCTAGAAACCGGCAGATAATTCTATGCCCTTTCAGGTTTAGGAAGAAAAGTGATTGAAGGAGAATCTCTACTGAAAACTATTTAGGAAGTTCTGTTTAGATTCTTTTTCTGCTTTAAACATTTTATAAAGTGTTTTTTTTCTTTATACTTAATACCCTGGTTGCTTATACATTCTTTCTCAAGAAGAATTGTTGCCATTGTCACCTGCTCCCCAGTACTTTCTTTGCACTGATGCTTAAGACTGCAACTCCATGCTCGGTTAATGCAGATTTAAAACCAATTGACTGAAGCCCTATTGAGATGTTAATTTCCCACATACTTTAGTAATCTCAAGAGAAGAGCAGGGATGACTATGTGGCTCTACTTCTCCATCCTAATCTGAAAATGAGATGCCTGCAGCAAGATACTGGGTCTATTCACATGGGATCCCTAAGTTATTTGGACTTTGGAAAGTCAAGTATAAGTAGCTTTGTTTTGTATAGTCACCTTCCAAACTATAACAGCATAATGGAGAGAAAGATATGCTGCATTCTTCTGCTTTTATTTTGTCAGATTTGTCCTGCATATCTTTCAGGAATTTAAAATGATACACGCAGAACCCTTTTCTCCAGATCAATCTCTAGATAGATTAGGTTGTCCCAAAACACCGTATTAGTTGCAGCAAGTCTTTGTGGGAAAAATATAAAACCTAAAGCAAAGAACCTATAGTAAAGAAATTTGGTTGATACTGCACTAATTTGTCACTGTCAATATGAATTTGTGACCTGTGGTACATCATTAGATCTTCCGTATATGCAGGATCTTAGAGTATGGCATGACACAGCTCCTCAGGATGAATGAGACAATGTATTTATTTATTACAACCTACTATATTCCAAACTAGGTCTCTTATGGACCCATATTTCTTACGTTTTAGGAAAGCATTCATTTATCATTTTGCACAGAACAGTGTTTCTCAACTTCATCAAGCTTAAGATACGTGGACTTCAACTCCCAGAATCCCCAAACTTGCTGAGGTTGACAAACATTGGCACAGAATAATCGCTAGAAATGATAGTTTTTCCCCTCTCTTTTCATATTCCCACATTTTCTTTGCCCCAAAGATTTGTTCTTATCTTTCCTTTCTTTTCATCCCATTCTTCAGACTCTTTTCTTTTCCAATACTTATACAGGGAGACATGTTTACCCAACACATTTTTCTTTTCAAGATAAGCAGAGTTGTGCAAAGTGCAGACAAAACAAATCCTTTCCAATAGCACAGTAGTTTTAACTTTTCTGCTTTCCTTTACAATCTAATCTTTCCGATATCTTCATAACTTCTTATAGGGTAATCATTCATTATTTTATTTCACTGTATATTCTCTCATAAGAGGCCGACTTTGCTACTGTATATAATTCATAGAAAAATAATATCCCTGAATGAAAACATGTAGCCTCCAGGCCAAATACACTACTTTCCCTCAAAGTGATGCTGATTTGTAATTTTTAATATGACAGACAGGAACACTATTACAAATTTGGATTGATTTATTTAACAAAATTTAAATTCAACTGAAATAAATCCAAGTGTAGCCTTGCTCAGCCCACATTTGAAAGTGAAACTCCAATATGTCATTCAAAGTAAGTCTCAGGAGTAAGAAGGTATTGATTTTCTGTCCTAAATCAATGTCAAATAGGATTGGTAGCAGAAGCTTCAATGGAGATTATAAACATCCAGATGTTTTAGAGAATGGGTCCTGTTAAGTCCTGAAGTCAAAAGGGTACCTGGGCAAAATATACAGTAACATTAACATTTAAGGCCAGAGAATTGAAGGAAAGGCTGAGGAGGTGGCAGAGGCCACAGATACTGTAGTGGTGGCCCTGGAGATTCTAGCTGTTATAGGAATCATTGTGGTGGCTTTGGGGGCTGTAAGATACACAAATGCAATCTTGGAATTATGAGAATTGGTGGCAGTATTGGACTATACAGGTTGGAAGTGCATAGGATGATGGGGACATCCTGAAGTGATTGAGGTGAAGTGGCCTGGAAGAGATAATAGTAGCTGAGAAAGTAGCACTAAGATTGCAGTAGGTAGTGGAAGGTTAGCATTGTGGAAGACAGTAGTCCAGGATTCCTAGAATTTGTGAAGCCATGGTAGATGCAACAGACATTATAATTGAATACATCCAGCCTTTGGTTTCTGCTGCTACTTCCTCCCTTACCCCAAGACATTTGGCCAGTGTATATGGTCATTGCTCTGGGCCTCCTGAGAATATTGGTTGGTGTGAAAATCTCCAGGTGATGTTCCCTGGATTGTATTTTTTACAGGCTTTAAGAGTTTGATTTATGGAGGGGGGGACATGGATAGGGCCTCTTGTTCTTCCCCCCCCCCCCAAAGGTTTGGTCCCTCTGACACTACCAAGGGCTCAGTCAGAGGTAATCGGGATTTGCTAAGTTTCTGGTAGGGCATTGGATGAATTTGTGGTGGATAGGGAAGAGATTGGATATTTGTGTTTGCTTGGGAGTAAGTGTGTGCTGGGCAGAATGTAGACAGTATCCCAATGGTAACAGGAGAGGGAGCTATGATGGGAGGCCAGGGGGAGCATATCCAGGGACATTGGACTTCTTGCTTGAAAGTAGTCCCATTGTCTGAACTTTGGCTTCCTCAATCCATGCTTACCTATTGAGGCATGGATTGTGCTGATGCTGCTATCGAAAGCCAAGCTGATGTTTTACTAATCTCCCTTCATTCATTACCTTATCCAACCCAGTGAGACTCCACAGAAGGGTAGAAGGAGTGGCTATTGTCTCTGGAAGTGGCAACTATGGACTTGACCTAAGATCTGCAAGTGGCAACTATGGACTTGACAAGGCTGTCATATAATGGGGGCTGCATAGTATGTCTGCTTCTATTTTTGGGGAGGCTGGGAGATGATCTGATAGTAGAGAACTCCATGATTGTCGAGGAGAGGTCACTCTCTGATTGCCTTTTGGCTTATGAGTGTCATCCTCTGTGATTGATCAATTTGTCCAAAGTGATTGATGGACCCAAGGGACCCAATGCAGTACCCAATGAGGGTAAGCTTGGGCATTTTCCCAAGAATTTGGTGAGTTGTATGGCCAAAACATAAACCATTGCCTGGAATAGATAGATGGCTTGAACCATTTCACCCCTATGAGGCTCTCCCTGTGTGCTGATCCTGGGATAGAGCTTGGTTATCAAATTGCTCCTGGAGGTGAATTATCAAATGAGACACCTAGGGTTCTGTTGGAAGAAGATTTGGAGTAGGCTTCACCAAACATAGATAAGGGTAAGACCTACATTAGAATCACCTCATGTCAGTAAGAGTGATGAAACATCAAGATTTCTCTATTTTATTTTGTCTGCCTATATTCATTCATCAGCCTTGTTCAGTTCAACCCAATCCCTGCTGTGCCGAGTAGGCCATTGTCATCATTTACCAGGAATAGTCCAGGTTTTTGGTGAATGAAATCCCTCTGATACATCCAACTTATATAAAGACTCCAGTTATTATTATGACATTTGCATAAACACAGATCTTATTCTTCTGAACATAAAAGACATTAAGTAACCAAAGTAATAATTTCTTGAATGTAACTTAAAATCATCCCCCCCCCACCCAAATTTTATAGCAGGTAAAGAATGATACTTAAGAATTTATTTAATGAGGATATATTTGACTAGGATTCAGTGTTCTGCTGAACCATTATATAGATATTATACCCTTATTATCCACTGTCTGTATAACAGCATCCTTCCAAATAGGTTGGATGAAGATGTTGACTAACATCTTCCAGAAAAGTAGTGTAGTGTAGTTTGAATAAGACCTAGCAAAGTTGACAGGCAACCTATTTTTAAAACTTCTATTGAGCATGAGATTATAAATGCTAGAATTTCAGATGAATAACATCTCATCTAATAGTATCACCATTTTCAAGTCACTGTAGTACAAAACATTTACTTACCTGGAAACCTGCTTTGGAACAATTGCACGGGAAACATTCAGTCTTAATAGGACTGAGTGTTCCTGCTCAGATATTGCTTTACTGATTTTTGTATATATTGCTCTGATCTCTGTAGGGGGCTATACAAGATTCCAGATGAATGAATGAATAAGATACCTCTCATATTCTAAACAGCAGCATGGTGCTTTTCAGTGAATATGATAGAGCGTCAGACAGAAGGGCAAATGGTACAGGAGATGCTATACTGCTATTGTGTGTTTTCTGACTAAGAGCTGGGATTTATAAGGGTGCAGACGTGGACTGTGAGTGATGCTGAGCTGACTGCAGGACTCTTGAACGTATTGCTTTGATACTCATGTCACGATCTCTTCAGGTGAAGTAAGCTGAGTGGAGCAGGTGCAGCAGGTTGATGGGCCAAGAAGGAATGCTGTGCCCAGCATACATTATGAGGCACTGAGCAGCTGTTCAGGAGAAACAGAGTTGTTGATTTTTTTCCCCCAGAGACAACTTTTATGAGCATTCTGTTGAGGTCCAGACTCGGTGGTTATCCAAACATTCTTTGCTTTTCTTGCCACAACTTTTATGTACAAAAAACCCCAGATCTCTGTCTTCTGATTGAAAGTATTTTGAATTGGAGCATATGAGAAAGAAGCACAATAGGCTATTAGTTCCAACATGGGTCAAAACTGCTCCTAGTTTGAGGTTCAAATTGCCCCTCAGGGTTGCTTTTTGGTGGTTGGTACAACACTTGTACAACCTATCAGAGGCAATAATGGAAATGCCAGTTGAGGAGGATTCCAGTAACCAGGGGTTCAGATCTCTGTCTGAAATGTGAAGCAATTGAGACACTCAGAGTTTAACTTTCAATTAAACTATAGGACAAAGAAAAACCAATAGGCACCAAGCCCCACTTGTGCAAATTAAAAATGTCATTAGCTGTTGAAACCCGTGCTGCGTATATCTGTAGTGCTCTGATGACTGAATAATGGATGCTCATTACTTCCTAATGAGATGTCATGTTCTGGAAGAGGAAACATCCCTTTGTGAAGGGGGCATCTGGCAACCCAAACTTTGAAGAATTGGCAAATCGTAGTCTGATGATGGCAGATATTATACTCTATTTTTCCTTTCATTGCCTTCTCCATCTCCAAATGGTTCAGTCATACAGGAGAAAACAGATATTGTTAAAGAATTAACAAGGTAAAGGTTTCCCAATCACTCGTATCCAACTCTAGTGCATGGTGCTGATCTCTGTTTCTTGGCCTAGGGAGTCAGCTTTGTCCAAAGACAATTTCTGTGGTCACGTGGCCAGCATGACTCCATGCCAAAGGCACACAGAATGCTGTTATATTCCTAACAATCGATCTACTTGCGTCTGCATCAGAGGTGGTATTCAGCAGGTTCTGACCAGTTCTGGAGCACCAGTAGCGGAATTTTTGAGTAGTTCAGAGAACCAGTAAATACCACCTCTGACTGGCTCTGCCCCCATCTATTTTCTGCCTCCCGAGTCCCAGCTGATCAGGAGGAAATGAGGATTTTGTAGTAATCTTCCCCTGGAGTGGGGAAGGAATAGAGATTTTACATTATTCTTCCCCTGCCAAGCCCGCCAAGCCACTCCCACCAAGCCACACCACACCCACCAAGCTACGCGCACAGAACTGGTAGTAAAAATTTTGAATCCCACCACTGATCTGCATGCTTTAGAACTACTAGGTGAACTACTTGGGCTGTCAGTTCTTCAACTGGCAAGCTCAGTGTCTTTAATCGCTGAGTCATTGTACCACCCTGTTAAAGAATTAGGTCGGGTTAAATGAAGAAGTAGCCTTATGTTCTAGTTATGCTGAACAGATGAAGCCAACATTTTCTTTCCATTCATGGAAAGCCCTTCAATTCACCAAAAACCTCTGGAAATGGAAGAATAAGAAAGTTGATCTTCAGAAAATTATCTTCCCCCTCTACTCTCCTGGCAACAGGGGTTTTAACTTAAAAATGAGTTGGTATTTATTTATTTATTTAATTATTAAATTTATTTGCCGCTTATCTCATCATGGAGATACTATATATATATATCCATGATGGCGAACCTGTGGCACACGTGCAACAGGTGGCACACAGAGCTATATCTGCCGGCATTCAAGCCGTCAGCTCCAGTGTGCATGCACGCACCAGCCCACTGATTTTCAGCCTTCTGGAGTATCAGGGTAGGCCATTTTCACCCTCTCCAGGCTTCAGAAAAGCCTCCAGAGCCTGGGGAGGGCAAAAACAGCCTCCTTCAGCTCCCTGAAGAAAATACCAAGCTCAGCTTGGAGGTGTGGCGTGTGTGGGGGTGGGTGGGTTGGGCATGCATGCACATGTGGGGGTGGGTGGGTTGGGCATGCATGCACATGTGGGGACGCACTTTGCATTTTGGTTGCCGGCACCTGTATGTGTGCTATCATGTACGTACGTGCGCTCACATTTTTGGCACCCAACAACAACAAAGTTAGCCATCATTGATTTATATATGGGATGTGGCATAGGGGACTGTAAGGCTTGTCTACATAGCCAGAATGAACCAGCAACCATTTTTGGAAGGCAGAAATGAATTATATTGTTCTATATTAATTGCTGTCTCACCATCAAACTCACAAAGTACAATTTCCCATGTGTGTCTAATTTGAACAATATATTTTTGGTTTCTTCACTACTTATACTGAAGTAGTCAGTGAACTGTTATCCCAAGCAGTTCATTGGCTACTTCACAGAGGAAGGAATGCCTCCTCATTTATGTCAATCATCACTGAATATAATAGAGCTACATTTTAGAGTTACATTTTGCAGAAATATGGTTGCCCCCCCCCCCATTACTATTTTCTTTCTCTGGACTACCTATTTATTTCTGTTTTTTTTTTATAGTCGAAAATGCATTGTTTCATAATTTTACCATTTACCTAGCTGCCCAATATTCCTTGGTAAACATACCAAAAACATTTTTTTGCTGATTTTTGAGCAAGTACCATCATACTGTGGTATATTTTACTACTGGTTCTAAAAAAGGAAGGCTGAGATGCTATTAATGTGCAAAATGTTCTTCAAGAAAGGAAATTTTATCCTAAAATGATAGTTATGGCCACTTATATTACATTTCAATGGTTTAATCTCTCTCTCTCTCTCTCTCTCTCTCTCTCTCTCTCTCTCTCTCTCTCTCTCTCTCTCTCTCTCTCTCTCTCTCTCTCTCTCTCTCTCTCTCTCTCTCCCCCCCTCTCTCAAATACACAAACACACAGAGAGACAAAGACACACAGGGTGAAAGGCTACATTAGTAGAGAAATTGTCCAGTGGGAGGACATAATTGTCTGGAATCTGGAATGTGTACCTTGCCAACTGATGTCACAGGGTCTCAATCTTAGAGATTTTTCTTAAACTGGTTTAGAATTAAGCCATCATGAGCATTTAAATTGTGTGGTGTGGTTAGAATTTCCTTAGGTCTGTTTAGAGTTGAGGCAAAATGAGCATAAGACAGAAGCATCTTAAGTATCTTGTGCATAGAGAGAAAAATAAATTGAGAAAGTTTATTCGGTATGTACAGCTGATTGTCCCTAACACCTCCTCTGATTGTTCAACTCCTACTTTGTCCTTTTCCCTTCATTCATTGTTCATTTCTGTTAAACAATAAGCGTAAGGGAGTAAATTCCATATTGGAGTACAGTCTGGGTATGACATCTTTACAATCTAAGATAGTTTTGGCACTGGCAGAATATGGATAAATTTGTCAGAAAATAAATGAAGATGGATATGCACTGTCTAGAAAGATTCTGTGCACCTCCATTCTTTTTTTAAAAAAATCTCAGAATTAGTGTTTATATCTTTCAGCAACATCAAGATATAGGACAATTGTACAATGTTCTGTAAGCAAAGCCTGTTTCCTAAATGAAAGATCTGGAGTATTTATCTCTAATGATTGTTGCATCAAAATAGCAATAATGAACACAGGGTTTTTATTGCTTCAGTAATGGCTGCGTAATGATAAGAAGATGCTGTAAGCCATTAATGGGGGAACAGTCATAGTATTTATATATTTGGCATCCATGTGGCCCTATCCTATTTCTTCTGGTTCCTTTTTTGCTCCTTTTGCTTCCTTTTATTTTTGAAACAGCTAATTTCTTCACTATAAACAAAGTTAAATGGCTACGGCAAATTATCAATATCTTATCAGCTGGTATAAAAAAAGGGGGAGGAAGGGATGTTCAAATCATTTAGTTTTCAAGAAACAAGTCTTGTGATTCTGAATTGAGAAAAATCAACATATTGGAATAATGTGAATTTCAGATGTTAAACTATTTTTTTTTCCTTACCGAACTACAGTAAAATAAGAAAGAATAAGATTTTGTTCTTGCAGTGTTAATACAGGTTGGATCCACACAATGCGGTAAGCCATAATTTGATAAATGTTTGTTGAATAAAGTAACATTGGTTGGCCTCATATAAGATGCTAGCCATGAACAGAGCTTTACAAACTGCAGTGAATGACTTTGTATGAAACACGAAACCCAAACCACAACAAATATGGCACAGGGCCTATTTAGATGATGAACTGCTTGTGTCCCTTTGTATATGCTTGGCCAATTTGGTCTGGCAAGGTTGGTTTGCCCTGGATACCATTGATCCAGTGGTGGGTTCCACACACCCCTGCAACCAGTACGGTGCAACAGGGCCCAGTGTCCACCACATGAACGCGTGCAGCACACCTATGCGTCCTTATTTCCTGGTACACTCCGCGATGCCTCTGTGATGCTCCAGCTGCTCAGGAGAGCATCGCGCAGGCGTCATATGCTCCATGCACATGCGCAGAAGTGCTGAAGAGCTCAAATACAGGTTAGAAGGGCAGGCAGGTGAGTGGACCCTCCAGACCACCGTACTGGAACAGTACCCGGTGCTCCCGGCAGGCACCGGTACACCCGTAATGGGGTGTACCACCTGCAACCGACCACTGCTTTGATCCAACAATGACATCTCTTAGGACTCTGGAAGTTCACCTTCTCTACAGCAGTGCCTACCCTCTGGCATGTGGTGCCAGTCTTCACATTTGTATACATTTTTTTTCTTTTTGTTCTTAATATTATTTGTAGGACCCCAAGTTGTTGAATCTCAGGTGGGATACAGATTTAGCAACAATAATAGCCATGTGTCAGCCTCTTGGCAATATGTAAACCATGTCACAGGAATCTTAAAATGCAATTTAGAAAAATAAAATCTGCAGTTGATTCTAAATCTGCTTTTTCTTTAAATTCCCAGGTGTATATTTTCAATATTCAATAATCTCTGGATTATGATTTCCTTGATTTTTTAAAAAAATACGGGGGTGCTCTAGCCACTTTATACTTGAAGGTATTTGAGAAGCCATCTTACCCTGTTGGGACTGGCCCTCTCTACCTGCACTAGCATAGGAGGCATGCAGTAGGCCCCAACAGTCAAGGGATTCCAATTGGTGGAGTCTAGGAGAAAGGACTTCTCTTCCATGGCTCCTGCCCTTTGGAACAACTTACCTCCTGAGATGAGATTGGCTCCCATCCTTCTGACCTTCTGCCAGATAGCTTGGGGCTCCGCACTGGAAGTGATTAATAAGTTAAGGGGTGATCTCAGCTCCCCCTGCACATCTCGTTCCCTTCCTCCTCAGCTTTTAATTATAATTTATTTTGATCATAATTTCCATTTTATTGTTTTAGAAATATTTATCTCTTAGGATTTTCATGTTTTAATGCTGTAAGCTGTCCAGAGCAGTGGTGGGATTCAAAAATTGTTGCTACCAGTTTGGTGGGTGTGGCTAGGTGCGGGTGGGCATGTGTCTGAGTGGCATGGCCAACTTGATATCACTCATGCCCACACCCACTCAGTCACATGACCCCCCACCTAGCCACACCCACAGGAAAAGGTAGGATTTTTTTAAATGATTTTTCTCTATCTACTCCCGCCCTCCCTTCTCTAGTCACTCCCGTTTCCCCGCTTCCTCCCCCACCACTGCCACTTTGGTTGCTTACCTTCCACAGCAGCTGTCCAGTCTGGAAGGCAAGCTGACTGGAGTTGCAAGGCAATGGGATATGCATGCGTGAAGAAGATGGCAGCCACTTTTTTGCTGACCGGAGGACTTTTCAGTGACCTGTGGCAGCCGCTGGCCTCTTTGAGAGCCAGTATGCAGAGAGAAGGTACAAGCGAGTGGTGAGTAGATGGACGGGGTGAGCAACTGGTGACAGGGGGACCGGTTCAGGGGCATGGCCAGTCGGCCATTGCTACCGGTCACTGAACTGGGCTAAATTTCTGCCACCGGTTCAGGCAAACCGGTGTGTACTGGCTGAATACCACCTGTGGTCAAGAAAATGGGCAGTAAATAAATAAATAAATAATAGTAACATTTGGGAGGGGTAGCTTTTCATAGAATCTGGGAGGCAAGTGGAGACACACCGGAGCAGTATTTCTCAAGCTTGACAATTTCAAGTTATGTAGAACTGTATAACTTATAGATATGTATAACTCCCAAAATTCCCCAGCCAGCATGGCTGAAAAACACTGCATTGGAGTATTATGCGAATTCCCTGTTTACTTTCACAGATAGAGCCAGAAACTTGGTTGTTTGAATCTGTGTTGTCCTCAGGCTGAGTTCTTTGGATGCTGAAATGGACTGAGAGTCTATGTTTTCAGATCACCCTCCTCCAAGTCAGACAATTTGGAAAGCTATTCACAGGAGGACAAGATCCATATTTCACATATTTGCATATGCATATTTGAACTGCATATTTGAACTCAGGCAGCCAACTTCTGAATTGGGGCATAAAATGAAATCTTTCCTAGCTAGATCAGGTGTGTGTGTGTGTGTGTGTGTGTGTGTGTGTGCGCGTGCATATTAGTAGCACAATCCCAATGGCCACCTGTGCTCGGCTATGCTACCTTTTCAGTACAGCCATTGTACATTTTAAGCAATATGGAGAGAAGCCAGTGGGACTAAGAGGGATTTTTTCCCCTTATTTTCTTTTCTCATTTTAAAACTAATCGAAGGTTAATAAAATGTTCACAAATTCCCATTTCTAATTATTCAGTTATCATAATCATTCATTTCCTTGGAGGCTAGCGAGTGAAGTGTAGCATTTGTTTAAGGAACATTCTGTTTGGAGCTATGGAATGAATTCTATTGGTTTAGTGTGGCCCAAATTACAAAATCTCTTTATGACCTGATCCATTGATCAGAACTGACTTTCTTTTACTAGACTGTTCCTTACTTTCAAGATTTTTTTTTAAATACACTCATGGCCTGAAGATACAGCTGCTTTGAGAATGTGTCTGCATATAAAATATTCAATTGCTTTTTTGATACAATTTTTCTTTTGTTTTAACTTTTGTTCTTTGCCTTCCAGAAATATTGAATAATGTGACAGCCAAAATATGACTTAGGACAGTTTTTATCCTTACAAAATTGTATGGATTGTGTTGAGTGGCAATCAAATTGGAAAGAAAGACAAGATGTTCTACAGGTAGTCCAGAGGTGGTATTCAGCAGGTTCTGACCAGTTCTGGGGAACTGGTAGCAGAAATTTTGAATAGTTCAGAGAACCAGTAAATACCACCTCTGATTGGCCCCGCCCCCATCTATTCTCTGCCTCCCGAGTTCCAGCTGATTAGGAGGGAATGGAGATTTTACAGTATCCTTCCCCTGCCATGCCCACCAAGCCACACCCACCAAGCCAGCCCACAGAACTGGTAGTATTTTTTTTAATCCTACCACTGAGGTAATCCCCAACAGTCACTTAGTAACTAGTTAAAGTTATGAAAGATCTTCTCTCAAAGGTACTTATAACCTTGATTCAAAGTTCTGATGTCTGCTCCCCCCTCAAGTTGTATATGACTATGTTTTGGATATTCAGCAACTGGCCCATGTTTATAGCTCTTTGTGGTATCCTGCAGTTACTGCAATTTACTCTTTGTTGTTGTTGTTGTTGTTGTTGTTGTTGTTGTTGTTGTTGTTATTGTTGTTTTGCTGGGAACTGGCATTTGCTTCTAATTTCTGGCCCCCCAAAATGGGTTTGCTTAACAATCATAGTGTTCAGTAAATGAGCAAATATTTGCTTAATGACCATGGCTTTAGCTTAATGACCACCACAAAAAATTGTAAAATCAGATCATCATGTGTGAGCTGCTTAATAATTTGCAAGATTTATAACCATAATTCTAGATTTAGTTATAGTCATAATAGAGGACTACCAGTAATCTGGAGATTCTTGATGTCACCTTGTGAGAGGAAAGGCCCATTTCCCCCCTTACTCCCTTTTGCTTGTTGCTGAATGCCTGAAACAGTAGGGCAGTTGCTTTGGGGTGAGAGAAACAAAGAAGTGTCCCTTTCTGAGTTTTAGATTAACTGAAAAGTGACCCCAAAGGTATATGGTGTTTTGTGTTTAAAAACAGGAATAATTACTGAGTCAAGCCAAAGGAGAACTCTCAAGTGCTTTTGGTGTAGGCATTGGGAAATAAACAACTTTGATTAAAATAAAGCCATGGGGATTAAATTGTGTGAATGGGAAACCCTCCCCTTGCTATTCCCCTCTAAACAGATGATCAGCAGGAGTAGAACGTGGTTTCTAATACTGTTTTCTCAACTTAAAAAATAGCAGTGATAAGATTTGCATTCAACATCTTGTACTTGAGGAAATACATTACAGGATGAATCCAAGGAATTGAATGGAATGAATCTCTTCCTCCATTCCTTTCCTTGAATTAATCCTACAATCTCTCTCTGTCTTTATTATTCTATCTATCTACTCTATTATTCTGTCTGTCTGTCTATCTCTGTCTGTCTGTCTGTCTGTCTGTCTATCCATCCATCCATCCACCCACCCACCCACCCACCCACCCATCCATCCATCCATCCATCCATCCATCTATCTCCATCTATCTCTATCTATGCCTATCTCTAATAATCTATTTATCTGCCTGCCTGCCTGCCTGCCTGCCTGCCTGCCTGCCTGCCTGCCTGCCTGCCTGCCTGCCTGCCTGCCTGCCTGCCTGCCTGCCTGCCTGCCTGCCTGCCTGCCTGCCTGCCTGCCTACCTACCTACCTACCTACCTACCTACCTACCTACCTACCTACCTATCTATCTATCTATCTATCTATCTATCTATCTATCTATCTATCTTCTATCATCTCCCTCTATCTGTCTTGACCTTGGAAAAATAGCAAACTTATACACAAGCTTTCCCAATTTGCTGCCTTTTGGGAAAGGCAATACTATGTATTCATCTTTTATGTAACCATGTTTATTGGAGAAAGCTCCTTTAAAATCTAACTGGGGAGTTAACTGCCTCTAAAAATGCATGTTATATTTTATTTTATTTTTGAATATATGGCTTTATTTTTGTTATGTCTTCCTCTGCTCATTACTAAAGACAATAAAATGTTATAATTAAAAATATTAAGAAAATGCTTTCTTGACTTAAAATGTACTCAGTTAATATCATTTAAATGTAGTAGAAATTCAACTCCCCAAATATGGCAAATAGAAAACTGCAGAAATGAAAACTGTACATGGTTTAATAAAGTGTACAACCTACTTTTTTCAAGTAAAGACTTGAATTTAATTTCTTTTGAATGAGTCATTGGAATGCTATTGCATTTTATAATATTTGCATTTATTTACATATATGTCAACCGAGCACAGTTGGAGCTGTACAGCATTATTATCATTCCAACATCTTTCCAAACTCCATTTGCTCTCTGATTTGCATTTCTTTTTGGATCATCTCTTTTGTCTTCTACATTTACAGGCTTAGCTCTCTGCCTTCGCCATGGCTGGAGAGGACAGAAGGATCTTCCTACCTTTGGAGTCCACTCACAGTAGTGTAGTAAATCATGACTGTCAGCACATAGAGGTGTTCCGGGATGAAACTTGCACAAGCAATATTGAACTTAAACCAATCTTTCCCAACCTATCCAGACAAGTTAGGAATTTAATGTTTTAAATTTCTAGCTGGTGCTTTATGTGTAGAAGATAGGAATTAAAAACGACATTCTTAAAAAACTTAGGTAAGATTTACAAAGTTTGCTTATTTGATCAGGATTAAAAGAGAAAAGCTGGTATATCTCATTTTTCTTACTAAGTCCTTTTGTTGACAACGACTGATTGACAACTCATTGGGATTTTATTTTTTACTTAAAAGAGGAGCAATAAGGAAAAGAGAGATTAAAATTATTTTTAGTTGCTGAAATGAATGGAGAAACAACTGGAAGTTCTTGTTTCTCTTTGAAGACATTTTGCTTCTCATCCAAGAAGCTTCTTCAGCTCTTGCATAGCTAAATCTCTATGGAGATTCTCAGTCATCCAGGTCATGAGAAGCAAAATGTCTTCACCCCCCCCCCCCCCACTCCAAGAAAGTCCAGTTGCCTCTTGGAGAAAAGCACCTTTGGGACAACCATGACTTGGATGACTGAGAATCTACATAGACCTATCATTTGGTGGTTTTATTCATATGTTAATTATTTACCTGACAGGAGCAAATGGAACTCTACTATATAAGTACCAACATGCATAAATCTTCTAGCAATTGACTCTGTTGCTTTATTATTTTATCCGTTGGATTTTTTAAAAATGATGCATTGTTGTTCTGTGTTTATTTTGGTTGCATGCCTCCTAGAGTTACATTTCTTGAATTGACTGGCCTTATACACATAGGAAATAAATAAATAAATAAATAAATAAATAAATAAATAAATAAATAAATAAATAAATACATACATACATACATACATACATACATACATAAATGAATACATAAATACATAAAAAACAAACAAACAAACAAACAAATAAATAATAAGGTTTTCTCACAAAGAGATTGAAACTATCTCAGAGATTTGAAGAATGAAACCTAAAATTTGGAGCAGGATATTTCAGAAAGATTTTAATTTTCCCCCTGAGTTGGAATTGAACTGAATTCTCCCTGTTCAGATCTTGAGATTCAACCATTGTGGGATCTAATTGCTTCTTCAAGGCTTTGGAAACAAAGAAAAAAAGGACTAGTAGGTGGTTTTGTCATTTATTTCACCCTAATCACAGATTTGAAGGTTGAGAATGTTTTGTCGTTTTTGTAGTTACCGGTTTCTTCTCTTTTGCAGCTGGGTGTCAGTATTAGATCAGCTGATCTGCCCTAGCAGTTGACTGTTGTTGTGTATTTTCTTTCATGTCTTGACATTTCCCTGAATCCAAGGCCCACCATTAATAACACCCCCATTTTCCAATCCAATCCAATGCTCATTTTCATCTGCAGAACAGCAAGAGAACTGTTATGGTTATGTAAAGGCTTTTGCAAAAGATTTGGCCATCTGCAGATGGGCCTTACATTGCCTGCAGTTAACTGTGTTTGAAAATTAAAATAATAGTGGTCACAGAAAAGGGATAAAGGATGAACATTAACAACATTTTCAATTAGGTTTGCTAATAGTCTGGAAGCTAACTGAAATTCATTTGTACTGTCCAAGTTATTCTAGGAAATGTTGCAGTGTAACTTATTATCTTTATTGGATCTTTAAAAGGCATAGAAATAAATGAAAGCATGGAAGAAAGAAAGGGGGAGAAAGAGAGGGAGGGAGGGAGGGAGGGTGAAGGAGATATATGTTAGGCTAACACATCATCCCTCCCTCTCTCTTTTTCTCAATCTTTCATAATTTGAAAACATTGTTGCACACTATACAGGACATTCCATCCTGGCCATGTATGTTCTCTACTATTGTACTTGTTCTTATTCCTTTTAACAGCAAGAAAATTATTTTGTGTCCTCAGCCCATAGCAAACAATCTTTAACATATAAATAAGGAAAAGCATAATAGATCTGCTCTGGGTCATGTGACTAGGAAGGTGGGAGTCTTAAGCAGGAAGCAGAGTCACTGTCCAAATTGTCTCCCCTTCGACATTCTGTTGGGATGAAAAGAGACAGGCCTTTGCTGGAGACATGGGAAAAAAATATCCAAACCCCAAGGTATATGGCCTGCAAAGCTTTCTCATCCATCCCAACATGTTCCCGATTCCTCTTTCTCTTCCTGTTCCCGATCTCTCTTCCCACTTCTTTTCCCCATAGTTCACTCATTGTACACAGCTGCCTTTTATGAGTTCATGAGCCAAGTAAAACAACAGACTCCATATGGGACAACAGGAAATACCACCTATAGTTCATTGCCTCTGTTGGAGTTTGCAGCAATCCAACCAGCATACACATAAATAATTCAGCAGGACTCATGTATAAAAGAAAATTTCTTTATATACAGTAATATAATGCATAATGCATGTAAATGTAGGGTTAATTGATTAATCAGTAGTTAGCAAACCACATTGATTAAATCAATCAAAATCCACATTCCTTCCTTCTTAATCCTTTGGCTCTTAATCTCCTATGCTCACAAGAAAAGAGACAATGGAATGTACACATAGACATCACATTCCATGCAGCAAAATATTAACTAGTAGAGAGTCATGAAGTGCCCATGAAGTGATCATGAGGTGTCCATGAGGAAAGCATGCATTTGTAAACCAATAGTTGCCAAGTGTATTTTCTGTCCAATGAGCTTTTACTATTCTGAGAAGTTTGACAATAAAAGGGAGCCCCGAACAATGTTCTGTGTGGGTGCCCTTCGGGGTGCCTTCCATCGGGTGGCCTTCCCAGCACAACCTTACTCCTGTCTGCGTCTGCTTTTCTACGTCACCAACATCTGGTGACCCCAACGTGATGCCCTCCTACTCATTCGGCCGGACGAGCCCAGGTGCACCACAGCGAATTTCGCTCCCAATTTTTTGTGAGTATGAAGGGGGAACTGTCAGCTCCGCAGAAGGTTCATGCAACAAAGCTGCAGTAATGAAGTGACAGGAGTTAGTCTACGTAAGTTAGAAAACTTAGTAGGTGAAATAGGTTGTCAATGTCCCTGGTATCCCAAGGCTGGAACTTGGGAATTAGGGGACTGGATAACAATTACATATTTATGGTTGTGGAAACAATGCAGGGATATAATAGAGAAGATGGGGAATCATAAATTTGACTTCAAGGCACCCTCCTCTTCGCTCTATTCCCTCCCAGAGGAGGAATTTGCTCTCCCTCCTTATTTTCAATTAGCTTTACCGGCTGCAAATACATTGAGGCCAGTAGATAAAGGGGAATACGAAGTGGCAAGCCCGGCTAGGACGAAGTGAGCCCCACATCTGAGCGGGATCATGGGAAGCGGTAGCTCGCGGGTGGCCACGGTAACCCCCCTAGGGGAGCTGTTGGGAGCCTGGGACGAAAAGGCAAATGCCTGTCCTGGCCAGAATGAAAAGAAAGGAAGCAAAAAAGATATGCAGAAAAATGAGCTTTGCTGAAAGATGATGCAGGAAAATTAAGTTGGCTATATAAAGGTACTTATATAGGGGTTGCTACAAAGAAGAGGGAGTCAAACTATTTTCCAAGGCACCTGAGGGTAGAACAAGAAGCAATGGATGGAAACTAATCAAGGAGAGAAGCAACTTAGAACTGAAGAGAAATTCCCTGACAGTTAGAACAATTAATCAGTGGAACAGCTTGCCTCCAGAAGTTGTGAATGCCCCAACACTGGAAGTCTTTAAGAAGATTTTGGATAGCCATCTGTCTGAAACGGTATAGGGTTTTCTTGCCTAGGCAGGGGATTGCACTAGAAGACCTCCAAGGTCCCTTCCAACTCTACTATTGTATTGTATTGTATTGTATTGTGTAAAAGAAAAGGGAAAATGTTGTGGTTTCTTCTTTTTTTCTCTTGTCTGTCTCTTTCTGTGTCTTCTATGCAACCACGTGGTTTGTTTGCTAAGAATTGAGCCTTCCCTCATTTAACAGATTTGTGCTGGGAATGACTAGGATGTGTAAACCTGAGAGGTCTCTTCCCCCCCCTCTTATTTTCTCCTTGTCTTTGTGTAAATATGTGTCTAAGTCTTTGTGCACCTTCAAGGTAATTTTAACTAAAATGTCTCCAATCCGAAAAGACAAGAATTCTAAATTGTTCAAAGAAAGAAAAGAGTAAACTGGGACAAATTGCCTTCGCTCAGTTTTTTGGACCCAGAAAACTGAGTGAAGGGGGATGGGAATCTTTGCTTTGCATCTGTTTTGGCTAGCAGAAACAGAGTAAAGAGAATTTTTTTTCTTCCTTCCTTCCCTATAACTTAAAGTAACAACCCAGGAAATGTTTTAAATTCATTTGCAAGAAAAGTTTCATCCTTGCATTTATTGTGTGTATAAATGATTTTACCTGTTCATTTCTTTCCTGAAGCATGTGAATCCAGACCCCATTTTTCATCTGTGATATCCCCATAATGTTTATCTGTTTAGTAACTGATGGTTTTATTTTTCAAACTCTGCCTGCAAGCTATCTACCCCCCCCCACGCCCCTCCCTTACCTCTAATCCTCCAACAATGCCTTTACTGTGGGGGATGGAACCTTGTTCTCATGTGTTTCAGCCCTAGAAGATTGTACTCTTCAGGTGAGTATAGATTTTTTTTCCTTTTGGGGGGAGGAGGAGAGTGTTGCCTTGTGTGTGCATGTATGAAATGAAGGAAATTCCTACTAAAGGTTTGCCTTCAACCTGAGTAAAAACCCTCTGCACATTTTTCTGACCAACCTACTCTATTAGTCCTAAAGTAAAAACCTGGCCTCCAGAAGGCAGTTTTGATTTAGATTTTGTCAACAAATTTGCTGATTTTCTGGCCACCATCAGATGAATCAAGGGCCCCACCCAGATGCAAACGATGTGTTAATGAAAGTCTCCATACATCTTGGTCTTTAAAACTATGCCAGAAATTGCTGGGAGACCAAGATAGGGTTTGGATCTTTAAAAATATGCCAGCGTGTGCTGGGAGCGCCAACCTAGAACCCTGGCTGAATGCAAACAATGTGTGGACAAACATCTCTGTACCAGTGACGTGCGGTGAGCTTTACGGCTGGTGAGGCAGGTGATGTCATCAGCATGAGCCGCGGTCCCCTTCATGTTGACTCAGGAAGGAGGGGAATGGGACCACGTCAGCCTCCCTCCTGCGCACGTCCCATTCCCCGCCTTCCTAAGTCAACATGAAGGGGACCGCGGAGCGCGCTCCGTGGGACAGCGGCTAACACTCCGCGATCCCCTTCATGTTAACTCAGGAGTCAGGAAGGAGGGGAATTCCCCTCCTTCCTGACTCCTGAGTCAAGGAGCACGCTCCGCGGGACCGCGGCTCACGCTGCACGATCCCTCCTCCGCGATCCCTCCAGCCTCCCTCCTGCGCATGTCCCATTCCCCACCTTCCTAAGTCAACATGAAGGGGACCATGGAGCGCGCTCCGCGGGACCACGGAGGGTGCTCCACGGGACCACGGCTCACGCTCCACGGTCCCCTTCATGTTGACTTAGGAAGGCGGGGAATGGGATGTGCGCAGGAGGGAGGCTGAGGCTAGAGGAACCTCCTGCACACGTGGTCCCATTCCCCTCCTTCCTGACTCCTGAGTCAACATGAAGGGGACCACGGAGCACTCCCATTCCCGACCACGTGTGCAGAAGGCTCCTCAGCGCCTTTTCCCTTTTCCCTTTTTTAAAAAAAATTTTCATGATGAGAGTGGTGCGGCTCTGCCTCCCCTGCCTCCCCTGAGCGCACGTCCCTGCTCTGTACATTGTTTCTATACATCTTGATATTTAAAAATGCCAGCGCATGCTGGGATATCAAGATAGAATTTGGATCTTTAAAAATTAGCCAGCGTCTGCTGGCAGATCCAACTTAATTAGAAACGAACACCCCAGGGCAGAGACAGGCATTAACTATCTAGTGCTTAAGGAGATAGAACAGCCGGGTCACTTCAAGCAAAAGTAAGAAATTTAGCAGGTAACAAAAAGGTAAAGCCTGTCTGAATGGAAGACCTAGGTAATTGGACTTGATTAATTTGATGTAATATCTGTTAGGAAATTCTTAGGTGTGCATCTATACACTGCTCTCTGAGTTTTCACATGCTTGGAGAACGAGCCACGTGCTCCCCAAGGAAAGATAGCCATCTCTCTGTCTGAAAGAAAACTGAAGATTTAAAGGGACAGAACCTCCCCCAGGCCTGAAAGTGTTGTTCCATGGTATTTGTGCATGTATGTGTGTGTGTGTGATCATTTCCAGACCTGGAGGGAAGTTGAGATCCTTTAATAATAAAAAATGGAGCTCATTGGCTTATGTACAGCTCCCTGAAGTAATTGTAATAACTGCTTTGCATGAAGAAAGAATGAAATGGGATTTTTGTATGTGAAATTAATGATTGCAGTACAAATGTGAGTATGTTGATGGTAAAAGTTGGTATGCATGTAGTTTGATTCTCTTTCATATACAGAAACAGTAAGTTGCAAGGTTGTTTACTGGTATGTGTGTGTATGCATGTGTGCTATCATTTCAAAACCTGAAGGGAGGGTGAGATCCTCTAATAAAAGACAATGAAGCTTAGTGGCTTGTGAAAAAAAGCTTCTGAAATACTTATGATTGGTTGGCATGAGCAAGCATGAAGGTCTGATTGCAGTATGAATGTGAGTATATGTCCCTGATGCCCCAGGGAGTGATAAGAGATCCAGCTGCATGAATTCCCCCCCTCTTCCTTCTGGGTCATTCCTTGGAGGGAAGCAGGAAAGGCGGGGAGAATGAGTGTCTGTTCATTTTTACCATGAGTGTGTGTATACCTGTGAATGCCTCTGTGCATTCCCCCACTCCTTCTTTCCCTCCTTCCTTTGGGTCATTAAAGGTGGCTGAAAAAAATATTTTTTTTCCTCTCTCTTCTGAGAAATGTACAGTAAATGGGTGATCTGTTGTGATCTGTCATCTGCATATAAAAGTTATGCAGTTACATTTCTTTGTCTGCTCTGAATACAATTTTGCTTTTTTTCTTTTCTCCTGGACATATCTTCATGTTACAATTGATAATTTCATTTGGGCTACTCCGCAATAAGGAGAGGCCACAACACATATTATAAATCATTGTATTAGGACATTTGCTGTTACAGGCCTACACTCTACTTTAAAAACAGATAATGGTCCAGCATATTGTAGTAAACTTTTTGCTGAATTTTGTGAGAAATGGCAAGTTATACACATTTTTAGCATTCCCTATAATTCCACAGAGCAGGCTATTGTAGAACGAGCTAATCACACCCTAAAATCAGCTTTGGAAAAACATTAAAAAAAGGGGGGAAATCCCGTAGGCCTTCCTGGGAAACAGGAATGGCTGAACAAAGTTCTATTCACACTAAATCATCTTAATATAAAATTTTTATCTATCTTAATATAAAAAATTTATCTACTCCAGTGGATAATCACTTTGGCCATAGAACGAGTCATCCTCAGCCAAAAGTAATGTATAGATTGTTATCTAACCCTGAATGGCATGGTCCGGTTCCTCTGTTAACATGGGGACGAGGATATGCTGCTGTGTTTGCTCCAACAGGACCTGTGTGGATTCCAGTGCGGTGTGTAAAACCTTGGAGAGACATAATTCAATTTGGGGACAGATTAAGGCTTTGTCTGCTCAAGCCAGTCAGTTGTTACAAGATCAGAACGTGGAACCAACACCAAAGAACTTTTTAGTGGCTGCTTTTTCTTGCCTAAATGCGAACTCTCTCACTATTGTAGTGTGTCTATTTTATACATGTCTTTTCCCTCCATCTTTGGCAATGATATCCCCACAGGACGGCATTCCAGAACAAGGACTTTGGGACCAAAATCGCTTTCTGTGGGATGTTCAAAATGTTTCAAGAATAGTTAACAGAACTGACTGTTGGATTTGTATGCATGTTCCTACACACACAAAAGGAAGACTCATGGTACATGCAGTGCCTTTTAACAAAACTGGCTGGATACAACATCCCTGGATAAGATGGAATACTGGAAAACGAACATAATAGCTATACAACTTTAGCGATTGGAAGTAGAATTCAGGAGAAGGCAACATATTGTTGGGAATATACTAATACCACTAGCAATAAGAATACTTTGTGTGTAGGAAAATATCCATATTGTGACAAAACATTTGTGTTGAACAACCCCATAACATGTAATGACTCACATTTGAATCAAACCTTTGTTGAACATCTTACAAATTTTACTGAATTTGGCTGTACAAATCAAATCACGGGAGGTTGTCCGATAGAACAGGGGTGTCCTACTATATTACAAAGCATCGAAACAAATGGTTTACACTTATGTAATTTAGTAAGAGCTATGGTTAAACAATTGGTATCAGAAAATAACCACACCACAAATACATTAGATAACATCTGGATGTTATGTGGAAGAAGAGTGTATCAACGTATTCCTGCATGGTGGTCTGGTCAATGTACATTAGGATATATTGCTCCCTATATTATAATAACAGATCGTCCACCAAAGGGAACACTGAGAAATCGCAGAGAATCATGTCAATTTGTTGCTGTAGCTGCATTCAATGTGTACCTACATTAATAACAATGTTTCGGCCCAGAATTTGACCTCATAGACGCAACGAAATGTATGCGTGCAAATTGTTAAAACAAAATGAATTAAAATAAAAGAAAGGAGGAAATGTAGGGTTAATTGATTAATCAGTAGTTAGCAAACCACATTGATTAAATCAATCAAAATCCACATTCCTTCCTTCTTAATCCTTTGGCTCTTAATCTCCTATGCTCACAAGAAAAGAGACAATGGAATGTACACATAGACATCACATTCCATGCAGCAAAATATTAACTAGTAGAGAGTCATGAAGTGCCATGAAGTGATCATGAGGTGTCCATGAGGAAAGCATGCATTTGTAAACCAATAGTTGCCAAGTGTATTTTCCAATGAGCTTTTACTATTCTGAGAAGTTTGACAATAAAAGGGAGCCCCGAACAATGTTCTGTGTGGGTGCCCTTCAGGGTGCCTTCCATCGGGTGGCCTTCCCAGCACAACCTTACTCCTGTCTGCGTCTGCTTTTCTACATCACCAACATGTATACAGTACCCATGCAACGGAAGCCAGAACCAGAACTCAGAATCACAGAAACAAACAATCAATATAATAATCACAGAAGCAATCTTATATATACAGATCAGTCAAGCTAGGCTCCCAACTGTCTGACATGGCTCTCAGTCACCAAACAGTTCACATTGGCTGACTTGTTGTTATGGCTATCCCGCCTGATAATTACACTGACATCTTCTTCTACAATCATGTTAAAGTATATGTTGGTGTGTTCAAGAACAAGAGCATAGGACCCCAAATTGTGGAGGATACATGTCACAGGATGGATGATCCCCCCCCACTGCACATTGTGGTATCCACAATACTTGCTGAGATTTGATGTGGCCCTGGAGTGCAACATTGTTTCTTGTCTCTGCTTTACTTATATGGTGATAAACTATCATCTTTATTCAGTATTCTGTAACCGTAACTTAATGTTTATATATATATATATATATATATATATATATATATATATATATATATATATATATATATATATATATATATATATATATATATATATATATATATATATATATATATATATATATATATATATATATATATATATATATTTGGGGGGGAGAAGAAAATAAAGACAATTTTGCAATTTTATTTCTTGCACCTGCCTAAATTTTCTGAGAAAGTGAAGATCATGAGCTATTCAGAGGGACTGCATGAGCCATTGGCATCTGATACAAATTGGGATGATGCCAATGTGCACTGTGCCATCACAACAGGACAATTAGCTTTTCTTATTTGCATTCTGATATTGGACACAAGTATCAGAGCCCAGGTACAAGTACATGAGCCATGTTTTGTCATTTGGACTTCCTTCTACTGCTGTGATTGCCTATATTTTGTAGATGCTGCTGCTGGGTTCAGTTTAGATAGAACTCTTTTCTGCTTGGAAACAAGCTGAGAAAATAAAACAAAAAGAATCTCATTCTGTAAATTACTGGGATGGTCATTTAAATTGGAGAATAATCAGATTCTGATTGCTTAGTAATCATGACATCACCCATACAAATTATCCATCCCTCATCTTCTGTAGTTATTTTGCTACATTTTATTTTCAGATATAATTAACTTGGACAGGCATATACAGGATGGGCATATAAAGTACTTGAATAAAAATGCATGCACCTTTTAAAAGAAATGTTCACAAGAATGAGAAAAGGAGCAAGAATGTTTGCTGAATTCTTCAAAAATCTGTCTCCATTCCAGTAAACCCTTCATGGAGGAAACAGCTACAAACAGACTCACTTGGTGCAAAGTTTCCATGCAATTTTCATTTTTTAAAAAAATAATATCTGGAAAAAGTTTCACCCTTGATATTACTGGTTCCATATTGGTGTGGATATAACAAATTCAAAGTGAACAGGTGTTTACCAAGGCTTTGATAGCACTTTCCTGAATTGTTGGATTTATTTAATTACAAAAATGAGTTCTTCAACAGGTCTCCTTCCTATCCTATGATTTTTTTTTTTGGCATTTAATTTTTTAAAACAAATGAATGAACTTCCTTCACCAGCTACAAAGAGTTGATTTTGTAGTATATACAATGTCTAACCCACAACTGAAAGATACTATAATAGACCAATCTTTAAAATATTTTTCCATTGGGTGGATTGCTATGTAGGCTTCTGATTTTCTCTTTAAAAAATTATTGCTTAAAATTCAAATGGAAGCTACCGTGTTTCCCCGAAAATACGACAGGGTCTTATTTTCTTTTTACTTACAAAATATGGCCTTGGGCTTATTATAGGGGAGGGCTTATTGTTTTGGGGTTGCCGGGCGGCTGCTCCCTTGCAAACTGGCTCCCGAAGAGCTGGGCACAGCCTCAAGGGTGAAACAGCCATGAGGTGACCAAGCTCAGGAGCAACCGCCCAGCAAATCCCCTCTCCAGCCGGGCAGAGCACCATTCACTGACCTAGGGGGTATCCCTAAGGCAGCAAGCCATGTGGCGCTCTGCTCGCTCATAAGCTCCCATGGCTTGGCACATTAGGAACTCTCTGAGAGTTCCAGCAGCCAGCCCACAACCATAGAGCGCACTCCTAGAGCAGCCACTGCTGGAAGACTCGGCAGCCGAGTTTTGGAGTTTGGAACTGGAGAAGACGTTATGCTCAGAGTGAGGCGGTGGTCGCTGCTGCTGCAGGGAGATCTGGGCCCGGACATGTTGAGGCTAGGAGGCATGCCTGCTGGGGGTGGAACAGGCGCTCGCACTGACCTAGGGGGTATCCCTAATATGCTGCAGGAGCTAGGGAACGGGCAGAGCACCATGTGGCTTGGCACCTTAGGATACCCCTAGGTCAGTGAATGGCACTCTGCCCGGCTGGAGAGGGGGTTTGCCGGGCAGTTGCTTGTGAGCGTAGTCACCTCATGGCTGCTTCGCCCCTGAGGCTGTGCCCGGCTCTTCAGGAGCCAGTTCGCAAGGGAGCAGCCTCCTGGCAACTCCCCCCTCTGGCCAGGCAGAATGCCACTCCCCAACCTAGTGGTATCCTGAAGGCGCCAAGCAATGTGAGCGCCTTTCTCCCCCTGGCTCCTGTGGCTTGGCGCCTTTAGGATACCACTATGTCAGTGAGTGGTGCTCTGCCTGGCCGGATGGGGGTGTCCAGGGGTTTATTTTCGGGGGTGGGCTTATATTTTTGCCCACATGAAAAATATGGCAAGGCTGTGATAAGGCAAACCTGTTTCAGGACAGGTCATATTTTCGGGGAAACACAATATTCAGTTTGTCAAGGAATCTCTTTTTTTGCCTGAAACAAACGCCTTTAGAAAGTTTAGGGACTGGAGGCTAAAACACATGATGAACAGTTGCAGGAACTGGGTATGTCTAGTTTAATGAAAAGAAGAACAAGGGGAGACATGATAGAACTGTTCTAATATCTCAGGGGTTGCCACAAAGAAGAGGGAGTCAAGCTATTCTCCAAGGCACCTGAGGACAGGACAAGAAGCAATGGGTGGAAACCAGAGGTGGATTCTTACCGGTTCAGACTGGTTCAGTTGAACCAGTAGTAACTTGGTAGCCTGGGTCACGGGAACCAGCAGCGACCCAGGCCTGCCACGCCCTCGAACCAGTTCTCCTACAGCACTGCCATCTTGTTTTTTGGTTCTGCACATGCGCAGAACAATTTCCATTGCAAAAATGTTTTTTTAAGGCTTTACACATGCACAGACCTTTTAATTTGCAAGTGTGCATGCACACTCCATGCAAATACAAAGTGTTTGCATGCACCGAACCGGCAGTAATGCTGGCAGAAACTCACCCCTGGTGGAAACAAATCAAGGAGAGAAGCAACTTCAGTGGAGCAACTTTCCTCCAGAAGTTGTGAATGCTCCAACGCTGGACGTTTTTAAGAAGATGTTGGATAACCATTTGTCTGAAGTGGTGAAGGATTTCCTGCCTAAGCAGGGGGTTAGACTAGAAGACTTCCAAGATCCCTTCCAATTCTGTTGTTATATTCTATTCTATTCTATTCTATTCTATTCTATTCTATTCTATTCTATTCTATTCTATTCTATTCTATTCTATTCTATTATTCTATTCTATTCTATTATTCTATTCTATTCTATTCTATTCTTCTATTCTATTTAAAGAATTTATCGATCAATGCTAATATGACACTTCTTATTTCTGCAAGTTCCTGTCCTGTCTAAATATTGTACTGTTTCCTGTTCCATGACACAGTGTGGTGGAATCTACCAAATAAAAGCTAGATAATAATAATTTAATAATAATAATAATAATTTTATTTGATTAGCCACAACCCTCTCCCAAAGGACTCGGGGCGGCGTACAATCAAAATGGATAAAAAATACACATAAGACAAACATATATACAAAAAGAACAGGGACATATACATATGTGCATGGAGGAGAGTTGACTTATAAGTGAAAGACAATTAAAAAACACAACTAAAAACACAATTAAAAACACAATTTAAAATCCCCTTAAATAGAATTACTAAATTAACAAACCCATCAGGCCCATTTAACAAACCCATAAGTTTGTGTAGTTTGGTTTCAGAGCATAGCAAAAGCATTTGTGATTTTATAGAATTTTATAGAAGATACTAAGAATACACCCAAAACTTGGCCATGCTCCTCTGAAAGCTTTGAATTGTGCAGGTAACACATGGAAGAAGTGGCCTCTTTAGTGTGCAATTAATGTATCAATCAGGAAAGGATTGACAGCATTAGGAAAAAGGGAAAATTGTAATAGCTGCCATTAGATCTCAGGAAGAGACTCAACTATTTTGATCTTAGCTAAATGCCATTTCCTTCATTTGAAATTGTTCAGTGGAATTAGCTGATGTTTCCTGATCAAATGAAGAACAGTGCATAAAACATCTCAGATTTTCTGACTGTCACTGTTATGATAATCTATTGAAATATTCTTTGTTAATTAAAACATTTTGGATAAAAGAACATCTAAATGTCTTTGACCAATTAATTATATTGCAGAACGTAAGACATGTGCTCTTCCATAATCAAGAATAATTATGGAAATACAATAAAACTGATTTTAAAATGCCAACTGGCCTCATTTTCACCTAGATTTATTTTCATGGAATATTTTAATCCTGAAATTACCATGTTTCCCTGAAAATAAAACAGGGTCTTATTTTTTTTTACCCCTGAAACAAGCATTTGCCCTTATTTTTGGGGAGGTCTTATTATTTTCAAGGTGCAGGAGGTGGCGAGCGTGGTCACCTCATGGCTGCTGCTGTGTTGCAATATTTTCAAGGAGGGCTTATTTTCAGGGGAGGGCATATTTTAGTGCATGTGCTCAAAAGTCTGATTGGGCTTATTATCCAGGGAGGTCTTATTTTAGGGGAAACAGGGTAGGTCTTTCAGTTTTAAGTGCAACAAGCCACAACTACCTATAAAGAGAGCACATAAATGAATCTGTTGAGAACATTGCCCCATTTATTTCTGTGAGGGCCAAGAGAAACACCCATTACATATATGAAGCTATATGGGTCAGGCATATTTAAGGATATCACAACTATGCTGGGTATTTGTTTTCAATCAGCTATCTGAGCAAAGAAGAACCACAGTTAAGAGAAAGTTAGAAGATACTTTAATGAAATAATGGAAAATATATTTATTATGGTAAGTGAAATCACAGGAAAAGATTTCTTCATATATACTTACAGTATTTTAGATGGATATACCTTTTGCACTTTTGTTATCTTTTCAAAAAAATCCCTTATAAAATGGTACATCAACAAATTTAATAAATAAGTAAACAAGAGAGTGTGAAATATATGTGCATTGAGGAGCTAAAAACTAAACCACCCTGTTCTAAAATATAATTAAATAAACATGTTCAAAATTACATTAAAGTGCCTGGAAGGATTAAATACCATTTTAACTTAGTGCTGTGTTGAACCAGGCCAACTTCCCTATGTAAAGTTGGATCGCCATTATGTTAAATATTAGCCCTGGAGAAATTTGTTTCAGAAATTAAGAAAACAGCCCCCTATTATAAACTTAACATGCCAGAACAAATTTCAGTAGTAAATAAGTACATCTTGTTTTATAACTCTTTCAGATATATCTAAGTCAACTTCTGTTGGACAAACAAAATCAGAATTCTTGCAGTTCTTCAAACTATTTTTGAGAGCAACAGCTGCCTTGCGTATTACAATAATACAATTCAAGGTTATAAGATACAGATCAATATAACCATGCCTTCGCTCAACGAGAAAAGGCATATGTTAACAAACCAAACATCAAAAATGCCAATGCCAGTCCTAGGCTACATTATTAGAGGGATAGACTCAAAATCATGCGAAATGTTAGTACCACTTTATAGTTCCATGGTAAGACTGCACTTGGAATGTTGCATCCATTTGGTCACCACAGTATAAAAAAAAAGATGTTCCTAGAAATAGTGCAGGGAAGAGCAACAAAAATGATTAGGAGATTGGAGGCTAAAACATGAAAAAATGGTTGCAGGAATTGGATATGTCTAGTATAATGAAAAGAGGGGATAGCAGGGGTGAGTTTCTGCCAGCATTACTGCTGGTTTGCCGTGCAAATTTTTTTGCATGCACACTCTCGCTTCGCTTGAGCGCATGCCAAACATGCACTCCACATGTGTGTGCATTTGCACCTTAAAAGGTCTGTGCATGCGCACGATGTTAGAAAAGAAAAAAATAATACATTTTTGCAATGAAGATTGTTCTGCGCATGTGCAGAACCTAAAATCAAGATGGCTTCGCCGCCGATAGAACCGGTTCAGGGCATGGCAGGCTGAGTTACTACCTACTTGGCCGAACTGGTCCGAACCGATAGGAACCCACCTCTGGGGGATAGTGATAACATTATAGCAGTGTTCCAATATCTAAGGGGAGGCCACAAAGAAGAAGAGGTCAACTTATTTTCCGAAGTACCTGCAGGCAGAACAAGAAGCAATGGATGAAAACTAATCAAGAAGAGAAATAAGGAAACATTTTCTGACAGTTGGGACAACTGATCAGTGAATTCAGAAGTTATGGGTGCTCCATAACTGGATGTTTTTAGGAAGAAATTGGATAACCATTTATCTGAAATAGCATATGGTCTCCTGCTTGAGCAGGGATTTGGGCTAGAAGACTGCCAACTCTCTTCCAACACTGTTATACTGTTATATACGCCTATCTAGACCCTATTGAATCCAAGTACCATGTTTCCCTGAAAATAAGACAGGGTCTTATTTTCTTTTGACCCCGAAATAAGCACTTGGCCTTATTTTAGGGGAGGTCTTATTATTTTTGAGGTGCAGGAGATGGTGAGCATGGTCACCTCATGGCTGCTGCTGTGTTGCAATATTTTTGGGGAGGGCTTATTTTTGGGGGAGGGCTTATTTTAGCGCATGCGCTTAAAAGCCCGATTGGGCTTATTATCCGGGGAGGTCATATTTTCAGGGAAACAGGTTAGTAATTCAGTATATTTATAGTCCTATTCTATTCTGGTAACAAAGAGAACTAGATATGGCTGTCATCTATATATTGAAGATCAGATCTTGCTTCAGATTTCTCTTATCTTCAGCAGCCACATGCAGACATTGAACAAGTTGAGGCTACGGATACCATAGCAGGTCTGCAGAAATCCAAATGGCCAGTAGAGGGCATCAAATAGCAGCAGTCATTTGGTTTTGTGCAGACCAGCTATGGTGTGCCTTGTCTTTGGGAGAAGATGGCGGTCTTGCTAGATTTCCCTCAAATGCAAAATTGGAACTGAAGCGCTGGGGAGGAGAAGGAACATTTCCATACTGGTGATTTATAGCGTCCCCCAGCCATCACTGCAGCAATAAATCACTAATGCAGTCAGGCTTTATGTCACCATAGTGATGGCTGGGGGGACGCTATAAATCGGGTAGTGCAGATATGCTCAAGGTTAATCTTTTCCACCTGACATTTTTTTCCCTATTTGAAGTTATCCTCTCATGATGCTTAAGAATGTAGGTATGCTTAAGATGCTACAGAGGTAAAATCCATTCTGGTATAAGCACTACCTCTTTAATAAGAGCTCAATTCTCTTTTACTAGTTCTTATTTGTAATATAACCAAGCGTAATAATGAGTAAAAGTATTTCCTTGGTCATTTACCACTCCCATCTATTCCTTGGCTGTTTTCTCCATTGTAGCCATTTGACTATGAGTTCCTGTGAAATAATGCTTATCTTCTTTTTTAATATGACTCTAAAACACTCATTTTTGAACAATGCTGAATAAATATGATGAACATTTTAGAAATATAAGTATTTTAAAAAAATATTTCTTATGCTTTCTTTCTCTGTTTTTTCCCCAATATCATTCTTCCAGACTCTGTCTGTTATAATATTAACTCAGAGATAGGAATATCCATGGAGGAGGAGATTAAAAAAAAACACCTCAATTGGATGGCCATGACTGATCAGGCCCCTACTTTTTTGTGTTTGATACATTTGTGCTGTATATAAAATAAGATTGCGACAGCCATCTTTACATCGCTCTTTTTCTAAATTCTCCCCACCACAGTACTGATGTGCAGAGATCTAGCATATACAGCAATAAAGCATCACAAATACTATACCCTTATCAAATACTGCTGAGTTTCACTGACACCAAAGGTACAAGATCTTTCAAATTAACATTTTTTTCAAATTCACTAGTCCCTGATCTCTCCTGCATTCATGTGAAGAAGCAAACCGAACCGATTTCTTCTGACTTAACTAAAGCCTGCAAGTTAGAATAATCAAAACTTTGTGCTTGGGTGCAATATTTCCCGATTGTGATCGATAGGATGCCAACAGTTATCTTGCAAAAAATTTAGAGATTGAGCCACCAATAAGTGACTTAGAGTGGAAATCCAAGCCTTACAGGAAACTATCCCCCCCTCCCACCCCCACCACAATATAGCAGAAATGGATAATTGCATTTGGAAATAGGCAAATTAAGCATTCATTATTCATTTATGATAATCCTTATTATTAAATAGTCCCTCCCTGATAAGACCATTAAGTCCAGAATCCTGAGATATCCTCTGCTGTGAATCATTGAATGTCAAATCCCTGAGCGGTAAGATTTAGATCTGAAGTACAAACAGAGCGTAAGTTTTTGCCTGAGAAAAGAAATTGGCTTACTTACTCAGCTTGTGTTGGCAGAGGTGAGGACTCAGGGAATAGATAGGTGAATGCTAAACAACATTTGCCACTGCTGACATAAAAGCAATGGCCCATTTATTGGAGTAGTGCTTCTCTTTACAATCCTTCACCGAAGGACCAAAAGGCACACACATCCCTCTTCTTTTAGCCCAAGGACTAATAAAGTATCACTTTCTTTACCTGCGTCTGTTTTCTCAATCTCTAAAGCACAAGGTCCACTAGTTGGGCATTTGGTCTGGCCCCAGGATAGTCACCGTTCTTGAGTAAAACCCACACTGCTTGTTCTTTATTCTTGTTATCTCTCAAATGGAGCTTCTTGTTCTTTTAACCATTTGGTGCAGGAAGAGGGGAAGAACATAACACCCTTGGTGCACGACAAAAGCATCTCTGGATTCTCTGCTTTGCTCAGTCTGGCAAGGCATCTTCAGTGCAAAGATGCTTCTGAAAAGAATAATTTGAGGAAGAAGCTTTGACAAGTCTAAGCAAGCATGCAACCATTGCAAAGAACGAAAATAACCCTGGTTCCAGCTTGTCAAATTTCATATCTGATAACAAGTGCAATGCCAGCATGCAACAGAGAAGAATTAAAGCTAAAGCATACACTCTTCAAAGGCCTTCTTTTCCTACACCATGCATGATTCAAAACTCAGGTCTGTTTTATAGTGTTGTATTGTAACATGGGGAGATGTGTGGGAAATGAAATAACAGTTGTTTTATGTGTTTATTCCTTTTAAATTATATTGGCCTCATTCTGTTTTTAATGTTCAACTTCCCCTTGTGTTCATTTAAAAATACCTTTTAACCAGATGTTTCGAGTCTGTGAGCCAGAATTGTGTAAAACCAAGCAATTAACTAGGACCTGAACTGATAACTTTGCCCAATCATTGGGTACCAGTCTCACTCCAGCATTGGCACTTAAGCTTTTGGGCACTTTTCTAGTTGCAGAAGGAAAAGATTATTTTTTCCCAGTGTCCCTGTTCATTTTCTTTTAAAAAGGGAGGATCTGATTCTTCAATAAACTGGATAAAAAATGTTGCCAAGAAGCAGAAAGTAAATGGTATTTTTTTCAATTGCCTTTCTGGCACTGAAAGTTTGCCATAGTAAAAGTAACTGCAACTGGACAGTATAATCTGGGATCATCTACTAAACAGGATTGGGCTTTGTTAGTATCTGTGTTGAAGACCACCAAGGAATTCCAGGACTGTGGGCTTGTTTTAGAGATTGGGGAATGTATCTTGGAATAAAAAACTGTATCCAAGTACTTTTGTTACAATGCCAAGAAAGCTATATGAACAAGTCCATGACATCACCATTGTTTGATTTGAATGAACTTTCTACTAGAAGCTTTCATAGTGATAATTGAAGCGGTATTTCCAGTACTGCTGTAGTATTTTCCAAACACTGTCAATCACTATTCATTCTGGGTAGCCTCACAATTAAATCTAATTTTGGACAGTGTAGGACATAATTCTTAAAAGAATTATGCTGTTTAATATAACACTGAATCTGTGTCAGTGCTGGAAAGAAACCCTTCACTACTTGGACCAAACACATGATGACTGGAAAATACTATTCATGGTATTTCTCAGGCAGATGGCTCAAAGGGAGAGAGAGCCAACATTTCCAGCTTGCTTGCCTGGTCTGGTGCAGAGGGGGGCATGTGAGTGGTAGGTGCATGCACATGTGCATAACTCCATTTGTGCGAGGAGCGTGCATGTGCACCCTTTACTTGTGCAAATGGAGATTTGCGAATAAGTGGAGGGTGAGCAGCAGGCACTTGTGCTCCTGCACGAAGCTCCTCTTGTGTGAATGCAAGCCTCCTCCACTCGTACAAGTGGAGGTTCACAAGGGTGTGCTTTCCCATTTCTCCTGCAACCCAGTTTTGAACAGGCTGCAGCCTGGTAATGGGCCACAGCCCAAGGGTTGGGGACCCCTGCTGTATAGTGAGTATCTGAAAATTGACATAAGGAGATGGAGTTTATCAATGCAACGTTATCTACATAATAATAATAATAATAATAATAATAATAATAATAATAATAATAATAATAATAATGATGATGATAATAATAATAATAATAAAATTTATTTCTTAGCCACACCCTCTCCCGAAGGACTCGGGGCGGCGTACAATAAAAAACACATAAAATACAGGACAAACAATACACACACAAAATAAACGAATACGTGTACCTGGAGGAGGTAGGCAGATGAATAAAGACAATTAAAAACACAATTTAAAATCCCCTAATAAAATTCCAAAAATCACAAAATTAAAAAACCCGTCAGGAGCAGTGTGAACGAACTATGGTTGAGCCAGGCCAGCTACTTGGAATAGGTGGGTCTTGAGCTTTATCCGGAAGGCGCGGAGGTCAGAGGTGGTCTTAATATCCGGGGGAAGGTCATTCCACAGGGCTGGCTCTGCTCCTAGACGCCGCCCCCCGACATTGTCTGGTGGACGGCACCTGGAGGAGTCCCTCTCTGTGCGAGCGAATTGGTCGCAGGGATGTATGGGGCAGGATACGATCCCGCAAGTAGCTAGGTCCTGAGCCATGGAGTGCTTTAAAGATCGTTATCAAGACCTTGAAACGCACCCGGTAGACCACAGGGAGCCAGTGCAGCTTGCGCAGGAAAGGTGTCACATGGGAGTACCTTGTACTCCCCATAATTACCCACGCGGCCGCGTTCTGGACCAACTGTAGTCTCCGAGTGCATTTCAAGGGAAGCCCCATGTAGAGAGCGTTACAGTAGTCCAGGCAAGACGTCACCAGCGCATGAGTGACTGTGCGCAAGGCATCCCGGTCCAATAGGGAGCGCAATTGGCACACCTGGTGGAACGCCCCCCTTGCCACGGCCGTCACATGGTCATCCATGGACAGCCGAGCATCCAGGAGGACGCCCAAATTGCGCGCCTGCTCCACCGGGGCAAGTTGTACGCCCCCGATGGCCAGAGATGGAATTAACTGGTTGAACCGGGGGGCCGGAACCCACAGCCACTCCGTCTTGGAGGGGTTGAGCTTGAGTCGGTTGTCATCCATCCAGACCCGTACGGCTTCCACACACCGGGACATCACTTCGACGGCCTCGTTGGGGTGGTTCGGGTGGAGATGTACAGCTGAGTATCATCAGCGTACAGATGGTATCCCACCCCGAAACCACGGATGATCTCACCCAGCGGCTTCATATATGTGTTGAACAGGAGCGGCGAGAGGACCGACCCCTGTGGCACCCCACAGGTAAGGGGGCTTAGAGTCGACCTCTGCTCCCCTGTCAACACACGTTGCATCCGGCCGGAAAGGTAGGAGCCGAACCACCATAAAACGGTGCCCCCGACCCCCAACCCCTCCAGTCGGTGCAACAAGATACCATGGTCGATGGTATCAAAAGCCGCCGAGAGGTCTAATAGGACCAGGATAGAGGAACAACCCCTATCTCTGGTCCTCCAGAGATCATCCACCAACGCGACCAAGGCCGTCTCCGTGCTGTGCCCAGGGCGAAAGCCGGACTGGCGCGGGTCTAAATAATCATTTTCCTCCAGATGTCGTGGAAACTGATAAGCCACCACACTCTCTACAACCTTCACCAGAAAGGGAAGGTTGGAGACAGGACGATAATTGGCCAGCTCCGTAGGGTCCAGGGAAGGCTTCTTGAGCAAGGGTCTCACCACCGCCTCTTTCAAGGCGGCTGGAAGAGACCCCTCACCCAGCGAAGCATTCACTAGGCCCAGGAGCCAGTCACGTGTAACCTCCCAGGATGCCAGTACAAGCCAGGAGGGACACGGGTCCAGTAAACATGTGGTAGGTCGCAGTCGTCCACGCACTCTGTCCAAATCCTCGATGGCAACCAAGTCAAACTCCTCCCAGATTGGTCTCTCAAGACTCGCCACGGACGCCTCTACAGGGCCACTGAAAGGGACCCAATCCTTCCGGATTTGAGCGATTTTATCCTGCAGATATTTCCCAAATTCCTCTGCCCTTCCCTGTAAAGGGGCCTCCCGCGGCCTCTGAAATAGGAGGGAGCGGGACACCCGAAACAGGGCGGCAGGGCGGTTCTCTGCGGATGCAATGAGAGTGGCACAATATTGACGTTTGGCCACTCTCAATGCCACAAGGTACGTCCTTAAATGGGCTCGTACCTGTGTCCGGTCAAATTCGGAGCGGGAGGATCTCCAACGACTCTCTAGGCATCTCTTGCGGCGCTTCATCACCCTTAGCTCCTCGGTAAACCAAGGGGCCAGGATGGAGCGTTGCCGCCGGAGAGGCCGCAAAGGCGCCACCCGGTTCAAGGCCCTGGTAGTCGCATTGTTCCACGCGACAACCAGGTCCTCTACCCGAGGGCGGGTCAGGGCCGCAGAAGGTGGCCCAAGCTCCATCTGGAACCTCTCTGGTTCCATCAGGCGCCTGGGGCGGAACCATCTAGTGTTATTAGTTATAGCAATTACAACTTAACTGGGTCAAAGGATCACCATTTGAGAAATACCAATCCCAACCCACTTTCTCTAGATCTGCTATCCCATGAAATGTATCAGGTGTACATTATGCTGGCAAAGATTTATGACATCAGTAGCTTATCCCCACTGGCCAAACATATGGGAGAAGATATGACTTTGCCACTGCAATCAATCTGTGTTTGGAATGTGTGTTGTGTGTTTCCAGTCTTGGCAGTGGATTCTATAATGCACAGGGTTGTCTTTTTCAACTGTTTTTTCTCCCCAGTTAGGTTTCTCTTGAAAATATATTTTTTAAAGTTCTCATTCAGTTTAATGAAAGATAAACTGCTTTTGCTTGATTATTTTTCTGAAAGAAAACATTTCAGTGAAATCATCAAGCAGTGGGTGCAAATTTTCATCTTACACTTAATTATGGGATAGATACGTAATGTGAAAACCCATCAGCTTTTACTGAATAATCAGCCATCCTTTTGCTACCAAATTTGAGTTGTAAAAAAACCTCGATGACCTCTAGTTGGTAGCATAGAACAAATGACTAGTTCAACTCTATTGCCCTCTAGTGGTCATGTTGCTCACAGATTTGGTAGTTTGACTATCAAGTGGCCTACCCTTTTCATACCTCAGTTAAATCCATGGAGAAGATAATGAGATTTTTCAGATCAAGACGTTTGACCTGCAAAGTGATGGATGTGTCTCCTTATAAAGCAAATTCAAAAATACCAATAACATAGTTTAAACCATTGAAACAAACATTCCAAGAAGAAAATCACCTGTCACGTTCTGGCGTTCACATTGCATACAAACAGAGATTCAGTTTGTTTGGTGAAAAACTTTTATCTCTATCTAACAAACTACGTGATAACTAGCACTAAATGACAATGATACAAAGGTAATCAAATCCAAGTCAATTCTAACCAAGTTAACACCATCACCCATATATATATACCATTACCCCACCCAGCTCCACCCACAACTCCACCCAGATGACACCCACCCACCATCACCAATCACAATGACCCATACCTCCAGCCACACCCCCACTCAGTGTCATCATAGCCTCTTTCCTGGTTAGCCACATCTGAGCAAAGAGTTCCATCAGAGGAGGCAGTTGCACCCTAGTAGAAGAGCCACATGCAGCTACAGGCTCAATCGGCATCAGAGAGGCAACATCAACGTGGCAGCGTTGCATGGTGGGCATGATGATGGACAGGGTCCCCCTGGAAGGTAGCCTGAGAGCTGACATCACTTTTGGGGTGGGGGAAAAAGTTTAATAGATAGGTTTCAGCTCCTTGTTAGCATGATCATTTCTTGATTTACTATTTTAAGTACAATGTGGAGTGTAATATTGCAAAACCCAGTGAATAAAAATTGTATTGATAAGAATCACTGTGTTTTTCTACAGATAGTACCTCTTTGTTACAATAGCACCTGCTTATACAATTCCATTTTGGAAACAGATCCAATTAATGCTAATTAAAATAACTTCTTGCTTCCCATGTGGTTTCTATGACCAATCAAAAGCTCCATTTCTAGGTTGCTGTACTATTTCAATAGGGTGCTTGGTGGCAGGCATGCAGTTTGATGAATTAAAATGTCATTAAGAAAGCTATAAAGGAAACTGGTCTATTAGGGTTCTTTTTAATTTGCAAAAAAAAGTTGTTTGTTTACCCTGGATAAACAATATAGAATCATTATGAATGCAAGTATTATTTCTCTCCAAACCATGAGAATTCACAATAAATAGAGTATAGAATTTTGAGAAATGGCCTATTACTTAATCGTAGATTTTTATAGGAATGGGCAGATGTGATAGACAGATGGGTGGACTAACAGGACTGAGTGCATTATTAGCTGTTCAGACATTTGTTGAATGTCAGCCAAAACTACTGAAACGTGGCAGTCGGACATTGTAAAACATACCCTATATCCCTCTGGAATAAAAACTCACAACATGCATGGTATTATATTGTGGGCTTTCTTGTGGAATCAGAAAATAATGATACACACTCAAATCCTCCCAAGCAGTAATTTCATCCAAAGCCATATAAACTGTCAGTTTTCAATATGCCTAGATGAAACCTTTTCAAATGAGTTTCTGACAGGAATACTGTATATTACTTAGATTGCATGGATCACATTTTGCAATGATATAGAGTGAGCCTGGGAATGGGAAGGGCATCTCTCCTGGCCCTTTTTGATATGTCAGTAGGCTTCATTATTAGTGACCATGGTATCTTTTGGGGGATGAGGAGAAGGAGGCATGGTGGTAGCAGACCATAATGAGCACCTGTGCTGAATCCACCTGTGCTGAATCCAGAGATCCCTACGTATTCAGAGAAAACTCATTTATTTTAGATGCTTTTTATTAGATGTTTTAAGGAAAATCACCATCTGTATTTTCCTTGAAATTCTGGTACAACATTTGAATGCAAAAAAAAAAAAGTGCTAATGTTTTTCTTTAAGACCCACGGAATCACAGAATAACATAGTTGGAAGGGATCTTGGAGGTCTTCTAGTCCAACCCCATGCTCAGCTAGGAGACTCTATATCATTTCAGACAAATGGTTGTCCAATCTCTTCTTAAAAACTTCCAGTGTTGGAGCAGCCACAACTTCTGGACACAAGTTGTTCCACTGAGTAGTTGTTCTAATTGTCAGGAGATTTGCTAGGTTCTTCTCTCCTTGATTAAAAACCTTGATGAGTTTTTGTGATCTATACAACCAATAATGGTTGCATACCAAGACTTGACAAAGCTAATTGATAAGCATCCAATTCACAGAAAACCAGAAAAAAGAATAATTGCTTGATTTCCTTGCTTAGTTTCAGTTTGAACCTGCAGACTTTATAATATTTATTTTGGGGAGAACCAGTGGCTGGTCTAATTGAACAATGCTACTTGACGGCCTGCATCCTCAACAGTGATATATATTTCAACCCTACCTCGTTGTATGGGGCCAATGATGTCTTATGTTACGAATCTGTGTTATGCATAATATACACATTTTATTCAAATCCTGAAGCTGTCTTTGGGATAAGAACTGGCTCTTTTTACTGAAATAAATCTAGACTTGCACTCCTGATGGTGGAATGTTCTCCAACTTCTGGTGGATTCTTTTTCTAGAATTCTTTCTCTTCAGTGGTGATCACAGAATATAAACAGTCCTTTGAAAGGGGAAATATAATTTTGGGGCTGGCTGATAAAGAGACTCTAATATGTGAAAGTGGATCTTGGTAATAAGCAGCAGCTAATTGGAAATAGACTTTAGCATCTCCGAAGGAGGTCATATTGTGAGTCACAGTCTAATGGTGAATAATACTTGAAAAAACAATCAGCTCTCTAACATGACAAGAATGATTTGCAGTTAATAATAGAGGGGGGGAAAGGCCAGGCTTTTCAGTTACCCTTGGCTTCACATAGGACAAAATAAAATACCACTTCAGCTCCCGGGAGCTGCTTGCTTTCTTCCCAGTCATTAGTGCTTAGTTATATCTTAGTGATAAAATCTGTCATTGCTGACTTTATTGACATTAAAGTTGATTTATTTGCATGCCTAGCGAGTAAGAACTGAATTATGCTAGCATTCACATTGCTTGAATACTTCAGATAGCAAGTGCATCACGAGCTTAATTGTCTTTTGCTGCTTCACTTGCTTTGTAATCTTGATGGAAAATACTGGACCAATTTCTTCTCAGCTCAATGGTCGCTTATGTCACTTACCAAACTCTAGGGTTGCATTTGCACCCAGACACCTAAAAGAGCAATAAAACAAGCAAAAAAATGGAAAATGATATTTAAAATGGAGAGAAAAATATTTTTTTCTAACATGAATTTTAAGTAATGACCTTTCAAAATAATTATGATCTATAATAAAAGGTATGTCCTGATCATAATGTCAAAATGAAAGGGAAGCTGTGAGGTCAATTATGTTGTAAAAATTCTCCATCATGATATTCCCATCTATGTTGGGGCTTCCAGATTGTTGCTTTACTCTGTGAGTAAAAATGTTGAGACTCTAGAAAGAGTGCAGAGAAGGGCAACAAAGATGATTAGGGGACTGGAAGCTAAAACATACAAAGAATGGTTGCAAGAACTGGGTATGTGTAGTCTGATGAAAAGAAGGACTAGGAGAGACATATTAGCAGTGTTCCAACATCTCAGGGGCTGCCACAAAGAAGAGGGAGTCAAGCTATTCTCCAAAGCACCTGAGGGCAGGACAAGAAGCAATGGGTGGAAATTAATCAAGGAGAGAAGCAGCTTAGAACTAAGAAGAAATTTCCTAACAGTTAGAACAATTAATCAGAGGAACAACTTTCCCCCAAAAGTTGTAAATGTCTCAACACTGGAAGTTTTTAAAAAAGTGATTGGATAATCATTTGTCTGAAATGGTATAGGGTTTCTCAAACCCCTAAGCAGGGGGTTGGACTAGGAGACCTCCAAGGTACCTTCCAACTCTGCTATTCTATCCTATCCTATCCCATCCCATCCCATCCCATCCCATCCCATCCCATCCCATCATATTCTCCCAGATAATGTAGTTAACTTTCTAAAAAGAAATATTCCACAGTGCAATATTTTATTTAAATATATTATATCACAGCTTCTTTGGCATCTAAGACAATTGTGCACTCAGTGACTATAGTCTGGACAATTCATCAAGAAAGCAATGCTTTAAAATACAAAATTATGGATGTGAATTACTGCAGTGGGATCCTTGATGCTCTCTGAATTTGGTGAGGTTTTTTTTTTTTTTTGAAAATGTTTCATTACTAAACTAG
Organism: Natrix helvetica; assembly: GCF_964273705.1. Taxonomy (NCBI): domain Eukaryota; kingdom Metazoa; phylum Chordata; class Lepidosauria; order Squamata; family Natricidae; genus Natrix; species Natrix helvetica. The sequence continues at coordinate 63,608,610 of NC_138548.1, forward strand.
GTAACACCGTCATTGGTAATGAAATGCCTGCAAGAAAGCCATCAAGCTCAGAGAGCACCACAGACCACACAGTTCAACCCTGACCTACAAATATTCTCTTCTATAAATTAGTGCACTCCTCTCCAAATTCATTTTTTTCTCTCTCAGCTTTCAGAATGCATAAGAATAGTCAGTCTGGTTGGGAATTCTGGACATTAAATTTCTCTGGGGGAACTTTGGTCCCGGCGTGAATGTTTGATTCAGCAGGATGAAGGTGTAACATCCAAGTCAGAAGCAGATATACTTAGTTTTGCAACTAGAGAATCAGAAACATCACCCTTGGGAACAGCCGAATGGATTTTGAGCAAAGCCATTTTTTCTTCAATGTTCAGTTCATCTTGTTAGAAAAAAAAAACTTTGTCACCCTTTCCTTCTCTCCCTAAAATATATTTTCAATAACTGGTTATCTATCATGTTAAAATGATGGTTTTGAAGTACATTCAAAAACCCCATGTATATCAGACAGTCTGGACAGATGGAAAAAGAGAGAGCAATAGATAGCTATGGCATTGTATTGTTTATGACTCAATTTTCGTACAATTTATAAGTGATTTTAATGAGTCTCTAGACCATAAAAGGTTAAGTTGTTTGCTTTAAGTGTATTGAGTGGTTTTTGATTCTATTCATAATGCATTTGATGATGCTTGAAGATCTTGCTCACATTAACAGGAACTTTTTTACTTTACTAGTTTTCTTTCGGTCCTCTTATAAATAGAAAAGAGGGAGATGAGAAAACAGGCAGAAAGAAAACAGCAAACAGAGGGTCTCTGTGGCATATCAAGGGATTTTTATAGAACTGATTTAATCAGGGTCACCTCCGCACCACACCTTGTAACAGTTCATCCCTCAGGATCTACCATATCATGATGTTTTTCCAATTGGCTTCTTGAAACTTACCGAGCCACAATAGTAGTTTAGTTAATTTGATAGGAAAAACTCAACTTTAGTTTGAAGATCTGGATATATCTTGTTCTTTTCATATACCTTCCCCTTTTATCTATCCACTTTAATTGATATTCACCAATGCTACATGTTATTTTAACTTCTGCTGTTGGTCATTTATCCATTATCTCTTCCATCATAAGCTTCTAAATGGATGTGGCCTTTCTAGTTTTGTTGAACTTCAAAACCCCTTCCATTTTTTTAAGTTCTAAAAACGTTTCAAAATCAATTCTAAATGGATGTACATGAAGAGAAGAAGGTTTGCCTGTTTCTATTCTCATGATAACTGTGTCTTAAACAGAACTTATTGAATTTACATTCCCCACCCTGAATCAGTTGATTGAAGCCATATGGAAGGATACAGGTGTATGAACAAGTCTGTTGAATGGCCACATTTTCTCCTTCTTCCTACAAAGTACAGCACACTTTTCTTCTAGATGCACGGGGAAATTTCTACTTCTAAGTAGAAGCTCGAAAAAGAAATACACACAAAGAAGAGATTTTGAGCTGGATCTTCTATAACATTCTACCAACAGTGCAAAAAACCAATGGTCCCTAAAGATCTTCATGCAAATATGCAAAATAGAGACCTCTGTTTATTCATTGCAGCTTTTTGATATTTGCAGGTCTGCAACACATATTATCTTCCAAGGGATATTTATTCCTAGCAAGTGGTACCAGTTTATATCAAGTTAAATATCTAAATAAACTTTCTGAACTGTATACAGAGAGAAAAAAGAGATTCAAATAGAAATTAATTACAAGTAATTATTGAATGACTGATCCTGTGGGCTTTGTAAATCTCTGAACATCTGGTGAAAATGACATTTAAAATCTTTAACACTGTTTTTTTATATATACTAGGAAATAATTTGAGTTGCATTCTGTAATTTACTTTATCTGTTGAATTGCAGCCAATACCAGTGGGTTTATCTTTGTGAGTCATTGGGGAAAAGTTTATTATAGCTATTATGGCAGCCTTGAATTTAAACAACAGCCAGGTAGTTAAGTGATAAGAAATATCCAGCAGGTGAATATATGGGATTCCACTCAAGCAAGTCAGCTGCAAAAGGAGGAGTGGAATTGCTTCTCTGTGTACAGAATTAGGGGGCATGCATCAGATTTGAACAAGACAAAACCAAAGGAATGAAGCCAAATATTTGTCTCCCTTGATCCAGTGTTACAGGATCCAATCTGGATTGATTACTGGGACCAGAGGTTTAGTCTCCTGACCTTTTGGACTTGTGCTGGAGCCCATCCTCAGGGAGCTTCTCTCTATTAGAATGTGATAGACATATTCCAGCACAAGTCAGAAATCTTCGAAGATTAAATATTTGTTTCCAGTGACCAACCTAGATTGGATCCTGTAAAACCAATGCAACATAAGATAATCTAGATAGAACCTTTGGTACCCTGGGATAAAAGCAAGATAAATCCAAATTGACTTTGGTTCAAATTTGATTTCTATAAAATTTGGATCCTAATGCTAATTTCTGGACCCTTGGAGTACCATGGCTTGATGTTAAAATAGCAGCTTTCTCTGACAATTAGCATCGGGAGGAAAAGATGACAGAGAAGTGAAAGAGACAATCACAATGTATCTGGCAATAAGATGAAGATGCCTAGTTCAGTCAAAGTGTGGTTGCAGGAGTTTGTTCCTTTTATTATGGAACAATAACCAGTTATCTTTTGGTTTAGTCTGGAGGGAACCAGAAAATATCCAAAGATCAAGATTAATTCACCAAATGGAGTCCTGTAACCCATATTTTTACCAATAGGAAAAACAAAAGAAAACAAAATTCTTGTTTGTGTTCCCTTCCTCAAGCCATCTTGGAGAAGGCTAGTACTTTTTCTCAATTTATTTGTAGGACTGGAAGATCTGAAGTAATGTGCCAAAATGTGAATTTTAAGATATTAAAATCTACCCCTGAGTCTCTAGCAGTGGCGGAGAAGACATACCTTTTGAAGATTGTACTCTGTCTCTTTTGTCAAGGCTGGCAGATTTCCAGCATATTGTACATTCCTGAATTTATGACATTCTAGTTCTGGTCCCCTGAAGAATTGCATTAGGTTAATGACAGTTCACTTAAAAAAAGAAAAGTTCAACTTGGATTAATTTTTCATTACTTTCCTCAATCAAGCCTTTTTTTTTTTTCCAAACCTGATGATCTTGCGGTGTTTTCTGGGTGGCAAATGAGCTTCTCCAGTTTTTTTTTCCTCTCTGTTTCATGTCACATAGTCAAGGTAGAAGGAACCAAATTTATCTGGAGTTCAGAATATTTACAGTCTTCTTCATTCCAATTTTTGCATAATGGGGGAATCTCTATGCTTTGGCAGATTTCAGGTTCAGAATTATTGAAGAGCTTTTGCCATTTTTCCATCCTGTCTGCTGTAATGTTTTTCTCTTCTAACAGTTTTAATTCATCTTAAATCATCGAGTCAGTGTTGGCACCTGGCAACTTCCTGGACAAGGCCTTGCAGTTTTCTTGAGAACGTTTTTTCGGGAATGGTTTGCTGTTGCCTCCTTCCTGACCTTGCATCCTTTACTAAAGTCTTTTGCTCCAATATAGTTTGAACAAATTCCACAACCCATTAAAACACTCCATGCCAATATGTCAAAAGAGTGATTTGGGAGTGTTACTGATTCGATGGGACTGCCATGACTCATTGGTTAAAGAAGCTGAGCTTGTCAAATGGAGAGCTGACAGCACGGATTCAAGACCTTTTCTCTGCCCAATGGGGTGACCTCCCATTACTTTTCCCAGTTCCTGCTCACTTAGCAGTTTGAAAACATGCAAATGCGACTAAATAAATAGGTACCACTTCAGTGGGAAGGTAACAGCTTTCTATGCATCTCAGTGTATAGTCATGCTGGCCACATGACCATGGAAATTGTCTTTGAACAATACTGGCTCCCACAGTTAGGAAATTGAACATAAGCACCACCCCCTAAAGTCGGATATGATTGACACAGAAACCTTTACGTTTACCTTAACTGATTTTATGGAGAGGCCGATCTCTGGCAGTGTTTGGCCAGGGTTGCCCAAGGTGACTAGGAAAGTCAAGAAATGCACGCTCCAGCTGCATTTGTCAAAGGTTAGTGTGCTGTGCTGAGGAGGGGCAATGAAACAGAACAAAGCAGAACAACAAAATTGCTTTGGCTTTCTAATCATTGGAGCGACATTGTTTTGTTATTGATCATGCTCACTGGGCAGCTAGAAGTATTATAGCTCTAGAGTGCATCAGGTTACCTATCTTTGATTTTTGATATGGTCAGTTCAACACCTCCCTTTTTTTTAAAAAAAGTGATTGTGCCTTCTATTCTTCAGGAAAAAGTCTTATGGTTTTGTGAGACTTCAGAATGCAAAGAAAATTGTCTACCATTTCTTTCTCTCTCCCCTCTCTCTCTATCTACCTACCTACCTACCCACCTACATCCATCTATCTATCTATCTATCTATCTATCTATCTATCTATCTATCTATCTATCTATCTATCTATCATCTGTCTGTCTGTCTGTGTATGCATATGTATATGTATATATATATGTATGTATGTGTTGTATTTGTACTGATAAATAAATACTGATGTAACACAAATACATATGTATGTGTGTATATACATACATAGATACATACATACATACATAGATACATACATACATACATACATACATACATATGTGTGTGTGTGTGTGTGTGTGTGTGTTGTATTTGTACTGATAAATAAATAAAGGGAGACTAGTATAGATCTATTTCGAGCTAATTAGCTCTCATCAGCTAGCCATACCCTTACTGGGATTTGAACCTGGGCTGTATTATATCTTAGGCAGGAGTCTTAGCCACTAAGCCACAGGCTCGCCTCCTTATCAGTTGAGCCAGGGAAATAGGTATGTATTTGTGTTACAACCCCTGGTATGCCTAAATATGGGAGGAAGGTCACTACTCCCTATATATATATAGGGCTGCCATCTTTCTATAAATCTTGGTTTGGGTGGGGAGTGCTGGCTCCGTTTCAGCAAGTGGATTGATTGGATGTGTGGCTGTATCATGACTGATAGATTGGTGCTGATTGGTGCTGGCTGTGTGTCCACTGTTGTTTTGTGTTGTAACGGCCTGGGTGGTGGGTGGGGCTCGTTTGTTGACTAAGGCTGGTTTCCAGATGTCTGGTAGGTGGGAGGTATCATCACGTTTATTCATGTTGTGGGGGTGTTTCTCTATTTCGATAGCTTCCATATTTATTCTCTTATTGAAGTTTTCAGTTTTGGAGATTATATGTATGTATGTATGTATGTATGTATGTATGTATGTATGTATGTATGTATGTATATCTTTGTGTGTATGTATGTATATATATGTATGTATGTGTGTGTGTATAATTTATATATATATATATATATATATATATATATAATCCTTGTGTGTATGTATGTATATATATGCATGCACACACAGACACACACACATATATATACACACACACACACACACACACAAACAAGTTTACCAGGATTTCTAAGGGCACTTCATTTATTAACCTCCCTCCATGTTGAAAATTAAGCATTTGTTCTCATTCCTTTTATGATCTCTCTCTGCAGTCACATTTTAATCCGCAAAGAACCTTATCTTTAACCCTCATTATTACAAAGTCTTCTTCACCTTCTTTGAATGATAAAGTTCGATCAAATGGCTCTAAAATCCCCAAGTTAATCACATCAGCTAATAAACATTGTTTTTGCTATACATATTAAATGCATACTCAGTTCATAGCGCACAAATGTAAAACAACCAAATGTTGGAAAATGCTGAATATAGAAAGGGACATAAGTAAAATGTAACCATTTTTAATGTTTCTTATAGGGCAGCGATGGCAAACCTTTCTTGGTGCCCCCACCCATCCCCCACCCCCACTCCTCTGGAGACCCTCTGGAGGCTTCAGGAGCTTACAGCTTTATGGGTAAACTGGAAGTTTGGAAATGGACTTCCGGTTTGTCTGTTGGGTCGTTTTTCATCCTCCGGAGGCTTCAGAGAAGCCCCTGGAAGGCCCATGAAGGCTCCGGAGGGCTTAAACTGGCCCTATGAGCAAACCGGAAGTCCATTCCTGAAGTTCCGGTTTGCCCATAGGACCATTTTTTTGCTCTCTAGAGGCTTCAGGGAAGCTCCTGAAGCCTCCGGAGGGCTTCCAGAGGTGTGGAGGAAGCTGTTATCACCCTTCCCAGGCTCCTATAAAACCTCTGAAGCCTGGGGAGGCCAACAAATGGCTTAAAAAAGGCTGAACCCCGGTGGCCAGTGCACGCATGCATGCTGGTCAGCTTTCAGGACAATGCCTCGCGTGCCCTGACAAATGGCTCCATGTGCCACCTGTAGCACGTGTGCCATAGGTTCCCCATCCCAGTTATGGGGCATGTGATCTCCTGCATGGCTGCATTATTAAGGCCATATGGGTCTCACTGAGGCCTCTCAGTGTGTTTTGCCTATGTCTAACATTTAATTTAATTTCAATTTGATTTTCACCCTAGTAGATCTTTCTGGGACATATGAAATGTCTAATGCTTCATTTTCAGAGTATTGGTGAAAGTGTATAGTTTTTTTTTTTACAAAAATACTGAGCTTCCCTACACCCAGCCTCTTATGCAAAGATCAGTTGTTGTGAATCAATCAGTGGTGGGATTCAAAAATGTTCATTACTGGTTGGCTGGGCGTGGCTAGACAGGGGTTGTGTGACTGAGTGGGTGTGGCCAACATGATGTCTCTCATGCCCACAGTCATTCAGTCACATTCCCTCCCCCCCAGGTAGCCACGCCCACAGGAAAAGGTAAGAATTTTTTTAGGATTTTTTCCCTCTCTACTCCCGTCCTTCCTTCACTAGTCGTAAAGTGACCAATCAACCTCCTTTAGGGAGGACAGTCCTTCTTTTGTAAGTTCTGTCCTCCCTCGAAAAGTGTCCTCCTACATGTCCTCCTTTTCGATATTTGAAGACTAATCTGTTGCGCGTTATGTGACGTATTTGTATTTGACATGACAATTTGTCAAGGCTCGGTATAGTGCGGTATAAGACACAATTATGAGACACATGCACTCCGCATGGGAGACCTTGAGAGAGAGCGCTGCACACAAGTAGCTTTGTTTACTACTTACCAAAACACGACACGACACATACGCATGCAGTAGACTCATGGCACATTGGCAATTGAATGACTCACGGTAATTATTTCTTTCTCAGTGAATATTCAATTATACAGAGGTAAGTACAAGTCATGTTTTATTAATTCATTATCTATTTAATAATTTCCAAATATATATAATTTTATTTATAAGTTTATACAACTCTGTTGTCAACAGAAGTGTAAAATAATTTAAATTTAAATTTTAGTGAAGTTTATTCGCTTATGTTATTAAAGTTTCAGTTGTAATAATTAATTTTATTTATTCATAATGTGCTTGCATCTTTCGTGTAGCTTTATATTTTATTTTTAATTTTAAATTTCATTTAGGGATGGAAAAATAAAAAAAGAGGAAATGCCATTTCAACGATCAATTGAAAAAGGAATTTCCATTCATCATATCAAAGAAAGATGCCATTGTTTTCTGCAATATTTGCAGAGGAGAATTTTGTATTGCAATTGGGGACAGAGCAGCTATAACAAAACACTTGTCCACCAACAAACATAAGCAATCATTAGATGCATCAGCTTCCAGTTGTAAAGTAACAGGTTTTTTAAAAACTTCAAATTATTCTGAAGATGAAAAACAGTTAGCTGCAATGGAGGGAATATTTGCATTTCATACCATAATTCACAATCAAAGTTTTCATGGTATGGATTGTACAACTAAATTATTTAAAAAGTTTCACAATGCTAAATTTTCATGCTCCAGGACAAAATGCGAGGCTATTATTAAATCAGTATTTAAAAATTACTGTGATAAAATACTTACAGCAGACTTGAAAATTGCAGCATTTGTAACGGTTTTATCTGATGCATCAAATCATAATGAAACCAAATTGTATCAAATACTAGTAAGATATTTTAATGTTACCAAGGGGATTCAAGTAAAAATTTTAAATTTAGAAACCATTGAGGGTGAAACTGCTGAAATTTTGTCAAACCATCTATACAGAGTAATAAATGAAAACAATTTGAAATCCAAAGTTGTTGCACTAACAGTTGATAATACAAACACAAATTTTGGTGGGCGAAGACGCAAAGGGGTGAATAATATGTATGTAAAATTACAAGCTATACTCCAAAAGAAAATACTAGGAATAGGTTGTAATGCACATATTTTGTCAAATGCAATCAACAAGGCGTCATGTGCCATGCCAATTGATGTAGAAGTAGTAATAACTACAATTTATTTGTATTTTAGTTGTTTTACCGTTCGTGTGGCTACTTTAAAACAATTTTGTGAAGAAGCGAATGTTGAATAAAAAAAACTTTTAGGATATTCAAAAGTTAGATGGCTTGGTCTAACACCTGCTGTAGAGCATGTTCTACAATTATTTGAGCCTCTCCGTTCATATTTTTTAAGTTTAGACAAATGTCCTAAAATCCTGGAATCGTTTTTCAATAATGAAATATCTGAGATATTAATGTATTTTGTACATAATCAAGCATCTATTTTTCACAAAACGATTCAAAAGATTGAAGGTGAACACATTTCAGCTACAGAAGTTAGTCTTATTTTGAATGACTTTATCCTTCAATATAAATCTCGATTTGAAGATAAATTTCTTCCTTTAATTATAAAAAGAAAATTGTCAGACTTAGAGGAATCAAATCCGGGCATAACGGAAAAGTTTATCAAAGAAATGCAGAATTTTTGCCAAACATGTTTTCAATATATCAAAGAATGGTCTGAAACAAACATCACGGGAAATAACAGTTTTCAATGGTGTTTTTTGACTTCATTCGCAAGTATATTGGACAGATATTGAATCTTTTATTGAGATTTTATCTAAAGAAATGCTAGACATTCAAATAGACGACAATTGTCTCTGAAGAAATTAGAAGACTGAATGTATATTTAAATTCTGAAAAATTAATACAATGGGAAAATCAACACGTTGAAATTGATAAAAGATGAGTGGATATTTTTAGCCATTTCAAAAATGAACATATTCCATGTGAAAATTTATTTATACTTGTTCAATTTACATTGTGCTGCCCTGGAACTAATGCAGCAGTTGAAAGAGTTTTTTTTTCAATTGCCAATGATTTTTGGACAAGTGAGAAATTGAGATTGAATGTTGATACTCTAGCTGCAGCACTTGCCGTAAAATTCAATATGAAGGATATTTCTTGTTCAGATATTTCCAATATATTATTAGAAAATGATACATTGACAAAAAATATTAATTCAATGGAAAAGTACTCATTTAAATAATAATTAACAGGCATGTAAGCATAATTACAATATAAAATGTTACAAATGTTTTTATTATGCATATATCTTATTTTAGTGTATTATTGTTGCAATGAATAAAATATTTCTTTTATTTACGATATTTTTTTCCAATTTATTTGTCCTCCTTTTCATTGTAAAAAAGTTGGTCACCTTACTGGTCGCCCCCATTTCCTCGCTTCCTCCCCCCCACCTCTTTCATTGCTTACCTTCCACGGCAGCTGGTCCAGTCCAGAAGGCAAAGTGACCAGAGTTTTCAGCAGCCCCCAGCCAGCCCCTGCTGCTGGCAAGTAGCTGGCTGGCAAAGAAGCCTCTCAGCCACCGCCTCTTTCCATACCAGCTCTCAAAGAGGCCAGCAGCTGGTTGCAGGACTGAAAAGTCCTCTGATAAGCAGAAAAGTGGCTGCCAACGCCATCATCTTCTTCATGCATGCTCATTCCATTGCCTTTACATCTAACATCGTGAATATTTGCAAAAGTTTTTATTTAAAAAGAAAAAGAAAACATATAATAATGAGAGACAAAATAGCTCAAACTATCATTAATTATCTTAAGACCTCTCAGTTTCAGGCTGTGTCTACCTCATTTATCATTAATCCTGAATCTACATTTCCTATGCCATCTAAGGAGAAACATTTATTGGTGTTGGCATCTCATCTCTGGAATGTCCCCACACTGAATATTTTGAAATCTTATGCTGGTTTATGTTTCTTTTGTATCACTGTCTTATGTATCTGATTAGTTTTTTAAAAAAAAGTATAATACTATTGGTATATGATTTTATTCTATTATATCCAACACTGTTGGATTTGTATGTCACTTGTATCCTGTTTTGTATATTATATACTAGTAAATATATTGCATATTCTTCTCTCAATGACACCTTTTTAAAAAACCAACTTTTATAAAGATAATCACAAGATGTATGTTAAGACTTAGCTGGAAAGCATAGAAATATATGCATGTGCACAAACCACTTGGATTAAGATAGATAGAACAATGGAAAACCTGAAGCCAGATTAACATGTGTAATCCCATTCCCTGTGTGTGTGTGTGTGTGTGTGTGTGTGTACACACACACACACACACACACAAAAGATTGGAGAAGAAGTAATTTTTGCTTCTTCTCCAATCTTGTGTGTATCTTGTAGCTCAGTATTTTGATTTTGCTTAAAACTAAAATTTGGAATGAGACAGTAAACAAGAGGATATGACTGTATTCAGAAATTATAAAAAGCTAACCTAATTTAAGAATACCATCTCAAGAATATTTTCTATTGCCAATGAAGAAAAAAAGCAAAGTGACAATGGTAGTGGGAAAATGAACATGTTAATACTTCAATTAATATTCAAACTAATCAGCTACAATAATTTGGATTGTTTCAACACTTAGATATTTTCGTTATGACATTATCTTTATTAACCCAATCCTCATTTTATCATTACTATGTCACATTTCCTCTAGTTTTCCTTAATTTTCACCATTTATTTTCTCTCCCAGAAACCCTAAGTACACCTTCAAGTAGATTCCCATAATTGCCCTATTAATCTAATAGTATAATATCACTTTTATTGAACAACTTAGTGGAAAGAAGAAAAATGTTCAGCTCTTAAACTTCATGCCAAGTCATATAATTACATTACACAAAGTGTAGAGAGACTGTAACCAGATTAGTTGTCATTTAATTTTGTTAACAAACTACAGATGTGCTGCTTGTATGATGTGAGTTCTTTAGATGCCTTTTCCTTATGTCAGAATTAATTAGTATCTCTTGTGAGAAGTTAAAAAAAGCTGTTTCTCTGTAAGATCATAAACTAGATGAACTAGCATAAAATGCTGCTAGAGATGACATTTTCCCTTTTATTTGCAATATAGAAAAAATAATTTCTACAAATTAAAAATGCTAAAGTGCAATGTAGTCAGTTTGGTAGTAGTGGCTATAGGAACAGGCTAGAAACTGGGAGACTGTGAATTCTAGTCCCAATTTAAACAACTAAATAGTTGTGTGACCTTGGGCCATTCACTCTCTCAAAGCCTTAGGAATCACACAGTGGAAACCATTCCCCAAAATCTTGCCAGATAAACTGCAGGACTTTGTGTCAGGATTCAAAATTGACTTGAAGGTAGAGTAGAGTAGAGTAGAGTAGAGTAGAGTAGAGTAGAGTAGAGTAGAGTAGAGCAGAGCAGAATAGACTAGAATAGAATAGACTAGACTAGACAAGAATAGAATAGAATAGAATAGAATAGAATAGAATAAGTGAACTGTAACTGCAAAGTAAAGAGGGAAAGATGGAAGATGTAAAGTAATGTGCATATCAGTTTGTCTGAATTGATTTTTTTAGAAGAAGGCCATGGACTTTCTTCAAATTGTATGTGTATTGTATTGTATTGTTTTGAATTGTAATGTTATGTTACATTATTTCCCCACAAAATCAGTTAAGCCCTTTTGCTACAATCTACAAAGCTCATGTATTTGCAAATATTATTTTTTCCTGGAATTTCTGCTTTAAACTCTGAAAAGAAGTTGGGTATAAAATATAAGTTTGATAATTAGATATTCCAGCACGTCTAGATCACTAATAATATATATTTTTTAAAAAATATGAATTTAATAACACCACAGATTAATTGGATATTTGAATTTTTTTCTTCATGAAATATGCATTCATAGCCAAGATTCACATCTCCTCCAATTAAATATGAATGTTATGTTTTGCCATCTTCATGTTCAGCTGTGAATGCCAAACTGGGAAATAAAAACGTAAAATAATAATGACTTTAAGAAATGAGAAATTTGGCTGACTGATCAGCTTCAACACATATGAAAAACAAATAAACGGTAAGGTAAGAACATACATATTTCGGCTAATTTTGGGGGATACCAATCATTTCTAATAGCACCGTCCCTGTTCTTTCCAAAAATGGTACTCACAATTGAGGTGCTGCAGGTCCAGTCCCTGGAGTCTCCTAAAAGAAACTGCAACTGTTCAGAAACAGCATAACAGATGTTGCAAGGAATCATTAGCCGTCAAAATGTTTGTATGAGCAGATGTACCACTTTTGATATAGCTAACTTTGGGAGGGATGAGAACTTGGAGAAAATCAATAATTAGCAGGCCTCTATAAGAATTATAAATCTAATTTTATTTAAAAGGGGATTAAGCTTCTGTGCTTTGTTGGCTGCTGTTGATCTATAAAGATAGACCATTAACTCATGAGAAAGAGAAAATGAAGGAAGCCCTATTCCATTAGCTTTGTGCACTTACTTTTTCAATTGCCTTCTTTATAAATCAGAAATGAGAAGCTTTTGAAAGTGGGGCACATGGTGATCCTTATGGCTTTGGTGGTTATCCTAGTGGGCAGGAACTATGAACCTTTGAACTATGGTGCTGGAGAAGAGTCCCATGAGACCCTTGGATGACAAGGGATCAAACAGGTCAGTTCTAGAGGAGATCAACTCTGACTGCTCTTTAGAAGGCCAGATCCTGAAGATGGAACTCAAATACTTTGGCCACCTAATGAGAAGGAAAGACTCACGGGAGAAGACCCTAATGTTGGAAAGATTGAGGGCAAAATAAGAAGGGGACGACAGAGAATGAGGTGGCTGGATGGAGTCACTGAAGCAGTAGGTGTGAGCTTAAATGGACTCCAGAGGATGGTAGGGGACAGGAAGGCCTGGAGGAATGTTGTCCATGGAGTCGCGATGGGTCGGACATGACTTCACAACTAGTAACAAAGTGGGCATGAAAGCCCATTCAGAAACATTCACAGACACATATTAATGTCTAGTATCCATGTGAGGGAGAGCTTTAATCTTATTATTCCCTGAAACCCATAAACAAAGAATCTATCTTAATGATCATTAAGAAACTATGGTTAAGGCTTTTTGCTCCATCTCAACAGTAATCCTGATCAAGATTTACAATAGCAGAAGAATAACAATAATTTTCAGGATCATAGTAGGAAGTAGGATGCAAGAGAGGGAAGAGGAACTTTTGATTGCTAATATAAGCAGTAGAGAAACAACATTTGATTAGAAATATTGGCAGGAATCACAAATTTTAACGGTGTTCATCAAGTTCCTTCTACCCAGCTTTTCATTTACTGGGTGAGGTTTACAGGGTCAGCAACAAAACTGGGTAATGTGATCTGTCAATGCCTGGAAAATTATCTTGGAAATCCAAACATTCAAGTAGTACTAGTACCATGTCTGATCCTGATTAGGGAAGTGCACAAAGTAGAAAATACATTTTGTTTTAAATAATCAAACTATCATACTTTTAAGTTTTGCCAGTCCATTTTGGATTGTCATAGTTCATCAGACACAACTCTAAGAATATCATGGTTGTTTTGAGTTTTGTATGTAACCAAATCTGGGATCCCAAGGTTAATGTGTTTGCACTCTTTCTCCCAACACTTCCTAGTGCAGTATATCCCACAGGCTTTCTATCTTCAGTCACCTGCTCTCAATATTCCATAAGATAGTCCAGTCCCTTTCCTTCTTTTCCTTTTTTGCAACACTGACACCCCCACTGTGCCAAAGTAGCATCTATTACTTCCCCCTTTCTCTGATCTTCCTAGCAGAATAACAGAATTTGAAGGAACCTTTTAGATCTTCTAGTCCAACACACATCTAAAGCAGGACACCCTACTCCATTTGAGACAAATGACTGTCCAATCTTTTCTTAAAAATCTCCAGTATTGGAGTAGCAACAACTTCTGGAGGCAAGACGTTCCATTGATTGATTGCTTTATTATTACTATTAATTGTTTTACAAATTGATTTCAGCCAGTGGTGGGCTGGTGGGGGTTTGCAGGGGTTCAGGACAGTGGTGGGTTGCTAACTGGTTTAGTACCAGTTCGCTCATGCAGGTGCGCGCCCTCACGCATGCGGACAACACTTCCGTGCAAAAGCAGGTGGCTGGAGCTGCTACTACTGGTTCAACCGAACTGAGCTGAACCAGCATCAGCCCACCTATGGTTCAGGAGAACCTCTAGCTAAGATTCTATGCAATTTGGAGAACCCCCAAATCCCACTCCTGGTTGGCCCCACCTACACTGTTCCCTCTAAGGTGCGTGGCTGCGCGCCCGCGCAGGTGGCAAGAAAACACCACGCAACAGTTTCCAACTGCCACGCAGTGCTTTCTGTGGTCACAGGCGCCGGAGGCTGGGGAGGTTCTTTGCAGACGGCTAGAACTGGCCGCCCGCAAAGGACCTCCCCGCTGGACTTGTTTTGGTGAGCGTGGGGCGACTGACGCCAGGAAAGCAAGCCCGGGGAGCAGGTCCTTTGTGGGCGGCCAATCCTAGCTGCTTGCGCCCGGCGCTGCAGCTAAAGTAAAGCCCCTGCCGCTACCAGAATATCTGCTGCCGCCTCCTCCTCCTCTAACAGCACCCGACGCTGCGGCAGAGGTGAAGCCGCCAAAGCTCCCACCGGCGCCTCCCCCTCCGTTCGGAGCACCTGAGCTGGGCCCCGCGTTACCCTGCCCCCTCCTCCTCTGCTGTGCTTTTGAGGAGCCATGAGGCCACGGGAGCCAGTAGGAAGGCGGCGGAGGGGGCGGGAGCAGGGGAAAAAGGCCTCATGGCTTCTCAAAAGCATGGCAGCGGCGGAGAAGGCAGCAGGGGTAACGCGGTGCTCCGAGTGGAGGGGGCGCCAGCGGGAGCTTTGGCGGCTTCACTCCAAATGTGGAGGAGGAGGAGGAGGAGGAGGAGGAGGAGGAGGAGGAGGAGGAGGAGGAGGAGGAGGCAGCTGTTATTCTGGTGGCGGCAGGGGCTCGTCGTCGGCATCTTCAGCAGCAGCCCTGCCCCCTGTGAAAAAAGTCGAAGATGGATCCACGCAGATGACGTCGCCGCAACATGACTGGAGGAGTTATTCTGGGAGTTGAAGTCCACAAGTCTTCAAGCTGTCAGGTTTGAAGACCCTGGGGTTTTTTTTCCTAAAGGGTTAGGGGTGGACTTCCGCTCCTTCCGACAAAAATTGAAGACTCACCTGTTTCGATTAGCTGGCCTGGCATAATTATAATTGTTACAACTGCTACCTCCTGGAAGTATACTCTCAACTGGTTATTTTAAGGGTAGTGTTTTAAATCTAATTGATTTTAGGGCTTTTAGAGCCATATTTTATTCTTCTATACAGTTCTTTTAATTTTTTTTAACCTCCTCCAT
The DNA here is from genome assembly GCF_964273705.1 of Natrix helvetica. Taxonomy (NCBI): domain Eukaryota; kingdom Metazoa; phylum Chordata; class Lepidosauria; order Squamata; family Natricidae; genus Natrix; species Natrix helvetica. The sequence goes on from NC_138548.1 coordinate 63,624,155, forward strand.
GTGTATATTTATATTTATATTTATATTTGTACTTATTATCTGTTATGTGTTGTGTGGACTGTACACCGCCCCGAGTCCCTTTTTGGGAGAGGGGGCGGTTTAGAAATGCGAAGAATAAATAAATAAATAAAATAAGGGTCTTGCAACTTGACAGCTTTAAGACTTGCATGCTTCAATGCCAGAGTTCCTGAGCCAACATGACTGGAGGAGGAATTCTGGGAGTTGAAGTCCCCAAGTCTTCAAGCTGTCAAGTTTGAAGACCCCTGGGTTTTTTTTTTTTCCTAAAGGGTTAGGGGTGCAAGGGTCTTGTAACTTGACAGCTTTAAGACTTGCGTGCTTCAAATGCCAGAGTTCCTGAGCCAACATTTTGGTTGCTAAGCAGGAGCGTTGTTAAGTGATACTGACATTATATAAAACTTTTAATTAAGTGGGTACCTTGAAGAAACATAACTTTGAGTTTCAAATAATACTGATTTCGTTGTTTTAGGTGACATTTGTGAAAAAAATTCAGGTGCTCAGGCATAAAAATGTGCCGCTCAAACACTATACTTTTCTGCTCACACTGAAAAAAAATTAGAGGGAATATTGCCCGCCTACCCCACCAAGCCCCTCCGAGGAGTCCCTACGCGGTCCGTTTTATATGCAGGCAATTGTAGGGTGTAAGTGGAGGCTCAGGGAGGGCAAAAAATGGGCCTACCAATACAATACAATACAATACAATAGCAGAGTTGGAAGGGACCTTGGAGGTCTTCTAGTCCAACCCCCTGCCTAGGCAGGAAATCCTATACCGTTTCAGACAAATGGCTATCCAACATCTTCTTAAAGGCTTCCAGTGTTGGGGCATTCACAACTTCTGGAGGCAAGCTGTTCCACTGATTAATTGTTCTAACTGTCAGGAAATTTCTCCTCAGTTCTAAGTTGCTTCTCTCCTTGATTAGTTTCCACCCATTGCTTCTCGTTCTACCCTCAGGTGCCTTGGAGAATAGTTTGACTCCCTCTTCTTCGTGGCAGCCCCTGAGATATTGGAACACTGCTATCATGTCTCCCCTAGTCCTTCTTTCTCTTAAGCTAGACATACCCAGTTCCTGCAACCATTCTTCATATGTTTTAGCCTCCAGTCCCCTAATCATCTTTGTTGCTCTTCTCTGCACTCTTTCTAGAGTTTCCACATCTTTTCTACATCGTGGCGACCAGAACTGAATGCAGTATTCCAAGTGTGACCTTACCAAGGCATTATAAAGTGGTATTAACACTTCACGTGATCTTGATTCTATCCCTCTGTTGATGCAGCCTAGAACTGTGTTGGCTTTTTTGGCAGCTGCTGCACACTGCTGGCTCCAGAAGTTCCAGCAACCGGGCAGAGAACCCCTTGCTAATTTTTTTTGAAGTCCACCCCTGATTTCAGTTTATTGTAAGCTTATCTGCAAAAACTCAGTTTGAAAGGCAGCATCAATCTAGATGAAACCAACAACTAAATAAATAATTTAAAATCTTTCAAGGTTGAAGTTTTGATCTGCAAATTCTGATCCAGAAATTCCCTACTCTAACTTCACAGGAAGTTTTCTGCAAGTGTGGGCTTACTGAAAATAGTTTAACCTTTGTTTTAGAGTCAACTTCACGGTTCTGTGATTGGAACAGGATGTTTAAGGGCAGGAACATTTCAATCCTGAAACATTTTTCAAATGATATATTAGGGTTCTTTAACTGTTTATATCCAATATTTTTTTTAAATTAGGAAGACATATGCATAAGCAAACGTATTCTTGTACTCAGCACAAATTAATTTGATTAAAAATTAATTTGGTTAAAAATGTAACCAAATTTGAATGAAGCAACCCTAATTGAATGCTTAAACATTGCTTGCTGCTTTAATTTTTTAAAACTTTTCTTTAGTGATATTTCACTCAATTGTGAAATTAATATTATTTCATTAATAATATATAATTGATACTATAAATGAATGTTACTGATAAAAAATAAAGGGACATTTTGGTATTCTAGCATTTTTAAAATACAGGTAGTGCTCGATTTACCACTGCAATTGATTCCAGAATTTATGTTGCTAAGTGAGAAATTTGTGAAGTGAGTTTTGTCTCATTTTACGACTTTTCTTGTCACTTTTGTTAATTGAATGACTGCAGTGGTTAAATTAGTAACATGGTTACTTATCCCCACTGATCTTGCTTGTCAGACGGTTGCAAACGTTGATCACATGACCCCACGACATTGCAACCATCATAAATGGGAGTTGGCTGCCCAATGTGTGAATATACACTGGGGATTCTGCAATCATAAGTGTGAAAAATGGTCATAAGTCACTTTTTAAATTGCCGTTGCAACTTTGAACAGTCACTAAATGAACTGTTGTAAGTCGAGGACTACCTGTGCACATTTTACAGTTAACAGAATAAACCTGAAATGTGATTCATGCTTTGGACATGGGATTGATTATGATAATTTGTCAATTCATTTTTCCATTTTTCTTTAAAACATTGACCTACAATAAAGAACCACTGAAAATGAATTCTCCCATTAGAAGTGGACGTATTTATCAGTTTATTTATTCTTCGCATTTCTAAACCGCCCCCTCTCCCAAAAAGGGAGTTTGATTCCAGCTGTTCTGATGCCATCTAGGAAAACATCAACTTATATACATTTAGGGATGTACGGAATCTATGAATTATTTTTTTCAGCAATTCTTGACAATTCATTGAAAAATAAAGGCATATTGTGCCCTACATCATTTGAAATGAATAATATGATTCATTAAATTATAAACAATATATAACATTTTAAATATATAGAATGATGTAATTCATAGCTAATAATAGTAGTTATTAAATACATGGAGCACTAACCAATGGAGATGTGTCTCAGGGCCAGTACTGTGCAGCTTTTTAATTAATGACCTGGATAATGAGATTGATTAGCTGCTTATCAAATTTGCAGATAACCAAATGTGGAGGTCTGGTTAATATCTAGAATAACAGAATGAGACTGCGATCTTCCTGAGCAGGTGGGAAGATTGGACTGAAAAGAACAAGATGTCCTTTAAAAAGGAGAAATGTAAGGTATTACATTAAGGGAAGAAGCTTCTAGGACACAAATTCATGACTCAGTATTCATGGCTTGGAAGTACTACCTCAGAGAAGGACTTTATGAGACACAGGAAGTTCTGGGATGCATTACAAAAAGCCTAATATCAAACATGAGCAGTCCCTATTCCCCTCTACTTGGCACTCTACTTAGTGGAGTGAATTCTTGCAATTTTGGACATAACCTTTTCGAAAACATTTTTTAATATTATTTTTTATTATTTTTCATTTTCATAACAAATAATCACATATATACTATTACATAACCAACATCATATTATATTGTCAAATGTTTACATCAATTCGTCTTACCGTCAACTTCCAAAAACAATTATTGGCTCTTCTGCTCTCCATACACCGTATTTGTATCCTATCCATCACTTTCTTCTCCCTCTCTCCTCCGCCTCCCTACCTAATTTCTTCCCTCTGTCATCCTTCTCTTCTCTACTTCCCCTTCTTCTCTCCTTCTCCTCTCTCCTCTTTCCACTCCTTCTTTCTCTCCTCATCTTCCCCCTACCCTGTCTCCTATCCCTTTCTTCTTCCCTTACTTCTCTCCACTACTTCACACTCTTCCTCTCATTTACTTGGTATATTTCAGCTTATGAGCAAGCTCCATTTTATATTGATGGTATTTATAATTCCTTTTCAATATAAATATTTAATTTTAACATATATCTTCCTCCTTTTTTAAAAAGAAAAAAGTATACATATATAATAATTGTATTTTTAAACACACACAGACAGATTATTTTTGGCTGAGATGTAGACCTGGTTACGATTCCCAGCTATTCTCTTCATTATATTCATGTAGTTATGCATACTTACAGGCCCCAAATTTGTAGTTCTGTCTTTATAATCACAATTAATTTCCCATTGTAAGTATATTTCATTTTCTCTCTCCATTTTTCCATATCTTGACTTAAGTTACCCTTAATTGTCTTTAAATACCAATCCTTACTGTTCAATGTTCATTAAAATTCCATTGATCTACTATATAGAATAACAAGCGATACACATCTCACTTTGTTCATCATCTTAGAAGTTCTATATGTATCAATATTTCATATATTTTAACCTATACTTAATTGTCCTTCCATTGACATTTTCACCCAGTTATCAACACCGATTCAGAGGGCAAATCTCTGACCTACGAGGGACTTGTTGCACTCCCTCTGGGTTTGATGAGATGCTGCCCCTTCTTCACCCCCCCCCCTCAGAGAGGTTCTGATCCAAAAATGATCTCGGCATTGGTTTGCCAGACAGAGTTTATGTGAGACTCTTCATAGCTCACACCCCCTACATCTGCCCAGCTGAAGAACTTGTGGTCTACTTCCTTTTCGAAAACATTTTAACAGATTAGAATAGTTTTATGGAAGTATGGTAAAGATGATGCACACAGTAGAGTATATTAGTGGTTAGAGTGCAGTACTGCAGGCTACTTCAGCTGACTGCTTGCTGCAGTTCGGCAGTTCAGATCTCACCAGACTCAAGGTTGACTCAGCCTTCTATCCTTCCGAGGTGGGTAAAATGAGGACCCAGATTGCTGGGGGCAATTGGCTGACTCTGTAAACCGCTTAGAGACTGCTGTAAAACACTATAAACTGGTATATAAGTCTAAATGCTATTGCTATAGGCCTCATGAAAAGAGGATAAAGGAACATGGATGGAACTCTGAGAAAAGAAGACCAAGGGAGAGACATGATATTGATGTTCTTGAAGATAAAAGGATGCTTTAGGAAAGATAATTATGACCTATTTTTTACCTTCAGAAACTAGGAACAGAAACGATGTGTATGAATCACAGTTATCTTGATTTCACTTAATTGTACTATAAGTGGACTACTGTACTGACAATATCATCTGTGCAGTCTTCATTGGAACAGTTTTCTATTGAAGGCTGTTGGTTCTCCATTACTAGAAGATTTAAAAAAAAACCTGGACAGACACTTGTTGAAGATAGTTTAACTGGCTTCCTGCACATTTGGGGTTAGATGTTCACTGTAGTCCCTGTCAACCATATTATTACACCTATCTACCGTGTTTCCCTGAAAATAAGACAGGGTCTTATATTATTTTGACCCACGAAATATGGCCTTGGGCTTATTAAAGGGGAAGGGATTATTATTTTCAAGGTGCAGAAAGCAGCACGCCCACCAGCCCCACCCTCTCCGTCCCACCATCTGCTTGCTTGCGGCCACAATGACCCAAGTTCTCCTTGCATCCTGACCTTTGCCTGCCCTGCTTGCTGGCCACGGAACAGCTAACTGTGCTGCTCTGGCCTTTGGGGGGGGCTCTTCCTGGCAGAACAAACAAACAAACACACACACACACATCCACAGCCACATCACTTCACCAACTTGCTTTCCAGCTCCATTCTTCGCTCCACGTACAGGACAAGAAAAGTAGACTGTGTGCCTATGGTAAAAAAAAAATACCAGAAAATACCTTCCAACTTCTCGTTAAAAAAAAATTAAAGATCTCGCAAAGTTGGAAGTAGTTCCACAAATTACTTTTCTTGCCCTGCATGTGGCAGTGGAGAATGGAGAAGGAAAGCAGGTTAGTGGCTGCCTTGGGACGGGGGGTTGGGATCTCTTTCTCACACACACATACACACCATCCTTTCCTTGGGAGCTCTGCACAGACGCAGAGAAGGTTTCGGATAGAGCATTTGGGGGATGTGCGTCTGCGCTGAGATCCCAAGGAGAGAATGATTGCCAGGAAAAGTGGGGGGGGGGGATTTTGCCTCTTATCCTGTTCTGAGTCTGTGCTGAGCTTCAGAACAGGGTAAGGAGGAAGGAAAATCTCCCCTCCCCATTTTCAAGCCGTTCACAAAAATGCCCCATTCTGAGCCTTCAATCCTGCAATCCTGGAATATGCTGAAGGCTTGAAATGCAAACTGTTTGAAAATATGGAGGGGGATATTCCTGCCTCTCCCCGTTCTGAAGGTCACAGTGTCAGGCCTGCAGTCATATTCCTTTTTAGGATCTTTGGCCTGCCACATTCTCTATTATTTTCCTATACTGTTTCATTAATGTAGTAATTGGGAGGGGGAATAGAAAGGAGTAGAATTGTGTAATGTGTTGTTGTCATTCTTTTCTAGAAGCCCAAGGTCATCTTTTGTCTCCGCACCTCTGCACCTGAGCGGAAAGAGCTGGTGGAGATGCCAGCGTGGCTGAAGAAGATTGGACCATGTGATGGATTTATGGGTGTGGGGATAAGATCATGAACTTTCAACTGAGTGGAATCCCAGGAAGTTTTCAGATTTGGGATTCCACAGTTCGTTGCCAACATGTCTGACTTATTAAATTGGAACTTTAAGGATAGTTTTGCCTTGGACTCTGATTTAATTCTGCATGATATTTGGAACGCTGACACACAGATTGAAAACAGGATAAGAGACAAAATCCCCCCTCCCGCATGCCTTCAATCCTGCAATCCTGGATAATGTGAAGGCTTGGAATGTGGCATTTTTCAAACCTCTTGAAAATGGGGAGGGGGGATTTCGTCTCTTATCCTGTTCTCAGTCTGTGCTGACCTTCAGGACAGGGGGAGAGGCAGGAATATCTCCCTCCTCATTTTCAAACCATTTGCAAAAAAGCCCCATTTCGAGCCTTCAATGTGAATATGCAGGTGAGAAGCAACTTCCTGTAGGTATTAAACTCCATACACTTGGGACTTCGGAAGAAGCTCTTTGGCTGCTGCCAAAATGCAGGAAATCTCCCCCCACCCAACCTACAGATCGTCCTTTCAAAGAGGAGTTTCACCAGGACAAAGAGGTGGCTGAAGGCGGCGTTTGTGTTGCCTTCATCCTGGTGAAACTCCTCTTTGAAAGGACGATCTACAGGGGGGTGGAGATTCCCTGCACTTCAGCAGCAGCGTCTCCTCACATGGCTTCTTCCGATGTCCCAGGTGTATTGATTTCCATGCCTTCTTTTCCTGTTCCGTGGATGGAATTGCGAGCTGTGTCTGTCACCGTTAGGCAAGGAGGGCATGAGGCATTTGGGTTGTGTTGCTTGGCCTCCAGCTTCACAATTGGCTGCAAAAGTGACCGGCATTTGCTGGAGGTAGAGGCCTGAGTGACACCCGCGAATCAGCTGTTTTGTGAATGGAGCGGCCCAGCTGATCCGATTAAGGGGCCAAGAAGCCCTGAGCTTACCGGGGAAGGGAAGGGTTGCTCCCTGTTCTGGCTAAATCCACCCCTTCACTAGGGCTTATTTTTGGGGAAGGGTTTCTATTTTTGCCCACTGCGAAAATCTGGCATGGCCTTAGTTTCAGGACATGTCGTATTTTGGGGGAAACACGGTAGTACATTGGAAATCATTTATAAAAAATTCATGGTACAGCACAGTATTCTTCATCAAGGACAATGTATCATTTTTATAAGAAATAACAAGATGAAGCTTATAATAGAACATGCTTTAAAACTTTTAAAGTGGTTCACTTTAACTAAATGGAACCGAACAATGCTGCTTTAATACAGTGCTTATTCACAATACCATAATAAGTACATAAACATGTTGTTTGATTAAACATTTTCATACAACTAAATTTTATGAAAGGATTTCATTCACTATTATGAGAAAACATGCTCAATGGTTACTTTAAAATATAACACCCAAAGAATTTGATCATTATAGTCTATCTTCTTGCCTCCTATTTATAAAGATTGCGTAAAGTAAATCAAGTCATAATTAGTAGTATGAATCTAAAATGAATTTGGTATCTCAAATCTGACTAAAGAAATTAAAGAATAGATTTTGATTGTCCAATTGTAGTCACAGTAGAAAACTCCAAGATTTGTAGGTCACAATCATAATTTTTTTTATAATACTCCTAGTTTCACAGTGACTTGTAAATAGAAAAATAAAAATGTCTAATCAACCTTTCCTTTTACAGATCAATAAACCATGAAGAATTGAAAGGTTTATGTCTGGTTAGGATGTGCACTGAATATGACTGAAGTCTGATTTTGGGCCATATTTTCATTCAAATTGGTCAAAGTAAGTGAATTTTAACCCACTTCATTCAAATGCTGAGTTTTCATAAACGTAAAGGTTCCCCTTGTACATATGTGCTAGTAGTTCCTGACTCTAGGGCAGTGATGGCGAACCTATGGCATGCGTGCCACAGGTGGCACGCGGAGCCATTTGTCAGGGCACGCGAGGTTTGCTCGGAGGGTGGTTTTAAGCGTTCCAAAGGCTTCAGGGACCGTCCGGAGGCTTCCCTGACGCCTTCGGAGCGCTTAAAACGACCCTCCGAGGAAATAGGAAGTAACTTTCGGTTTGCTCAGAGGGTGGTTTTAAGTGTTCCGAAGGCTTCAGGGACCGTCCGGAGGCTTCCCTGATGCCTTCGGAGCGCTTAAAACCACCCTCCGAGCACACCGGAAGTCACTTCCGGTTTGCTCGGAGGGTGGTTTTAAGCGTTCCAAAGGCTTCAGGGAAGCCTCCGGACAGTCCCTGAAGCCTCCGGAGGGCCTCCGGGGGGCGGGGGAGGCTCTTTTCGCCCTCCCCAGGCTCCTATAAAGCCTCTGGAGCCTGGGGAGGGCGAAAAAAGCATGTAAAAATGGGGGGAGCGCGTTGTGCGCGCATGCACATTTGGGGGGTCATGCGTTGCATTATGGGTGTGGCACACTCGCACACAACCCCCTCTGTACTCCCCCCACTTGTGGCATGCAAGGCAAAAAAGGTTCGCCATCGCTGCTCTAGGGGATGGTACTCATCTCTGTTTCAAAGCTGAAGAGTCAGTGCTGTCCGAAGATGTCTCCATGGTCATGTGGCCAGCATGACTAAATGCCAAAGGTGCATAGAACGCAACAGTGTTCCCACCAAAGGTGGTTCCTAGTTTACTACTTGCATTTTTGCGTGCTTTCGAACTGCTAGGTTGGCAAAAGCTGAGACAAGTAATAGGAGCTCACTTGGTTATGTAGTGCTAGGGATTTGAACCGCCGAACTGCTGACCTTTCTGATTGACAAGCTCAGCGTCTTAGCCGCTGAGCCACAGTTCCCCTTTGAGTTTTCATAGCAGTCTGCTATTCTGGAATCAAGTGTGCTGCAAAGAGTGTTATTGTTGCAACCATAACAAAAACAAATCCCTTTCTAGTATTACTGACTTTAAATGATTTGGTTGGAAGGAGAATATGACTGAGAAAGGAATTCAGTAATTGACAGGACTATCTTTATATCAGAATAACCTCCTCAAACAGTTTATTGTTAGTTATTCCAGCCACAGTTCTTGGCTGGTGAACAACTTTGTGATCATTCAGAGTGATTCCTGGTTTATTATTTGCACAGTGACAACTTTCTCAGTAGTTATCCAGATTTTCAAAGTTCCTTCCAAGAAAAATCACATTTATATTTATATTGGCCGATGTTTACATAGAAGTGTGGACTTAGTTGGTGAAGATGAAGGCCAACATTATGATACATGTGTTTGTATGTGCATACCTGCACAGTGATGTCTGTTCTTATTTGTTTGTTATTTTTATATTTTAATTATCTTTCAAATATTGTTTTATGTTGCTAATCTCCTTAAGGCCATCCATTGGCAAAACAGTGGGAGATAAATATCTCACATAAAAATGAATATTGGTTGGATGGTTGGTTTAAAAATTATACCTTTAAAACACAGAATTCAGAGGGTGATTTATAAACCTGTGGATTTAAACAATCTATTTCTCTTTTTCCAATGAAAGTATCATTCCTGAGACTCTGATGATTGGCTACTTGAGTTTTCCCACTTATATTTTACATTCCAACTATTGCAACTCACAGATTATCCATAAATTTTAAATAAACAAATACTGACTATAAGACCAATTTAGTATAATATAAGGAATAGAATATTGTTTTTTTCAGGTTCAACTTTTCACTTTTACAGAAATCTTGCTTAGGAGTTTTGTTTGTAGCCCAGAGCTGCAGCTTTAGATCAAAACCAAAGATATCTTAAAGTATCATGCAAACTACATAGAGCCCAATTAAATGGATTAAGTGATAATGTATCTTTTCTTAGTTAATTATCTTTTGCATTATTAACTACTATCCTGATGAGCAAAATGGTGACCAGATGAAGGGAAGAGTCAAGGGAACAAATTCTCTGGAGAGGAATAGCTCAGGTAATACATCTGAAGCACATTGAAATTGTCAGATTCACAAGTGAAGTAATTTGGGGGAAAATTATCTAGGCGTAGAGTTCTGGAATAGTTCCCTTTGAATGACTGTTGGAACAAGAAACCACACGTATTTTAAAAGAGAATTGGACACCTTCATGATGATGGATAACTTGAGATTGCTTTTCTAAAGCTTCAACTGTGAACCATTGGTTTGAGAAAATAAATTTCCTCTTTCTTCTTTCTCTGGAACATCAGGGAGTAGAGTTTCATCTCCAAATGCAATTTCCTTAGGATGACTTGATAGATTGATTTTCATTGAACTCTGAGCCTAATCTGTCCACTCATCTGCCCAAAGATCTCCCTATCCCACCCACCTAGTAGCTGGATTTCAGGATGTATTTGGCTAGTGCTTCTCTGAAATGTTTGCTTTCCACTGCAGTCCATGACTTATCGTCCTATAAGAAACACTTCTTTCTGGCATACTGTCTATGCATTTGTACAATACTTTGTTCTGGACAGAATTTGTTTATATATGGGTGGAATGGAGTCTGATTAAATCAAGCCTTGAATTATTTCTGGCTCTAGCAATCAATCTATCTTTGTCCTGAACTTCATATGCATATGAATTGAACTCAGGAAGAAGAGACAATTTTGTACTAGTTATTACAACACCTTGTATTAGTTTAGTATTTCCTTGGTTGCGTATACATAGATTACAACTTTTCATGGGAAAAACCAGGTATTCTAGATTTTTCTGGAATATTGGTAATATAATGGAAGAAGAATGTTGATATGTACCTTTTTACTATTTTGCCATTGTGGTATTGTTGACATCCCCCATAAGAATGTTGATAGAGTCTTCATCTTTAGAAACTATTTATTACCCATCATTTGAAATGATAATGGTTGAAAAACATGGCATGCAGCTGAATCTGAAGTGTTATGAAGTAAATGTGCTAGAAAGATCTTCAGTGGAATGATCTTTATTGGGAATGCCACAGATTATGAAACTCTTCTCCTACAACTGGAAGTATTAAAAATCCCCATCTCCACTTTGTCAACCTGTCTAAAATATTAAGCGATGATGTAGATTGAAGAATTTTAGTAAACTTTACCAAACGAATACATTTTAATATCCATTACATGTGGAGAGAGGATAATTTAATTTAGTTACCTGAACAGATGCAGAAAATAACATCCAACCATTGAAATTATCTCAGTTCATTGCATACTTAACCAGCTCAGCGAAGGAATTATGGGAACCATCAAAATGACTTGGAGGTTGATCTTACAGTATTTCGTTTATGCCCTGCCCAGAGTCTCATTTAAATGTGAAAAAAGGGAAGGCGAGAAGGAAGAAGGAAATATGGAAGTTGGGTTAAAGATTGCCACACTTTGGTTTTTGCTGAAGATCCCCCATACTTTAATTACAAAATAAACTTAGTGATAGAGAAACATCAAAACAACGTCGAGCTTACACAATTTGCTTCATTTGGTTAAGAATGGGTGAACATGTTCTTCAAACACCATAATTCAGTTGAAAAGGTATAATGGAGGAGAACACTTTTAATCCCAAACAGCTTCAAAATTAGTTGAGATTCACTAAGTCAGCCATGTTCTGCAAACAAAACAATGCAGTCAAATGGAGGGAAGTTTTAAAGCTTTCATTAATTGGTGGAAAAGAAAAAAATAGATATGAAGAATGGTTGGGGGAAAAAAAGGCTTTCCATTACAGAACTCATGAATAGGAATAGCAATAGCAATAATATTTAGGCTTACAGTATATACTGCCCCATTGCAATTTACAACACTCTCTAGGTCAGTGATGGTGAAACTTTTTTGGTTTGTGTGCCAAAAGCGGGGGGAGCGCAGGGGGCTTGTGCATGGGTGTGCCACACCCATAATGCTATGCGCACGACCCCAGCATGCATGCACACATGACCAGTGTTCCCCCCCTTTTGGTGTGCTTTCTTTGCCCTCCCCAGGCTACAGAAGCTTTATAGGAGCCTCAGGAGGGTGAAAACAGCCTCCCAGGCCTCCCCGGAGGCCCTCCGGAGGCTTCAGGAGCTTTCCTGAAGCCTCCAGAGTGCGAAAAACCGACCCTATGAGCAAACCGGAATTTCGGGAACGTACTTCCAGTTTGCTTGTAGGGCCAGTTTTAGCCCCCCAGAGCATTCAGGAGGCTTCAGGAGGCTTCCCTAAAGGCTCTGGAGGGCAAAAAATGACCCTATGAGAACACCGGAAGTGACTTGCGGGTTGCTCGTAGGGCCAGTTTTAGCTGTCCAAAACCTTCAGGGAAGCCTCCTGAAGGCTCCAGAGGGCTAAAACCAGCCCTACAAGCAACCCGGAACTGACTTCCAGTTTGCTCATAGGGTTGTTTTTGCCCTCTGGAGCCTTCAGGGAAGCCTCCGAGCAAACTGGAAGTACGTTTTCATAGGGCTGGTTTTTCGCTCTCCAGAGGCTTCAAGGAAGCCTCTGAATGACAAAAAATGGACTCAAAAGAAGGCCAAAGTTAGCTGGCCAGTGCGTGCATGCATGCTGGTCAGCTGACAGGGCAACACTTCACTTGCCCTGACAAATGGCTCTGTGTACCACCTGTGGCACATGTGCCATAGGTTTATCATCATGGTTCTAGGTGATTTACAATGTAGAAGCATTATTTGCATATTTCCTCCAACAATGTGGGTCCTTGTTTTACTGATCTCAGAAGAATGGAAGGCTGAGAATGGCTCAAACTCCAGGCTGTGGGCAGAGTTTTGCCTGTAATACTGCACTTTAACCACTACACCACTAGTTCTCTTAAGAATCCTGGCATCCATGGAACATGCTCCCCTCATCTGATTGGCTTGCAGTACACAAGCCATGCCTACCTCTATCTGCCTGGTCATCGGGAAAGGGAAGGCTCATGAGATGTGAAATATTTTTTTGGGGGGGGAAATTAAGAAAATTGTGATTTTGATCTATATAATGAGATTGCGTGCTGCCAAAACCACCAATAAGGTAATAAAATTGAATTAATACTGACTGATATAACCATGTAATACAAACTGGATCATTAGCAATTACATGTTGTATTGTCACGAATTTCAATCTGGAATGTTTTCTTCCATAATTCTTAGAATAAACATTTTCTTCTGAAATATCTGAATCCCTTTTCAAGGGAAATATTAACATATTTGAAAGAATGCCTGCAGGTAAGGTCTCAGGTTTGTTTTGCTCTTTGTTTATCTTCTTATAGGATCAGTTATTTTTACTTGTTTTACCAATCTAACTTTGGGTTAAAAACAATCTATTAAGACATCACAAAATAGGTCAAACTAAAGCTATTTATTTCAAAATAACAGAATATAACAGTTTAAAAAATATACTTGGTCAGTATATTTTATAAAACATTAGGCAGCTCCAGGAAGCAGATCTGGCTGTCAGTGCTGATCCCTTAATTATGGAATTCCTTGTTTTACATTAACCTCTTTTCCTTGAAACATCTTTTTTTTAAATCAGTATGATTGCTTTTGCTTTATTTTTAAAATATAATCAGAGTTCACGCTTGTTCATGTTGTATGACTTCTGCTGTATTTGTTTGTGATGCATCCTTTCTCCATACATTGTAATCACAATTTACAAATTATCTAATTCAATAGATTAGAATCTGCTGCCAGTTAGAGAACACCGAATGAGAAGGTAGCTTCAAGCTTCATTCTTAAATAAAAATCCAATTTTTAGTCATTTGAAAAATCCAGCACATGAATAGAATGCAAACACTAGCCAATCATTTTGTGTTCTGTCCTTTTTTTTCGGTACAATTTCCCCCCAATATCTAAACATAACGCAGCAGTTCCTCTTCCAATGGCTCTTATTATCTGTTCTAAAGGAGGAAAAAAATTCAATATGGGTGCTTTTAAGCTGTTTACCTGTTTGTTCTCTATGAAAAATGGATTTGCCTTCTTCTCCACTAAAGCCATCACTGCTTTTATACAATGTAGTCCTGCATCTGATCTGTTGTAAAACAAAAGGCTGCAGAAAAGCAGTGATAAAATAAAGCATCTCGGCAAGGTGCAAAGGACAATCAATTAGATTCATTATCTGCTCTACATTCCAGTCACTGTCTTAAAAAAAAGAGAGAGCACATAATGCCATGGCAACAGTTGGAAATGCAGTTTTTTATGGTATATAATCATTAAGGGCTCTTCAACATTCCCTGAAAATTGATGTAAAAATCACAAGCCTTGTACTAACCATATTTATGCTGATTAAATGACAAGTTTGTAATTTACAGGTGCCTTATTGCCATGGTAATGCAATCATACAATTCCATTTTAGAACTCAAGGGTTTTCTTTTTTTAAAAAAAATGCTGCATGATCACTGCCTGTGAAACAGACTGCAAAGTAAGATTAAATAGGAACGGTGGCATGTAGATTCCTGACTATAGTGTTGACATTTACTGGACAATCAAATTTTGCAACCCTCCTGCACAGCAGCAGATGCTGACCTTTCAAGCTTTCCCTATCTCCTTTCACGCATTACCTGCAGAAATTAACATTAACTTGCTTCTTTGCTCCTCGTACTGCTATTAATGTCACCGGAGGGATTGAGAATCATGAATTCATTTATTACACAGGCTTGAGACCCGTTTTCGACTCCTGGGAGCTGGTATTTTTGGAAGCTGCTTCACTCAGCTACCTTTATAGTTGAGGGATAGCTTGAAGCTATAGAGTAGGAAATGTCACCTGCAACAACGGGAGAAAGAGATGGTAGAGGACAGATTCAAGGAGAATCAGAGGGGCCAAGGAGTTGAAAAAGATCCAGGATAAGGGAAGCTCAAGGTCTGAAATGAAACATCCTAAGCTGTTCTTTCTAAAGCAGTGCAGAATTGGTCACAAAGCAGCGGTGGGAGCTGTTCTTGTTAACTGAACTATGACAAATGTAAGCCCAGATAGCACAGTGTGATAACAAGGAGTTGTTCGGCAGTGCCTGCGGCCGTCTGATATTATACTCTGAAGGAAATAATAAGTTAGACAGAAATGTCACAAGCAATCCAACTTAGATTTGGTTTCATGTCTGTAAAAGACAGGGCATGGCACCTAACAGGTTTCCACAATATCTATGAAAAGAAGTCATGGCAGTTATCAAAGAATTCTTGAAAGTTCTTTTAGTAAACATATAATGTGACAGGGAAAGAAACTTTGCAATAAAATCAGTTCTTCTTGTTTGGTAATTTACTGGATCACTGAACTAAGGTGAGGTTTTCCTGCATCTGCAAAAGTATTGAGTATTTTTTGGCATCCATTAGCACTTCTGGGCACCTTGAAAAATTCTACTTTGACAGATATTTCTTATTGTCCTAATCCGAATGCTTAGGAAATTAGATATGTCATTCAACCCCACTTTGGGAAAAAGAACTAAACTTTGTTCAAGCATCTTAGACTTCATGGTTCAGGAATCTTCAAGCCATTGCAAAGACATTCCAATACTACTTTAAGTTTTACCTTAATACTCCATGGCTTGACAGTAGCTTGCAATTGTTCAGTTTCATCTTTTTCTTGCTACTTGTTAGAGGAGGGTTAGGAAGATTTCTCAGAATGGTATTCAATTCCCTAAACACAAACCACTTAAACTTTTGTCAAAAACTACATTTATTACAAAAACTATTCACAATAAAAATGGGTAATGGATAGAGTGCTTCTATAGCTTAAATGCTTTAATATTTACCAGCTTTTGAATATAATTGACAAGGATCTATCCTTGAAGACCACGAGAAACTTCTGTTGGCCCACAATGCAACAGGGCAATCATAATCCTGCCACATTGTATCTTTGCTGTTGAGGCTACACTGGTTATTGACATATTTCTAAGTGCTCTTCGATAAACTCCTTTAAAAAAATATTCTCTGGTTTGGGCCCTGGGTATCAGAAAAAACTACTTTTCCCATAAAGTGTCTGCCCATCTAACCAGGTTATCTAGGGAATGTCTGCTGAGGGTTCCTAACTACCTGGAGGAACGTCCGGAGAGGAATCAGAGGTGAACGGCTTCTGAGGGAGCTTCTCTCGAAGATAAAAGCCTTCTTGTGATCACCTGTTATTATCTTATGAGCTTCTGTTTATTAGGTTTAGATTGCCTAGAGCAGTGATGGTTAACCTTTTTTGTTATCATGTGCCAAAACCCATAAGGCAATGCATGCACTACCCCCACACCATGCCCCCTGTGTGCACCCTGCACATGTGTGCACAATCCCCGTGCAACCCCATGTTCCTCAGGAATGTACATGCTCCCCTTGCACATGCACATGTGTCTCCTGCATGCAGCCAGCCCCCCACGCATGCACAGCAGAGACCCAAAAACCAGCTGGCCAGTGGGAGGCGCATGCACATGCACAGTGGAGCTGAGCTGGGGCAATGGCTCATGTGCCTGCAGAATGGGCTCTGTGTGCCACCTGTGGCACGTGTGCCATAGTTCATCCTCATGGGACTAGAGTTGGTCCAGCCCCAAACCAGAGAGGGTTTTAAAAGGATGCAATCAGTTTATAAATCGCATGAATACAATACAATACAATACAATACAATACAATACAATAGCAGAGTTGGAAGGGACCTTGGAGGTCTTCTAGTCCAACCCCCTGTATAGGCAGGAAACCCTATATTGTTCCAGACAAATAGCTATCCAACATCTTCTTAAAGACTTCCAGTGTTGGGGCATTCACAACTTCTGGAGGCAAGCTGTTCCATTGATTAATTGTTCTAACTGTCAGGAAATTTCTCCTCAGTTCTAAGTTACTTCTCTCCTTGATTAGTTTCCACCCATTGCTTCTTGTTCTACCCTCGAATGGGTATGCTTCTAAATTGCAATTGCATCTGCATCTTTCTCCAGTGCAGCAGGGTAAGATCACAGGTTCATTTGGATTTGGAAGAAAGGATCACATTGGAAGAGTATTTAAGTACTTTATTCCAAGACACTAAATAATAATAATAATAATAATAATAATAATAATAATAATAATAATAATAATAATAATAACAATAACAATAATAATAATAATAATAAGTGGGGCCCGACTAGTAATTAATACCAAATCTGGCGAAACAACTGGCCGCTGTGATACAATTCTGTTGATGCAATAATATTAATAATAATAATAATAACAACAACAACAACATGAGACAGCAATAAAAAACATTAACACAAGACATGAACTAAACATATTCAAAAATACCAGAATGCAATAAGACAAACAAAGAAAGACCTTGAAACCCTTCTGCCAGTTGGGGAACTCCAGAGAAATGATGGTAAGTGCTTTTCTTCAAAGCCAGAAAATATACAGCACCCTTACAAATAAATTCTATAGAGATTTCTAACTATCTTATACAGGTTCTGAACCATAAGTAAACATACCTTCCATTCAATGGTCTCATCTGACTGGATTTTTACTAAAGACAAGGAGGATAAGCCTATCTTAAAATGCTTTGTCCCTATTCCAATAATAAGAATAATTTCTGCCAAGAATGAGACCATCATGACTAAGAGTCTTTGTTTATGCTGGGTGGTGATGAGACCATCTTAAAGTTAAACAATATTTCTCTCTTGATGTTAATTTACATTGAAGATGAGAATGACTAGGTAAAGTATCTTACCAAGGATAAGGCAAAACAAGTATAATCAAACTTTGGTGTAGTTGTTACATCACCAGGCAATCCAAAAGAATGTGAGTTCTAATCCCACCTTAGTCATAAAGCCAGCTAGGTGGCCTTTGGCCAATCACTCTCTCTCAATCCTAGGAAGCAGACTAAGTTAAATCTTGCCAAGGAAACTGCAGGGACTCCTCCAAGCAATCACCAGGAGTCAACACTCCCCCCATCAAGTTATGTGCTACATATTGATCATACTGAGTTCTGTATAACAAATGCAAGGAAAATAATACACTACTATCCAATTCCTTTCCACCAAACCATCTATTAAAAATACCAGCAATGTACTATCTGCCCCGCTAACAAAGAATTTTGTCTCTCATCTGGAGGGAGAAATACTTTTGCAGTTTGATTTCTTCAAATCTTTTTTAGGTCCTCGCTTGCCTTCCTCCTTTCCATTAGCTAGTGTGTTAACCAAGAGAAAAGGAATTAGCTGCTTTGCTTTTACCCTTTTATTTGATCAATTTATTCTTGTGTTAAGCAAGCTGGCTCTCTCTACCCAGTGTCTCGCCACTCTGTGAGTCTTGGCTAAGGCAATGATCTTCTCCTACCTACAATCCTCTACCTATTAAAGCTCTTTTCAATGCTTTGGAAGACACCCACCTCTTCTCCGGAGGTTATCATGCTCTAACATTATCCCATCTTGCAATAGCAACTAGAGCATCACCAATTAGTTGTAATGGTAATTGTCAACAATGGCAGCAATACACACAAACAGCAATGGCATCAGCCAAGACCAAGAATGTGACCGTGAACTGTCCTGCCAACCTTCCTTTAAAAGCCTATTGGCATCATGTTGGGCCCTTCTGTACATGCATACTAGACCTCCAATTGTGCCAAGAGAATGTTATATCAGTAATAATTGGGAAAGGCAATCATGCAAGACTATATCTTCAGGTGTCTTTAGTTATCTGGGCATCACCCCACACCGTTCTTTCTCAGATTCTCCTAAATTGTTCCTGGAAGAAGATTAGAAAATTAAGAAATGTTGTTTGGTTCTCTCTGCCCCATTGATCAGAATCATCCAACCACAGCATCTCTGACACCACTATTAAGCAGTAAATATGTATGAGCTATGTGTCACCTTGTAAGGAAAGCATATTAGTATGATGTAAAGCTGCTCTGATATCTTTGGAATCTTTTGTTTCTGGGAGAAATCCTATTTTTAAATGGAGGAAAAACGTTCCCTACAGTAGTCCTGATAGGACAGTTCAAGAAGTTTAGAAACAGGTAATCTTGGAAAATAACTCACAGCTATTAGAACAGTTTAATATATTTCTTTTCCTTCTTCATACTTCATGAATGTATGATAACTGGATTATTGATATTATTTGGAAAGAAGTCCATTGATATGAGCTGGCCATTATAAATTGCTTGTGAATGCAATTTGATCTTGGGGAGAAATTATTCCAAAAACCTAGAGGTAAAACATGAAATGAAAAGTGAATTGGAGTTGGAGCAGATATTGATGTATAGAGTTTAGGTCCTTGCTTCCTTTACAGCTTACTACAAAAGCTTTCAAAGACCAGAAGCTGACGTCACGGTGTCATGACAGTCAATCTTAGGGCTCCGAGACTGGTGCCAAAATTCCAGCCGCAGGACATCCAACTGGACCTAAACCATCCCAAAGAGATGGTGATAGGAAGGGGCATATCCTGCCAATCTCAGAGACACCCACAAAGTGTCTGGTGATCCAGGAATAGCCCTTTTGCCAGTGGCTAGGAAGCAGCCATTAAGGCTGGCAAAACTGCTGACAGCAGAAGTGAAAGTGGAAGAAAGTGTGTCGTTTATGGTGAGATTTTTACCTTTTTTCTGATTTATGAGAACATCCTAAATGAAGGGAACTAATTTAAGATAAAGACTGATGAGAGAGAGTAAGCGGTGAACATAAGGCTACAGTCAAAGTGAAAGGTTTTTTTTCTCCTTTTTATTATTGGAAGCCTGACTGAACTTTTTAATGAGCGCAGTGTTAAATGAAGTGGGCTTTTCTCTTTTTCGTTTTCCTGCCTTTTACTTTTTGGATTGTTTGATAACTAAGTTCTATTGTTCCACTGTTTAGGAGTCTTTCTTTATATACAGTGTTTCTCATTTGGCTTTTTATTTTTGCTTTTTTGCTTTTCTCTTAATAAGTCAGAGAACACAATACAGAGAGGGAAAGCTTTGGATAAGTAACACTGGCACCTAGAGGCTTTGAAACTTTGTTTCTATTTTTTGTCTAAATGAATGTTTGGAAAAGGTTGCTCTCCAAGGTTACTGGCTCAGCCAGGACTGATAGGAGAAGAGTTATTTACACAGGTGCTCATTCTGAAATTTTCAGTCCTTGAAGTTCTGCCTGGAGAGAATAGATAATAATTGTAAGAGTAAGTCTAAAGTGATCTTGAAAGGCTTACATTTTATAAAAGTTTTGAATTTATTCTTCTTTTGTTTAGAGAGCTTTAACTTTACAAGAAGCCTTGAAACTTTTTTTTTTTTTTTGCTGGTGGCAGTGTTTTCTTTCTTTCTTTCTTTTTTTTTTTGCTGCAAAGTTGGGTTCCATATCTGGTTGTTTTCAATTTTTTTTCCAATTGGATTATGACATAGAAAAGATTGAAGATTTTTATTCTCTTTTATGGGTTTTTGTTTTTTCTTTTTTCTTTTCACATTTTTGATAATAGATTTACCTACTATCTCCATTTTGCTTTCTTGTTTTACTCTTGGCTTTTTTTTCACAGAATCTTCTTCCCTTTTTCCTCGGCCTTTTTGTTTTTTTCTTCTTTTACCTTTTCTCATTTTTTAGCCTTTGATCACCTGATGGTCACTCTGGATTACAATTGATTTTTAAACCAAGTGGATTATAATATAGAAAAATTTGAAGATGAGTAAAAGAATAATAACCACTGGCTGTGCCACAAAAACACCCTCCTCCTCACCAGCAGGAGGACAAAGATCAATACAGACAATGTTACAACAGGAAAAAGAAAAGGGAGAGAAGGCAGTTACCTTAGAGATGATTATGCAAGGAATTCAGAATTTGCAAGTGAAAACAGATACCATCGAAAAGAGAACAGAAAACATGTAAAAAGGAATTGAGACAATATAACAATGAACGGGAAACATTGAACAACAAACAGAGAACATGGAACAAAAAGCAGTTAAAACTGATGAAAAAAAATGATAGTATTTGACAAATGGTGATGAAATATGAAGATAGACTACAAAAAATTGAAGAAAAAGGTGACCAAAGAGAGAAGAAAATTGGGGAGATTGATGATAGACTGAGTGTGGTTGAAAAATATAATATTGGAATACTGAATTGGGAGATGGAAAGCTCAGAATTTTTTCTAAGATTCCAAAACATAGATGAAGAAAAAGGTGAAAACCTGTTACAAATAATGATAGAAATCTTGACAAATGTCCTCAAGTTAACCCAAGAAAAAATGGCCGATGCTATAGATGAAGCATTTCGAGTCTATACAAGATATGCAGCGACAAATGACTTGCCAAGGGAAGTTCGTGTAAGGTTTACCAAGAAAGCAATTAGGATGCAAATACTTCCAAAAGCAAGAGATAGAAAACTGGAATACAAAGGCAAGAAGATTGTAATTTTGAAGCAAATACCAAGAAGAGTGAGAGAATTGAGAAGAAAATATCAATTTTTGACTAAAATTCTACTCAAAAAAGGTGTTAATTACAGATGGTTGATACCAGAAGGTTTAATGTTTGTATGGCAAGGACAAAGATATAGAATTGATTCAATTGAAAAAGCAGAAACATTTTTTGAAGAACATCTCAGAGGGAAAGCTGAGGAGACTGGACATAAAGAATCGGTGACAGAATCATGAGTGGTATCTTCAGCTTCAACTGGAAAAGAAGAAGGAGCAGTAGGCGGGATCGAGATAGTAGAAGGTACTGTAGGTGGCGTAGATATTAGAGATCTACGAGAGCTGAGAGCCACCAGAGCAATAAATCCTATGTATAAAACATAAATATGGAAGAGAAGAAAATGATCTCAATTAACATAAATGGCCTTAATTCAGCAAATAAAAGAAAGAAAATATTTCACAAACTAGGGAAATTAAAATTGGATATAATTTGTCTACAAGAAGTGCATATTCAAAAGCAACATGAATACTTATTAAGGCATCCAAAGCTGGGGAAAATGTTTACTTCATTGGCAACCTGTAAGGAAAGAGGAGTGATCCTTTATATTAAAGATACAATCCCAGTGGAACAAATTTATACAGATGACGATCGAATAATTTTGATGGTGGAAATTATTGACAATAATAAGAAAATGCTCCTAATTATAAGCAAGATGAATTCTACAGAAAAATTACACAGGAAAATAATGGATTTGGATTACTTAAATATTTGTACGATGGGAGATTTTAATGGAATTGTAGATAAGAATATAGACTGTAACTCACAAAAAACAACAAAGTCAAATAGAAAGATATTCTCTAAATCCTTTTTTAAAATGATTGATGAGATAGGTTTAAAGGATGTTTGGAGAGAGAGAAACCCTACAAAAAACAATATAATTTTTATTCAAATGGACATTTAACTTATTCTAGAATCAATATGATATGGATAGCGACTGAATCGGCCTATAACATACAGGAAATTGAGATTGAAACAAGTACTTGGGCAGACCACAACCCAACGATAATTAAATGGAAAGGACAAAGAAAAAAATCTAGGTGGACATTAAACAATACTATAATTAAAGAGAAAGACTTTGTACAGAAAATGGAAAAGGAAAATGGCCTTTTTCTTTAAAGAAAATATAAAAAAGGAGACATCAATGCAGAACCTCTGGGATACAATGAAGGCTTATAACAGAGGCCTGATAATTGACTATACAAGGAAGAGAAATATAAAGAAAAGACAAACACTTAAAGGACTTGACAATGAATATAAGGGTCTTGAAAAAGAACTACAGAATGCCCCTCAAAAGAAGGACATTAAAGTAAGAATGGATATGATTAAACACAAAATTGGGTTAATGGAAAAAGAGGAATTAGCCCCCAAAATTAGGGGTGCTAAACAGAATTACTTTGAAAATGCTAATAAACCAGGCAGATGGTTGGCATACAAGCTGAGAAAAGAGAGAGACTCAAAGAAGATATTGCAGTTAATGGATGATCAAGGGCGAACTTGTTATGGCAATGATGAGAAGAAAAAAAATCATACAAGATTATTACTGTAAACTATATGATCATGAGAATACAGAAGAGGCAGGAGTGAAATGATATTTACAGGAAGCCAACTTACCCCAGATACCCAAAGAAACTGTAACAATGCTAGAAGGCAAAATGACTATGATGGAGCTAACTGAAGCACTTAAAAAACAAAAGAACAGGAAGGCCCCAGGCCCGGATGGGCTATTAGCGGAATTTTATAAGACCTTGCAGGAATTGTTGTCTCTCCCATTATTAGAAGTTACAAATGAGGTGATGTCAGAGAGGAGAATACCCAAAACATTGTCAGAAGATATATTACACTTTTACCAAAGCCGGAGGCCGATTTACTACAAATTAAGAATTACAGATCAATCTCCTTGTTAAATGCAGATTATAAATTATTTGCTTCAATATTGGCAGAACGACTTAAAAAATACTTAAGTGGTTTCATTCATTCTGATCAAATGGGTTTCTGCCAAAGAGACAAATTAAAGATAATATGAGGATAATCTTAGACACTTTGGAATATTATGAGGCACATCCTGAAAAACAATTGGAATTGATGTTTTTGGATGCTCAGAAGGCATTTGACAACGTGAATTGGTGCTTTATGCTGTTACAACTGGAACAGATGGGCTTTGGTGAGAAATTTACACAAGCCATACCAACTATATATTATAAACAAACAGCTAAGATAATGATAAATGGAGATCTGACAGAGTCTATTGAAATAAAGAAAGGAATGAGACAAGACTGCCCATTATCACCGTTACTTTTTGTCTTAATGTTAGAAGTTTTAAATAGAAAGGTCAAAAAAGGAAAAGAAATAAAAGGAATGAAAATCAAAAAGGAAGAATACAAGCTACAAGCATTCGCAGATGATTTGGTCTTCATTCTAGAGGATCCATTAGAAACAACACCTACTGTAAATTCATAGAAAGAATAAAAGGATGTGGAAAAATAGCAGGATTAAAAATAAATGAAAAGAAAACAAAGATCTTGACAAAGAATATGTCAACAAGAGAAAAAGAAGAGTTGGCGGAAACCTTGGAGATGCAAGTTACGAACAAGGTTAAATATTTGGGGATATATTTAACAGCAAGATGCAGCGCTCTTAAAGACAATAATTACTATAAACTCAAACAACAGATCACGATGGACCTGAAGAAATCTACAACTTTCGATGATAGGGAGAATATCTACAATTAAAATGAATATTTTACCTAGAATTTTATATCTGTTCCAGACGATTCCGATTAGACTAGGGGAGGAATATTTTGATGACTTAAATAAAATAGTGTTGAAATACATATGGCAGGGGAAAAAAGTAAGAATAAAATTAAAATTGTTACAAGATGCAAGAACAAGAGGAGGATTGGGCCTGCCCAATTGGGAACTATATTACCAGGCAGCAAGTTTGATATGGGTTAAAGAATGGATAACACTAAGGAATTCTTGATTCTTGAAGGACATGATCCTTCCATGGGATTCCATGCCTTTTTATGGTACAAGGGAACTAAAACACAGGGGTATTTTAGAATACATTACCTATGAGAGGCTTTGCTACTAAATTGGGAGAAGATTAAAAGACAATATTATTTAAAAATTCCAGTCTGGCTATCAACTATAGAAGCCTTTTCATATGCAATAATATACAAAAAGAAACAAACAGATATGGTGAAATATTGAATACAGAGGGTGAACTTAAATCTATGCAAGATCTGGAAAAGGAAGGTATAAAGATGAATTGGTTTTCATATGTGCAAATATAATCTAGATATGACAAGGACCGCAAAGAAGAAGTTTTTTATGATAAAATGACTGAGATAAAATTTTGATGGGTACTGATGAAAAAGTAATTAAAAAACTTTATGGACACTTACTAGAGGTTAAGTTAGAAGAAGAGCAAGTTAAAAGAACTATGATAGCTTGGGGGGGGGGGGATTTTGGGCATGGGATTGAATTAGAGTAGTGGCAGAAATGGTGGTCCCAAAATTACAAAATGACAATGTCAACAGCATATAAAGAAAATTTATATAAGATGTTTTATAGGTGGCATCTACCCCTGACTAGAATAGCAAGAATGTTCAAGAATAAATCAGAAAAGTGTTGGAAATGTCATCAGACACCAGGTTCATATTACCATATGTGGTGGACTTGTGCAGAAGCTAAAAGATATTGGACTAAAAGGAGAGAAGGGAACAAGGGGATAAGCCATATTGGACTTAATTCTCACTAACAGAGAGGAAATGATAGAAGGTATTGAAGCCATAGGAACCTGGGGGCAAGTGACCATGGAATATTGGAATTCAACATTATGCAAACACAAGTAGTAGAACAAAGTCAAACTAGAGTCTTGGATTTTAAGAGAGCTAATTTCAATAAACTTAGAGACAGCTTGGGAAGAATTCCATGGATGAGAATCCTCAAGGGAAAAACAACTCAAGAAGCTTGGGAAATTTTGAAAAATGAGATTACAAAAGCACAGTCTAGCACAATACCAATGAAGAAGAAAAATAACAGCTCCCAAAAGAAACCAGCATGGCTGCATAAAGAACTCTCTGACAAATTGAAAGACAAAAAAAAGTATAAAAAGTGGAAAGGGGGGGACGGGACACATAACTAAGGCAGAATATCAGCAAATAGCCCGAGCATGTAAAGATGAAGTGAGGAAAGCTAAGGCTCACAATGAAGAAAGGCTTGCCACAAACGTAAAAAATAACAAAAAAAACTTCTTCCAACATGTTAAAAACAAGAAAAAAATTAAGGAAACAATTGGTCCATTGCTGCAAGAAGGTGACAAGCAACAGGGAGAAAGCAGAACTATTTAACTCATGTTTTGCACCTGTCCTTACACAAAGGGATAAAACAGTCCAACCTATCAAAAACAGCACCACAAAAATCAGAAATAGGGAAGAAAATGATATGTGAGCACCTGTCTACCAGGGTTCTGAAGGAACTGGCAGACGCGATCTCAGAACCACTGAACTATATCTTTCAGAGATCCTGGAGCACAGGGAAACTACCAGAGGACTGGAAAAGAGCTGATGTGGTTCCCATCTTCAAAAAAGGGAAAAAAAACAGATCCAGGAAACTACAGACCTATCAGCCTGACCTCAATACCAGGAAAGATTTTGGAAAAGATAATAAAGCAATGAATTAGCAAACACCTAGAAGCAAACAAAGTAATAGCCAAAAGCCAACATGTGTTTGTCAATAACAAATCATGCCAGACTAATCTTATTGCATTCTTTGATAATGTGACAAAATTAGTGGACCAGAGGAATGCCATCGATATAGTTCACTTGGACTTCAGTAAGGCATTTGATAAAGTAGACCATAACCTACTACTAGATAAAGTAGAAGAATGTGGGTTAGACAGCATCACCAATTGCACTCAACATGTAGTCCTCAATGGAACTGGATCTACATGGAGGGAAGTATGCAGTGGAGTACCCCAAGGCTCTGTTTTAGGCCCAGTACTCTTCAACATCTTCATCAATGATTTGGATGAGGGAATAAATGAGGAACTCATCAAATTTGCAGATGACACCAAGCTGGCAGGAATAGCCAGCACTCCAGAAGATAGGCTCAAGATACAGAAGGATCTTGACAAACTTGAACATTGGGCACTATCTAATAAAACGAAATTCAATGGTGAAAAGAGTAAGATTCTACATTTAGGCAACAAAAACAAAATGCACAGGTACAGTATAAGTGGTACCTTGCTCATCAGTAGTAACTGTGAAAGGGATCTTGGAATCCTAGTGGACAACCATTTAAATATGAGCCAGCAGTGTGCAGCAGCTGCCAAAAAAGCCAACACAGTTCTAGGCTGCATCAACAGGGGGGTAGAATCAAGATCACGTGAAGTGTTAATACCACTTTATAATGCCTTGGTAAGGCCACACTTGGAATACTGGATTCAGTTCTGGTCGCCATGATGTAAAAAAGATGTGGAGACTCTAGAAAAAGTGCAGAGAAGAGCAACAAAGATGATTAGGGGACTGGAGACTAAAACATATGAAGAACGGTTGCAGGAACTGGGTATGTTTAGCTTAAGAGAAAGAAGGACTAGGGGAGACATGATAGCAGTGTTCCAATATCTCAGGGGTTGCCACAAAGAAGAGGGAGTCAAACTATTCTCCAAGGCACCTGAGGGAAGAACAAGAAGCAATGGGTGGAAACTAATCAAGGAGAGAAGCAACTTAGAACTGAGGAGAAATTTCCTGACAGTTAGAACAATTAATCAGTGGAACAGCTTGCCTCCAGAAGTTGTGAATGCCCCAATACTGGAAGTCTTTAAGAAGATGTTGGATAGCCATTTGTCTGAAACGGTATAGGGTTTCCTGCCTAGGCAGGGGGTTGGACTAGAAGACCTCCAAGATCCCTTCCAACTCTACTATTGTATTGTATTGCATTATTATTGTACCTGTTCTGACTCCCCCCCCCCCCACGCCTGTGAATAAACCAGAACACAGGCTTGGCTGTTTGCCACTGTTTAATTACTGAGATAATGAATCCTTTGGCTGAGGGCCCAGACAACTCACATTCAATAGAGTAGCTCTGCAGCAACCCAGATAATTCAAATGAAGCAACGCAGATAGTCCAAACGAACAGACACGGCTAGAATACACAGATAGATTTTCTTAACTACTAATTCAAATGGTTGTTTCCTGCAAATGTCCCCTCCCAATGCCTCACCTATAATCTTTCTTGGGAGGGGCCAATCCATAACCACCAGTGCTTAATCATCTTCTGTGAGTCTGCCTATGGAGTTGCTGCTTCCGTTTCTCAGCCCTTCTCAATCTAGCATCAGGGACAAATTGCCTTTGATCCTCCACACTGCTCCATGCCTTAGGTGCCTCCTGGTGGCCAACCAGCCTCTCTGGTCCCTGCTCTGAGTCTGAATCCTGCACAGGGTCCTCCACATCGTCCAGGGCAGACTCATATGGTTCCTCACTATCCAAGACCATCAGCAGCTCAACCGGATCCTTCTGGGCCTCAACAGTTACCTATAAAGTCTAAATAGAACAGGGGTGTCAAACTCACATTGTCACAGTGGTATCACATGACGTATTGGGACTTTTTCCCCCTTCACTAAACTGGGTGAGGGCATGGCCAGCACATGACACCTCCAGCCCACGGGCTGGGCATTTAACAGCCCTGAAGTAGAATCTTCCAGTTCTTAGGTTACAATAGGAACTCATGCTTGAAAGGAATGGTTAGAGCTGAATTCCCCAAAGTAGGAAGGGCCAATAGGACTATCCAAAAGGTTAATGTTGTTATGAAGGAGTCAATGAGCTGCAGAGTTTGGAGACTCCTGAGTTAGAGATTGTAGGGATTGTAGGCAAGTCCAGAACTACTGCTGTGTGCTATACCTATTTATTAATTAAATTTATATGCCATCCATCTTGCTTTCATTCATCTTGCCTGCTTGCCATTTAGATATAGTACAAAGATGTTGGCCATGTTGGACAGGGCACCGAAAAAGAAATAAGAAATAGTAAGTCAAAGAAATGTATTAGACAAGAAATAGTAAAGGAAACATAATTAAAAATGTTGGACATTAACACTATTCCTGTCCATATCTTTCTATCCCTGGAAATCAGGCTTGTTTCCATCTCATCCATAAACCTCTCTTCTTTTGACCATCAACTCCATTACAGCACCACAATTTTTAGTTTTACCTCTCCTTTTAACCTTTCCTTATTGTTCCTCATTCTAATTGCTCAATTTTTCATTCAATCTAGATTAATACAACTTCCATTGATCTTCACCCTATTTTATCCTATCTGGGCATACCTCTTAAGTATCCCATCCCAATTTTAATGAAATCAGAGATTTCTTTCTGCCTTCAAGCATAAAAAATAATTTACAGTTTGTATTTCCTTTCTTATGAAAATATATGTATTTCATGCAAAGTTGCAGAACAAGACCTTTTCTTTTATAATGCACTGATTTTTTAAAAGAATTTTATTGGTTTTTAAACATTTATCGGGAAAGGTAAAAGGGTACATAGAAAAATTTGGCAGCTTCCGTGCTAGTGGTAGAAATCCCTCCATATCTCACAATTTTTACAATGTTAAAGACAAAGTGTAAAAGATAAGCAAAAACAGAATCTTGTCCTACATTATATCAACCATGTGTTCAATCATCTCTTTTTTGTCACTTTCTAGTATATCAACAATTACAATAATTTTTTCAAATGCATTTATTTTTGTGACGTGAGCCTTTTCGATATTGCTCCTACCTCCCTGTCCCCAGATGGAGCCACAGCCCCTCCTTCCTTCATATCTTGTACATTACTATCTTTTTCACTACCTCCCATATTTTCGTCCTCTAGGAGAGAGCTGTGTTTTTTTTAATGAAGGCTTCTGCCTCCCCCACTGTATTAATTCTAATTCTGTTTCCCTCCCAAAAGATCAACATTCCCTCTGGCAATAATCATCGAAACCAAACTCCTTTATTATATAATTTCTTTGATAAGGAGGAGTACTTCCTCTTTTTCTCTCATATTTTTTTTAATTTGTTTAAGAATGGTAATTTCTTTGTTTTTATATTTTAGTGGTTTCCCCCCCTTTGAGCCCCTAGCACTCATCCCTTGTGGTCCTCCTAAGAAATTTAACATGTACCTCCTTTGGAACATTATGTGTTCTAGCCAGGGACGTGGGGTCAGGGAAGGCAGGGGAGGCAGAGCCTCACCGCTCTCATCATGAAAATAAAAAAAGAGGGAAAAGGGAAAAGGTGCTGAGGAGCCTTCTGCACACATGGTCTTGAAATGGGACCATGTGTGCAGGAGGCTCCTCTAGCCTCAGCCTCCCTCCTGCACACGTGGTCCCATTCCCTGCCTTCCTGAGTCAACATGAAGGGGACCGTGGCTCGCGCTGATGATGTCATCAGCCTCACCAGCCATAAACCTCACTGCACATCACTGGTTCTAGCCAGTGACGTGCGGTGAGGTTTATGACTGGTGAGGCACTGACACAGTGCTGGGTTTCAAATATTTTTAGACTTGTGGACTTCAACTCCCAGAATTCCACAGCCAGGCATGCTCAGTTCCAATTTAAAGCGACAGCATTTGTTTTTCTCCTTTGCTCCTTCTTTCTTTTTCTTTTTCTTCTCCTTCCCCTCCTTCCTCCCTCTCTCCCTTCCTCCCCCTCTCTCAAACACACACACACACACACACACACACACAGAAGTTGGATTGGACTTTCTCTCCTACCCCTTCCCTCTCTCACTCACTCGCAAACAAAAACCCCCACACACAAAAGTTGGATTGGATATCTTTTCCAGTGGCTTGAAAGCAGCTCCTCTGCCATCCCCCCCATTCCCCTGCTGCCTTTCCCAAACACCTCCACCATTTCAAATGCAGCCTGCTGTCTGGGGTGAGAGGAGAGGCAGAGAAGCCGGAGGGGAGCCGATCCGAGCCTTCCAAAAGAAAGAGGCTGGGGGGAAGTGCATGGCTCTTTGCCTGGCTTCCTGCCTCCTCCTGTGGTCTCCTCAGTGCTCGCTTGTGCTCTCCCTCCCCAAGTGTAGTTTGATTGCAGGCGGAGCCACGTTGCCTTTTCAAACTTGTAATCAGTGAAGCTGGGCTAGATTTTTATATAGTTTTATCCAGCTGTGTGTGTGAGAGAGAGAAATGAATGGGGGCCTGGGGAGGAAGTCACTACACTTGGGGAGGGAGAGCACCAATGAGGAAACCACAGGGGGAGGCAGGAAGCCAGGCAAAGAGCCATGCTGTAGCACACACACCGGCCCCACAACGTGGCTCTGCCTGCAATCAAACTACTCTTGGGGAGGGAGAGCACAAGCGAGCCAGGGTCCTTCCCTCCAGCCTTTGCCCAAAGCCCTGCACAGCACCAGGAGGATGAAGTTTGAATTCCTCCCCCTCCCTCCAACCTACACATACCTTTTCCAGCTTTTTTTAACAGTTAAGCAGAGTCATCCACGGTAAGGCAGTAACTAGCTCAGCTTTTTCCTTTTACTTTTTTTTTCATGATGAGAGTGGTGAGGCTATGCCTCACTTGCCTCACCTGACTGCACGTCACTGGTTCTAGCGTATACTGAATTAATCCTGTAAACCAGATCCATATCCCACCACAACTGTTCTTTCTCTCTCTTAATATATTCTGCTAAATTGTAGTCATAATATCCTTAAGATCTTCATTTTCTGTCTCTGGTAGGTTCTGGAATCTGAGAAAAAAGGACATTCTTTCAAGTTCTATCTTTGCCATAAAATTTTCCAATTCTAAATTCCCCTTCTGGACTGCCTTAACCTTCTCCCCCAGCCCAGCTGCCCCCTCCTCCAACACCTTAATTTTTTGTTTGTTTTCTGTTATATGGTGTTGTACAACTCTGAGTTCTTCTTTGAGATCTGTCACCTCCTTTTTCAGCTCATTTTGACCCCTCATAATTTACTGAAACATTTGGGTATTGGATAAGTCTTTTGAGCTCTCTCCAGACCCTTCTTGTTGTAACAATGAAGTAATTTTCATCTGATGCATACTTGGGCTGGAGGTGGCAGATGTGGGAGCCGAGAATGACTTGCCAGTTGGTGGTTTTTTGGGCCCCATTTATCTGAGTTCAGAGATGGTATAAATCTTTTACAAAAGAAATGGCATCAGTGGAGTGCGCAGCTGTGCCGATCCAAGGAGGCAGGCAAATCCGAAAGTGAAAAATTAGTTCTCCATCACGGTTCCAAGACACGGAGGCACACCAGAAAGGGGAAAATCAAATAATCAAGATCCAGGAAGACCATATAACAGGAGAGGTCCAGGAGTCCTTCAGGGGGGTTAATAATACAATGCCAGAGATTTTTTCAAAGGTAGTTTCAAAAGGCAGACTTCATTTGTAAGTACAAAAACGAAGGTGGAGGGGAGCCATCTTGGCTCCTCCTTTCACAGGGAGAAGAACAAAGATTTCCATAAAGTTTTTTCTTCCTTTAAGAAAACAGCTCAGCAATCACCTCTTGCAGTTGTGATATGAATCTTTATCACATAGTTAATACAGGTGACAAGTCAGCCTTTATTCTCTCTCCATTCCGATATAGAGAGAGATAATTCAAATGCTGCTTTATCCAAGGGGAGTAAAGAGAAAAAGGAACCCCCCTCTAATCTTCCAGCTTCAAATAGATTGAACACGAATTTACAATAGTCTGCTGCTTATCTATCAACGATAATTAAGGAGATTAAGACAGGTCTCTCACCACCCGCATTCCAGTCGCTCCTCCTTAATTAACTCCTTCCTCCTGGAGCCCATTCAGCGAAAGGGCGGACAGCCAAATGCTGTTCCATGTCCCCCTCCGTTCCCCGGCTCCTGGGGCGAGGCTGGAAACACCCCCGCCGGCTGCCGCCACATCCATGGGGTTCCAGCAAGCCGCCCTGCAGCAGGTAGCCCCTCTGAGACCCCCTGTGCTTCTGAAAGGAGCCCACCAGAGAGACGAACAGAGGACAACAACGTCCATCACCTTCAGTGACCGGAAGTGATCTCTATAATGCACTGATTTTTTAACTAGTGGGGGCTACTGCTCTCCTAATTTTCCAGCTATAAATGAAGCATTTTATAAATTTTGAAGATGTCAAAGCATCTGAATACAGATTTGTATTCAAATGAGATTGAGATATTATCACGCCAAACCTTAGTCCCATCCTTCCCTGAACAAATTAAACAAAGCAGATTTTTTTAAAAAAAGATCAAATCCTTATTTTCTCATAAACCAAACATTTTATTCAAAACTGTTATTTAACAGTTAGTCAGAAGACAGGTAGGGTCCTGATTGAGTCCCCCCTCTGTCAGGGGCAGAGGGATGAGAAAACTAAACTTAAAATGACAACTGAAGTGGCACACCTAGACAGCTACTTGTTTTTAAGAAGCCTATCTCAGATTTTATCTCTGAATGGAGAGTGTTAATTAACTCTCCGGTAAGACATTTGTATGACTAAAAATGTCAGGGGAACAATACTGAAGCTCAAATTAACCTGGAAATTGACTTGATTTTGACATTTAAAGGGAAGATCCACTATGAAGTAATACCTCGTGACCTGGTTGCTTGTGGCCTGATCCACTGGATTGTTGGAGGACAAAATGTGGTTAAAAGAATTTCGCTGAAAGAAATACTGGGAAGTAAATGCCATTTATAAATGAAAATGACAAAAACTCAAGTCCTTTAAAGAAAACATTAGGCCTCAGTTACATGTGGGTATGGCTTCAAGATTTCCCATATGCAGGAAATGGAAAATGTCTGTTCTGAATGAGATAAGAATGCAAAAGGGCAAGAGTTGAAAGACCAACACACCTAGTTGTTCACAAGAGACATTTATAATGCATACATCATGACACCTGGCAAATGACATGACTTAAATACTTGTGCCAGATGTCATGACATCATTAGATAATTGCATTATTTGACCTTATTTTGATGATGTTGACATCATTATAGCTTGTTGCAGATGCTGATGCTTATATATCTTGTTTTCATTCTCAGCATCAGCTCACCATAAGTTAACTTGGAAAAGAAGAACAATCAGTAGTACCAAGAAACATAGAAACAATTTATCGTGGCCATCCAAAATATGTTCTAAGCTAAATTCTTTTTTTTATTTATGAAAAACTGTATATTATTATACATAAATGTAAAGGTTTGACCTGTCCAGTCATGTCTGACTGTAGGGAATGGAGCTCATCTCTGTTTCTTAGCCAAGAGAGCCAGAATTGTCTGAAGATGCTTCCAGGGTCATGTGACCAGCATGATTATACATTGAGGCATACACAACACTGTTACCTTCCCACCAAAGTGATATCTATTTATCTACTTGCACTTGCATGCTTTCAAACTGCTAGGTTTGACAAGCTGTGGGGGCGCACTGGTTAGAATGCAGTATTGCAGGCAAATTCTGCTGATTGCCAGCAGTTTGATTCTCACCCACTCAAGCTGGACTCAACCTTCCATCCTTCTGAGGTTGGTAAAACGAGGACCCATTACAGAGGGCAATATCCTAACTCTGTAAACTGCTTACAGAGGGCTTCAAAGCATTATGAAGTGATATATAAATCTAAGTAATGGGAGCTCACCCCATTGGGCTGTGCACTGGTCTTGAACCTGGCTGCCAGCTGACAAGCCCAGCATCTTTAATTACTGAGCCATTGTAGTTGTTGTTATGGCCCATCAACGGCCAGCAAAGCTGGCAGCAGATTCGGACAGTGAGGAGGTGAGAGGAACATGGGCCAATCTTGGAGCCTGGGGAAGGCTCTGATGAGGGCTCTGTGTCAGAGGCAGAGAGGGGGCCAGAGCCATATGCCAGTTATCAGCTGCCTTCAGAGTCACACATCAGTGAGGCAGACGAACAGCTGGAGCCTGTTACCAGTGTATGCATGAGCAGAGTTGCCAGACGAAGGAAACAGCTAAAGAACAGGGGTCGACTTGGGAGTAAGAGCAGAGGAGGAGGAGGAATGGCCCCTCCCAGAAGAAATAAAAGAGGAATGAAAGGGAAGTGGAGTTTGCAGGAGACAATTAGTTCACTTAATTGGTTTGTGACTCTCCGAGACTCCTTGCCAAGTTTTGCAGGTTTTGGCCTGTCAGCTCTCCAAGCCAGATAAGGTCTATGACTGTAAATCCTCCCTCAAAAGACTTTGTTATATGTGAATGAGCAGAATTCAAAATAAGTTAATAAAAGGGTTTTTTGTCGGGATAAGGAGTTTTCTTCATGCTCTTGTGAAGCCTGGGTCAGAACAGTTATTATACATACAGAATTTTAAATTATACGAAGCCATTAGTAGCATTTTTACTTATATTGTTCATGAATGAACTTTTCTAGTTCTTTTTCTTTAAAGCTACATTTTTGCTTATGGCAGCTAAAGGAGATCAGATGATTCTTGAATGTTTGCTGGAATTCCTCCCCCCCCTCCTCTATCCTTATTGCTAAATGTATTCTTTTAAAAAAATTAAAAAGCAATACTTATCCAAAAGTTTTATTTGTTTATGTTTTAATTCATTTGGCATTTATGTTTTATATTTACAATACAATCAAAAAGATTATTCAAAATTTTATCTCTGATCTTAATTTTTTTTAATTTAGGCTCAATGGAATTCTTTATCATCTTTTTTTCAAGTGAACTCAACTTAATCAGACTACTATCTAAATTGGCAAAACAGGCAGCCACAGCAGAGCACCAGGTAGAACCTGCTATGGAATTCTGTGGCACCAGATTATAAGGTACGATTCTGCCAATTGATTTAATAAACTGTGGGGAACATACCCAATCAGTTGCAGAGTTCTTTCATATCATATAGGTGAGATCATCTGTACTCTGCCCTCATGAAATGTTAAGACATAGCTGGGATGACCAGATGAATACCTGAGTCTGATAACATTGGCATTTTTATATAATTCGAAGCTACCCTTCCTGGGAGAAGTGAAGTGAGCAGTTGCTCCATTCACAGAGTACAACTGTACTTGGTACATTGCTTTGAAAATGTGTCTAACAAACCTTCAGTCAAAACAAAGCACGCTTTCAAACTTTGCACAGCTCTAATATAACTTACATACAGGGATGTGAAAGAAGAAAATTTTCCTTGAGTTGCATGTTGACATGGTTTGATGACTCTCTGGAGTTAAATATGAATATTTTAATAAGTGGTCTCCATCAGTGGAGTTTAGCCAGATGGGTGTTTTACAACCCCGCAGGGGTTCTGACAACAAACCAGCAAATACAGTATTAGTGAAACTAAATAATGACATGACTTGGCACTCCAGATGGCATAACCATCATAATCAGTGGACTTTTTGACTTTGATGGTCATTGACTGAAACTGAAAGGATAATAAACTGAAGAGGAATTGGTTCTACTTGCTTTGCAAACAGTTCTTGTTCAGCACAAGGATAAACCAATATTTTTGGTAGGGAAAGGCAATGTTCCATGGTCTCTGTTTCATAACTTAACCATTAAAAGGCAGAACATTTGCACTTTACTAGAGAGGACAATAGGTGGCTCAGTGGCTAAGACCTTGAGCTTGTTGATCAGAAAGGTTGGCAGTTTGATGGTTCCAATCCCTAGTGCCATGTAATGGAGTGAGCTCCTGTTAGTTATCCCAGCTTCTGCCAACCTACAGCATTTAGTCATACCAGCCACATGACCACAGAAAATATAGTGCTGGCTCTTCAGTTTTGAAATGGAGATGAGCACCATCCCCTAGAGTTGGGAACAACTAGCACATAGGTGCGAGGGGAACCTTTACCTTTAGAGAGGACAAGGGTATATACATTGAAGGCAATATATTTAAAAAGTACAAAGAATAATAATCTGAAACGTGGAATAGACTCTGAACTATCGCTAATTACACACACGCACACACACACAGCAACAAATATTGCTGATACCATGTTGTTTCTGTATCCTCATCTGGTAAGATCGAACCCCCATTTTACCAATGCATTTAAGAATGGACTATAGCCTCCTTTCTGAGTGCCACCTGTAATGGACTCTCTTTTGTGGAGGTGTATGCTATACAAGGGCAGGGAAAACCTTTTCTAATCAGACAGAATTGACTCTGACCAGCAACTGTCACTCTTGTCCAGATTGCACTTTATTTAGCCTTCATCCTGGCCCAGGGAAAGCTTATCGTGAAGACTGACAGACCTAATAAGGGAAATAAGAAGTAGATCTCAATATAATCCGTATAAAGATGACATTCAGCTCTGACAATTGTTCCTAGTGGCTTTATATAGGATGGGGAGGGGGAGTTGGAATAGCGACTTGTATACTCAACAGCTCTTGGGCAACAGTGCTTTCTCAAATCTGTAATCTAAGTCTAGTTTCAAAGTAGAAGCAGAACCAAACCAAAACTATGTATCTGATCCCCAATTCCTTTATGTGGGACTCTTCTGAATTCTCCTGATTTCATTTCACTCAAATTGGGCAAATACAAGGATAGCAAAGCTGTGAACTATATAACAATGTTGTTGTTTTGTTTCCTTATAGTTCCAGATGGAAGCGGAGATGATACTAACATATGATTTCAAAATTGGCAAAGAAAAAATGTGACACATTGAAATGACAAGGAATTGTTGATGGCTGGTTGATATAGCAATGTGAAATGAAATCTAGTCCCATTGCCCCAGAACAATATATGCAGCATCAGGTTATGTATTATTTGAACATATTTGCTGAGCTCAATTAGAGTCCAAGTCAGAAATGCTAATGTCATTTCTGTTCACATGTTGTTGTTTTTTTTGGGGGGGAGGGGAGGTTAGCAGACATGTTCAACCATTGTAAAATATATTAAAGAGTAGGGTACAGGACAATAAATTCCGACAACCATTTATGCTTTTATTAGATATTAATTTGAATTAAATATATGTTGAAAATTTAAAGCATCAGAATTCCAATCCATGCATATTCTAAGGAAGGAATAATTTAGAGTTTATTGGGTTCTAGATGGAAGGTGCATTATTGCATAACAGCTAAATTTATTTATTATTTAAACCAGGGGTGTCAAACTCACATTGTCACAGGAACATCACATCACGTATCGGGACTTTTCCCCCCTTCACTAAACTGGGTGTGGGCGTGGGCAACATGTGATGCATATGTCCCGGGGGCTAGGAGTTTGACAGCCCTTAACATAGGAAAGAAGGAAAGAAGGAAAGAAGGAAGGAAGGAAGGAAGGAAGGAAGGAAGGAAGGAAGGAGGGAGGGAGGGAGGGAGGGAAGGAAGGAAGGAAGGAAGGAAGGAAGGAAGGAAGGAAGGAAGGAAAGGAAATGACTTTTTGTAGATGATTCCTACAGTATCTTATTTTCTCAGTTTCAATACACTTCAATTCCTTACAGAGCACATATTATTAGGTTGCAATACACATCAAAACCAGCTGTTCCTATTTTTATATTTTTTCAATTTATTTTTAATCTTATGCTGAATAAAGCAGTAGGCCAGATCTTTCTTCTTTTGGGGTTTGTTTGGTTTGCTTTAGTTTGGTTTGGTTTGGTTTGGTTTGGTTTGGTTTGGTTTGGTTTGGTTTGGTTTGGTTTGGTCTGGTCTGGTCTGGTCTGGTCTGGTCTGGTCTGGTCTGGTCTGGTCTGGTCTGGTCTGGTCTGGTCTAGTGGTTAATTAAGGCATGAGAAAACTGTGGATTTTAATCTCACCTTAAGCAGAAAGCGAGATGACTGACTTTGAGCTAGTCACTTTCTTTCAACCCTAGGAAGGAGGTAAAACAGTTCTGAAAAACCTTGCTAAGAAAACTGCAGGGATTCATACAGTCAGTCTCTAAGAATCAGACACAGTTGAATGGAACAACAACAAAAGCCAACAACTATTGGGTAATTATAGGAATGAAACAAAGAGTGTGATCCCAACTGGAACATGTGTATAGTTTGAGAAAAAGTGATGTCTGTATAATTCTGCCAAATCTATTATATACATGTAATTTCTTTGATGATGCCTTGTTTTGGAGAGAAAAAATGTTCTTCTGCATATGACCCATTTTTTTCTTTGTGGAGATGCAGAGTTGAAGTAACTTTGACAAGGGTAACCATGTTTCCCTAATCATAAACTCCTTGCTCGGTAAAACATTCTCCCATGAGTTCTCCCATAAGTCTTACCCCACTTGGCATCAACTGCTGTCTTCCAGAAGAAGGCTTCTGCAAGGCAGGTAGGCTTGTATGTCAGGTGGGCTTCCATATAAATTAGAGCCCTCTGCAGTGTACATAACTCTTGAATGGAGATGTGTAGAATGCAGGAATGTATTGAAAAAGGATATAAGTTTAGCACCAAAAGTATATGCAGGTGAAGGGACACTCCCCTCAACATATTCTGTCATAATTTTATGCCATAAGCATTAGTCTCCCGACCAGCTCACTTTACATCAGCCCAATGTCTCCTCTGCATTTCTCATTTTCCATTTATAAATGGTGTTTGTGAGATGCTTGCTCTAATATTGCTCTCCAAAGGTGCTGCTCTACAAACTAGCACTTAATTTTCGAGCCTAAGATAATGAGCATTTTAATTGCTTACATTAATTTAGGTTAATATGGTAGCACACAAACAAAAACAAAGCAACATTTCAATGACAAGCACCGGGACCAGTTTACAGTACAGGGAAAATAGAGGAAACAAACAAACCAAGTCTTTTGCCTATAACTTTTCAAGGGCAACTACAGCTTTAATAAAGGAAATTTAGAATTCCACGTTTTCCTCTGCCAACAGCCAGAAAACCTCCTAAATGCGTTTTTTTTTAAGTTATCTTTCTAGAACAGATGTAGCTGGAATCAATACTAGATCAATAGGGAAGCAAAAAGATTTCTTTTACAAAATATTATACAAGATATACATGCATGAATGAATCAGAACAGCAGGACTAGGATGTGTTTAAAGCAAAGGCTTGTTGAACAACAACCAAATGATCGCTTTCTGGAGAATAAATATGCATTACAGGTAATCTTTGATTTACTATAGTTCATTTAGTGATCATTCAAAGTTACAACAGCACTAAAAAAAGGACTTATGCCCAGGAGTAGGATCCTACTGGTTAAACAACCGGTTTGCTGAATGCACGCTTTGCACACATACGATCGCTTTGCTTGCACATGTGCCTGACATGCCTGATGCATGGTGTGTGTGTGCATACACAGTTCACAGGAAAACAGCTGAGGTACAGCAATCCACTCTGCTGCGCCTATCAACTGGGCTAAAAAAGAAGGAAATATATGTAGATATAGCCCAGGGACAGGGGGCGGGGGGGGCACTTGAAGGTCCGAGCAAACCAGTTCACTCTCAGCTGATCATTGGAGCTACAGAGTTTGCCTGAACCAGGTCGAACCAGGTTGAATCCCACCCCTGCTTATGCCCATTTTTCACACTTACAATCTTTGTAGCATCCCCGTGATAATGTGATCAAAATTTAGATGCTTGGCAACTGGTTCATACTTGTGACCATTGCTGTTTCCATGTTTCTCATGAGATCCGCTTTTGCAACCTTTTGACAAGCAAAATCAACAAGGAAGCCAGATTCCCTTCACAACCGTCTTATCACTTAACAACTGCGACAAGAACAGTTGTACATGGGGCAATGTTCACTTAACAAATGTCTCACTCAACAACACAAATGTTGTGGTCATAAATCAAGGATTATTTGTATTTATTCTGTATGGTGGCCATATTGTTTTGGTCATCACAAAGTTCTATCAGCCTCAGAATCCTGTAGAAAATGGCTGCAGAGTGCACTAAAATAGATGCTAATATATACTTATTGAGTTCATATGCATTCATTACTTATTGTCTTGAATTACCTACCGGTATGCAAATGAAATACAGCAAAACTAGCTAATGGATATGTAATTTTAATAGCTGCAGGATGCCATCCAAAAGCCAAAAGAATTAATTGGCTCCTCCCTCATTACATTACATACTTGCAATGGCCTTGCCCCTTAGTCCTTGAGCTTGCTACATTGAATGTAAATTTTGAAAGGAGGTCGTTCTGGTATTCATTTGAACATGAAAATCCTGCTTTATTGTTTTTCCTGATCTCATGGAAAAATCTGACTTATTAAGGAGAAAATCAAAGCGTGATGCTTAGTTAAGCAAGTGTAAGGACTAAAGAAGTTTTGGGCTGCCCTTGAAGACCACTTGACCAATGTAGCTATTCAAGAATATAGTGACATGAGTATTTATCAGGGGTGAAATGCTCTGAGGTCTGCTACCGGTTCGCTTCCCACATGTGCACACCACAGGTGCTAAGAAGCCTTTTCTAAGTCTGCAAATGTAAGTAGAACAGTGAAGGGGGGGACGACAGCTGTGCTGCATGATTTACATTCACTAGAAAGCAGGATTTCCTGCTAGCAAATATAAATCGTGCGGCACAGTTGATTGTCGCACAGCTGGTTGTCGGAACTTTTCTTTTTACTTTTTAAAGCATTTTTTTACTACCTGTTGGCCTCAATTGGTAGTTTAAAAAATGCTTTAAAAAGTGAAAAAAAAATGATTCCGATGATCTCGGGGGTCAGCTGTGAGCCACGCGATCATCGGATCCTCTTTATTTCAATTTTTAAAGCATGTTTGTGCTACCTATTCGCCCGAACCGGTAGTAAAAATAATGCTTTAAAAAAAAACCTTCCAACGATCAGCTTTGCAACAATCAGCTGTGCCACTGATCATCGGAACTTTTTTAAAAACTTTTTTTTAGCATTTTTTTACTACCGGTTTGGGCAAACCTGTAGCGTTTCCCTCCTGGTATTTATGGATGTCTTTTGGTATTCCCACAAAACACCTTTACTGTATGAGGATGCAGTGGCTATCTGTGAACTTCCCTGTGTGATTCAAAGACTTTCAATATCCAGATGCTGACCATTTAAGAACCATCTTTCTCTCATGGTTCCTGCCCATCTGGTAACATCTGACACGGTGGACATTGTTCTGATACTAATGAGATCACTGCCATGGTGCCTGACCTTTGGAATCTCTCTATCTCTCTCACTTTCTCCCCTTCTCCCCACTTCAAGCCAAGTTCAAATGGCCGCAGCCCTGGTATCCTATTGTGGAACATTCAGAACAGAGCACAATACTGAGGAGAAATAACCCTTTGTTTCAGTGATTGAGTTCCGGCTTCACAAAGAGAGGAACAATAGAAGTATAAGAAGGTTGAATTGTAGAGATGAAAAATTCCAGGGCATTGATTCACTGTCAAGGAGAGAATAATAAGGAAAACCAAATAAGAGCCTTTTTATTGATGAGCAAAACAGTCCTTTTTAAGAGGATAACAGTGCTGTAAATATCCACCGTTTCTTGACGCATTAGTGGTACTGGGAACCTATTGTCCAGTTTCTTTGTTGTAGTTTCCTAATTAAGTCTTTTTAGTTAAGGGCACAAGGGCTAGTTCTCCACTCCCTCTAGTCAATTTCACCCTTCCTTTGTTAATGGTGTACAAAGCCTCATCCTTTCCTGCAAGGATGGGCCTTTGCTTACAACAAAGGGTTATTTCTCTTCAGTATATGGCTCTTTGGAATTTGATAGAAATATGTGAAGCCAGGAACTCAGCATGGTTTTTGTCATTTTTGCAATATGAAGGAAAATTGACCTGGAAAAAAATGCCTCATCTCACTTCAAACATAAAAGTAATTTAAATAAACCTTAAACATCTGGCTAACAACAGCAACTGAGAATGCTGGTGTTGCGCTAAACAATGAAGTCATGTGACATCTTGCTTTATCACTACAGGTAGTCCTCGACCTAAGACCACAACTGAGCTGAGAATTTATGTTGCTAAGTGAGACATTTGTTGAGTTTTGTCCCATTTTATGACTTTTCTTGCCACATTTGTTAAGTAAATTGCTGCAGTTGTTAAATTAGTACCATGGTTGTTAAGTGGAATCTGGCTTCCCCATTGACTTTGCTTGTCAAAAGGTCACAATTTGGTGAAGTGGTTATGTTGGAAACGTGGGAAAAAATATGGGTTCAGAATGTTAAATTTACACAGTCACAGAATTTAAGGGAGAACTTTTATAAAATGTTTTACAGATGATATTTAGATCATAAAAAATTATCATGCATGTACCCAAATGTTCAACCAAAATGTTGGAGATGCGGGTGTCTAGATGCTACCTTTTTTCATGTATGGTGGACTTGTAACAAGGTTAAAGCTTTTTGGATAAAAATATGGTGGGTTATGCAGAATGTATTTAAGAAAAGAATACAATTCACTCCGCAAATGTTTTTATTGGGTATAGCTAAGGATTTCACCAAAGGGGAAACAAAATTGGCCTTGCATGTGGTCACAGCAGCTAGGTTGTTGATTGCGCAACATTGGAAAAATATTTTTTACCGACAATTGATCAATGGATTCAGAAGGTGGCGGGGTTCGCCGAAATGGCAAAAATTTCAGCTTTCTTAAAAGCTCAGAAACAGGAGGATTATACACAGGAATGGGCAAAATGGATTGATTATATACAGAATAAATACCAGACTAGGAGTTATTATGTAGCCTTTAGGTAAGAATGTTTAGATTGATAGATGATCAGAGTAAATAATATATGGGATGTTTGGAATTGTTAGAGTGGTATACAGCGGAAGTCAGGGGGGTGGGTTTGTGTGGGAGGTGGGGGAGGGTTAGGGTGGAGGGCGGGGCAATATATATGTATGAATAAATTAGAAGATGGGATTAACGAAACATTGTTATTCTTAGGAGAAATTTATATTAAGAGTTATAGATGTTAAATTAGCTTAGAAAATGGGATCAATGTGCTATTATTAATCTAAGAGAAATTTATATTGTGTTTGTTGGGAGGAGAGGGGTTACAATACTAGTAATTTACTTTAAGACGGGGGGAGGGGAGGGGGCAAAGTAT
The DNA here is from genome assembly GCF_964273705.1 of Natrix helvetica. Classification (NCBI taxonomy): domain Eukaryota; kingdom Metazoa; phylum Chordata; class Lepidosauria; order Squamata; family Natricidae; genus Natrix; species Natrix helvetica. The sequence goes on from NC_138548.1 coordinate 63,667,533, forward strand.
TTGGTATAATATTTGAATGTGAATCTTTGCGGGGGGGTTGGGGGGGTATAGCCTTTGTATGAGATTTACATTGTATGGCGGGGGGGGGGAAAGGGGGAAAATCTGTTTGTACAAAACTCTTTTAATAAAAAAAAAAGGTCACAAAAGATACATGACCCCTGGACATTGCAACCGTCATACATATGAACCAGTTGTTAAGCAACTAAATGTAAATCACCTGATCATGGGGATGCTGCAGTGGTTGTAAGTGTGAAAAATGGTCATAAGTCATTTTTTTTCAGTGCCATTGTAACTTCAAACAGTCACTCAGGTTATAAGTTGTGGATCACCTGTACATTGTTTAGCAACTATAATTCTGGACCCAATTGTGATTGCAAGTTGAGGACTACTTTTAACATCTGTATAGTACAATGAAAATAATTGAACACTTACCCTTTTTAAGCCTCGGGATATTCTTAGCAAGCAATATGGAATATGTTTTGCAGTTGCAGAATAAATATAATACATCTACCTATGATATTGGAATATAGAAGATGGTTTATTCTCTCAGGCCTCCAAACAGAAATGTAAAAGGCTTGCAGAAATCAGGAAGATCCATTATAGCATCTTGTTCTTGTTCTTGTTCTTCTTGTTGTTCTTCTTCTTCCTCCTCCTCTTCTCCTCCTCCTCCTCCTCCTCCTCTTCCTCCTCCTCCCCCTCCTCCTCCTCCTCCTCCTCTGGAAATTCCTTTCTGTGGGTAATTGTAGAAAATTTAATGCTGAAGCCAAACTTGTATCTTTATCCTCTGTGCAAGCCCAGATGCTCCTTCACCCTAGTCATCCTTTATTCTTAGATGTCTGCACCACTTGACAGTTTAACGGGGAAAACATTTCTATGTGACAGAGTTTGTACTGTCAAATTAATACTTCTGCTTTGCATGTACAATATTCCCAAAGATATTTATTCTCGAATTCACCAAGGCATGCATATTTCATACCCATTAGTTTTAAATTATAATTGAAATATCCAACTGAATGGTTCACATTTAAACTGCCACTTACTACAGTACTGGAAAAAAGGGATAAATATATTACTATATGAAAAATTAATTCATGAAAGCATTAAGAATGTGAGGTTATAAAGAAGATGAAAGAGCAGATTTAACTCTTACGTTGCCATCCTATCCCAGGGTATTCAGAAGCAAGTCCCATTAAACCCAGTGGGCGTTACTTCTAGCTAAATATGAATGCAACACAGCTAGATGAGGCCAGTGATTCCTGTTTTGGAGAGTTCTGAAGTCAAAACTCTCCAAAATCTCTAAATATGCACTATGTTTGTGCCAGCAAAGCAAAAGAAACTGAAGAGTTGTGTTGTCTTCTCAACCAACTTCTTGCAATACTTATAGGTTTGCTTGCTGTTTATAAAAATCCCTTCTTATAAAAATCAAAAGGAAGAAATCAATTTATATCTGTCCCAGTCCCTGGCATAAATTAAAACCAAGCCAAACCTAGTGGGCATATAGAGGAATCAAGTGGGCCACAGATCCAGCAGTTATATATGGCTTTTCCTTAAGTCATCCACCCCTTCTTTATTCCCATTCTGATACCAGAGTTCTAACATTGGGGGAAAAAATGTTAGAAGCTGAACTAAAAGAAATTCTAATGGATTAATCTATTGCTCTACAGAATTAATATAATTATCTAGCTGTGTTGGAAAAGAAGGAATATACATTCTATGTAAAGATATGTCTTTTCCCATCTTTTTTTAAAAGCAAACAATTTGTTTGTTGAGTAAATGGTTCTTTTTGAATGGATGATATTGTTTTGTTATTCATCAGAATAATATAAATTAAGAGCAGAGTAACATACAATATACTGTATTCCTACAATTCAGGTAACACACACTACAATACCTTGTGAGCAAGATGGGTGGTTTCTAAATTTGATAAATAAATACTTCTATTGTTAATTTTTTACCCTAGAAGAGGGTAACTTATAGTTAAGTGATATTTTGCAGGGCAACTGAAAATTTGATATGGTAGTAGACTGAACTGAGTAATATCATAATTTCTCAGCAATACAAGTCAACTGAGTTTTTTCCCCACTTGATTTTAGAGGATGAAGAATCAGATACTGAGGAAGGAAGGGGATGTAATTTTATAATCCTATCACAAACCAGCGATAAATTGAGTGTTTGCGTTGCACCAAAAAAAGTGGGCAGATAGAAATGTCATGGCTGAGAAGCCAAAGATGATCAAAAGGGTCTCATCCACATGAGATATTTGACACACACACAGCGAAAAAGCAATGACTGCTAGAGAAAGAGATGATATTTGCAAGAGGAGTTGTTGTAGTGCAGCATTTGCCATATTATATTCACACATTTGAGTACTACTATATTCACAATTCACTGTTACTGAATTTCAGTCAGATTAAATTTTTGGAACACTTCATCAAAACATTTTTTTTTTTTTTGGTAAATAACTAGCAATACTTAAAACTCCAACATAATAATTAGAAAGAAGAGGAAATCACATATAAAGTTATCCATTACCTCATTTATTTTATCTGGAAATTCTTGTTAGCTGTCTCCTTTTTCCTCTATTGTCTTGGCTTGTTCTTAAATTGTTAACTGGTAACCATATCTTTTTAAAATGTTACATCTGTTTTATTAAGTATCTTCTATTCAAAATTACAATACCATACAAGAAAAAAATATCATCACATCTTTGGATTTAAGGCTGGATAACTTTTCAGAATGAGTTTCATCAATGAAGTGAAGGGAGCATAGTCATGTTTCTTTGTATGGAGAGAATCTTGCGTTCCTTTCATGATGTCCTGGGTTACTTTTGTTTCTTCTGAAGGTGCATAAGATCTTGCATTGAAGATGCATTTCTATGGCTTTCTTTGGAAAACTGATAATTTTGAGAGGATTTGCAGTGTGATAATGGGAGGCACTGGAATTTTCCAGTGCCAGGCTAGAGATGCAGAAGTTTATCTTTATGTTGTTAGATTTTCCAACAATTGTAAAGTAAACTTCAGTCCAACAATACATCCTTATTTTTATGAAACACTGTACAAAGGCAAAATATGATTATCAACATCAAAACCACGCTGATGCTGTTTCATGCAACTGCTAAAAGTTCACCATACACTTAGGCTTCGTTTTCATTGCTTTGGACAGAATTCTCATATTTCTGAATGTGAATTATGCTTTTCTCTTTTGTATGAAGTTGGGATGCAGATTTTAGAGACAATAGAAAATTCCACAGAGACGTTGCAATTATCTATTATTTTAGGGGAGTTTGTTATCTTTGCCAAAGATTTAAATCTCACTTGTTAAGATGACAGTGCTACTGCAAAGAGTGTAATTTGTGGACATGGAGAAGATCTATGTTGCTTCTAAGAATCAACATCAACTTCATGACACATCATCAACCAACCAGTGTAAATTTTCGATCATTGCTAATATTAGATATGCCTTGTTATACAGCAAGTGGGCATTCAGTATCCCTTTTACTTTGTTCTATTTGTAGAACTGGAATTAGAAACCTGTTGATGGACTACTTTCTATGATAAAATGTAAACGTGTCAATCATTTGATTCTACTCTTCTTCTGCCATTTTTTTTCTTATCTGGCTATTGTATGGAGCAATTGAAACTTTGTTACTCTTTTTTATAACATGATGACTATAAAATGTGAACATCAGTCATGAATGTTCCTAATTTACTTTAAGTCTTTTTACTGGAAACCTTCATCAAATTAAATGCAACTGAGTCATTTATCAGGTTCTACCAAAACTTAGACATATCCCTACCATATTGTGAAAGACTGTGGAAGGAAATACTAAATGACATTCTTAGGTTACCAGTTCCATGAAACTTAATACATATTTTCTCATTGTGGGAAAATTATGGTCCTCTAGTATTGCTGAACTAGCATCTCTTGAGGATTCCTGTGCTGACTGATACTATTGCAAGTTGTCCCTTAGTCACATCTGGAGAGTCACAAGTCACTATACCTGATCTATAGTAACCATGAAAAATGAAGATACTCTATACCTTTCAACTATAGCAACTGGTCCTAATTTTGAAGTATGACAAAGCACCGTGGATACTATTAAAATACATTGGATTGATTTGGGGAAGTTGTAATTTAATTTCAAGTAAATTCAAGAAGGGTCCTTTACCCTTCTTTACCCACTCAGTATCCTTCTTTTGTAATGTTTCATTTTAATGTCTAAAATGTGGAATATATGAATAAATAATATTGAAACCGCTGGTGTTTCCCTCCCCCCCAATACTCTGGGTATTTGCCACAAATGTAAGCCAGGAAGATTGCTTTGCATACATTACAAGATCAATTACATAACACCTCCTTATTTACAAAACAAAGGGTCCCACTTAAATGTGTATTTCAATTTCTTAACCCTGTGTGACACAGACAGCTGAAAATGCATGGCTTTTCAATATGGATGATGATGATAACAATGACAAAGATGAAATCAAAACAAAAAAAAACCACTTTTAAGAAAGAAGAACTTACATGATCCAAAAGAACCAGTCTACAGTCAGAGTTTATGCCGTACATGAAAAAAAAAAAAACTTCATTTTTGGCAAGGGGTACTTTTAATTTTTTTCTCCATCATCTATGTGGCAGACTGCCAATTATTTAAAGATCAATGGCGCCTATTAATTGTCTGTTTTCCACATTAAACATGGCCAACATCTTGAACTATCCTCATCAAAATGGACAACCTATCTCTCTGGGGCCTGGGACACAAATGCTTGTCTTTGGACTGACCCACAGGGGAGCAGAATTCAAACATTCCTCTCTATCTGTGCAATAGTGAGAACTGCTTAGTGCTAACCATGAGGAATTTTCATCTGACCCTTGAAAGGTGGACAAGGTTTGGTTTGGAGTATAATTTACTAACAGAGGCTTGCTGTCGTGTTGAACTTTCATAAAGCCATCTGCTTGCTCCGTAGCAATTAGCTTTCCTGCCCCAGTGTAAAGGGCAGGCTAAACATGAAGGAAGGTCCCAGAGGAGATGATCTCCAATATTTCAATGTCTGAATAGGAGGCCATCAGAGGAAATGGACATTAGTAAAATAATTTAGAACTGCTACTGATGCCTCTGTGCCCTCTGCACAGCAAACGTCTAAAAGCAGCATCTTTGAGATATGTCCACATACATTTGCTTTGCAGCTAATTGTTGTCACAGGGCAAAGAAATATAATTGGTAGAGCTGTCAAATCAATTTTGCATTTTAAGACACATCCTCCCATCCTGCTTCAGTTTGTCAGCCTCATTACCTTGCATCACCAATCATGGAGAAATGCCCACATTATTAAAAATGGTCAGCATCACTTGCATTTTCTAGTGATATTTGTTGTTTTTCAAAAATGATGTAGTTCTTCTGCAGTGAGCTCAAGGAAAAATAATAGATCACTCTTTCAAAAATGTCTATCAGAAATGATGGAAGTCATTAACCAATACCAGGCTGACTGGGAATTATAGGTGTTAAAGGAAAACATATCTGGCAAATGCCAAATTGCATACTATATGCATACATATACTAGAAAAGAAGAGAGAGGAGGCAAAGAAGATACTATTAGTTCAGGAATTTTTTTTCTTGCATTGAGAACTAAATTTAAGACCCTATAGAGAAACTGGGAATTACGTAAATACAATTTTTTAAAAAAACCTAAACAAAAACAAAAAGCAATGTATTAAAAACATCTGAAAGCTTGGAATGAAAATGTGGATTATTTGTTTTCCATAGTCTCCTAGAAAATTTAATTCACCAACTCTTGGTGCTAGTTCACTTACCATGAATCATAGCTTGATATATGGTGGCCAGACTCAGTTAAATTCCCCATATTTAACACCTCATTGGGGAAGAGATATATTTATGCAATCTTGACATTCACACACCTTGTAATATCTTAATAGTAAAGAGAAAAATAGACTTCAGCTTCTCTGTCACTCACTTTATATTTAGAAAGTCTGTGAGTTCAGCATTCTGAAATGGGTTAAAATAAATTTTCTTTCTTGTCCTTTGTTCTAAGATGAAACATTCACTGATTTTGATGGTCAAAAAACCCCCCACCTTGTTGCTGTTTTAGAAACTTGGCAACTTTAAGATGCTAAGGCTTCAACTCCCATAATTCCCCAGCTAGACTGCTATTGCTATTGCTTAAAGGGGCTAATGTTGGAATAATAAAAGGCCATTCATTGAGACTATCCTAATCCCAGTATTTACAATATTCTTTCCAGAGGTTGTGAAAAGAGAGAGAGAACGAACATGTAGGTGAATGTGTACACCTTCAATTTAGTCTCCTGGCAACTACTTTAACACAAATCCATTTTCTTGGCAAGATATCAGAAGTGGATTCCCATTGCTTCCTTTCTTGGACTGAGAAAATGTACTGGCCAAGGTCACCCAGCTGGTTTTGCGCCTAAGGCACAACTAGGAGTTGCAGATTCTGGTTTCTGGCCTGGTGCCTTAACCATCAAACTAGCTGTCTAGAGACATATACAGGAAATAGAAATTTTTGCCTCTTGTTACTCCCTTGCTTCCTTCTGATATTTTTTTTTCTTGCTCTTTATTCTGTTTTGACATATAATTTGTTTTAAGGTTTAAGGTTTTAACTTTGCTGTAGTTTTACTAGTGACTGACTTTTGTGCTTGCTCTGATATGGATATAGGGATTGACTGGGAGTATGTGGGTGCAAACAAATAAAAGGCTGATTAATGTGAATAACAGGCTAGGGGAAAAATAGAACATAAACTTATCGGTACTTCACCGCAGTCTGAGTCTTAGATGTTTTCATGTCAGCATTCACTTTTTGATTAATAGCTGTACTTCTACCCTGCTTTTACAGTTTCGTGTTGCATACTATATGAAAAAGATCTATATTGGCTTCTCTTCCAGAGGTTATACGACAGTTCAGAAATCTGTTCACAACATGCTGCTTATTTGCTTTGCTATTTTTCTACAATTTGGACTAAAGGCCATGTGGCACAGGTTTAACTCTGTTTGCAGAGTCCTTGATCTCCCACAAACCACTTTGAAACTGACTTTTGTTTGTCTTCACTTTTATTAACCCTGAAACTCTGAGTGTAGGCAAGGAGTATCACGAGTCAATCAATTCTCCCTCCAGCTGTTAAATAAGAGAGTTCAAAAGTGGGACTCAAAGAGCGACCTGCCCTTTGAGTTGTCACAATTCCTGGACTAATAAAAAAATATCCAACTCCTTAGTCTACAAAAAAAATGGCTAGCACTCCCACTCACATTTGTCATAGTTTCTTTCTACCTGTGGCCCTCTCCCTTCACAATCAAACAATGAGTAATTGTTATGGGGGCAGCAACTCTTGTGTAAATATGTCCTACCTTTTACTTCTTCTAAAAGATCCACAGTGCAAGAATAGTATGACAGCTTTTGCAAGCTTTATACAATGGTTGTAACATGGTGGTTTAAAAGAACTTCTTCTGACTTATAGTCAATTTAAGGCAGCATTTTTTCCCCAAATATGGAACAAATGTTTGGAAATTAAAATGAGTTTGTTTGAGTTAGACTACTTCCAGTATGTTAGAAAACCACAGGAACACTTCCAATAAAGTTGGAACAGCTGATCTGAACTTAAAAGAGTTTTTTTAACTTCAGGAACAAGGATACTTTAAAACTTTTCACATTTGGACATTTTGCACAACACAAGTTGCCAATATTTGGTAGATTGTAGTGGATGATGAACAAAAGCTTTGCTGTGACTAGAATCCGTGACTAGAATGATGAAGCACAATCAAAGCCAATAGACTTTCAAGTATTCTTCAATACATTCCCCCTCATTTTAAATAACTGACCAGAACCAGAAAAATGCATGGACAGGTCTAGAACGGCATTGAGATCATGGAAGGTCTAGGACTGATTTTTTTTAAATTATGTAAAGGATTTGTGTGAAGTGATTCTAGTTCCTTGAGTCCATTGTGCATAGAAAAGCTGATCATTGGTGCAAAAACTTTCAGTGTTAAGAAAATGAGTGGCTTCAATTAAGATTGCCAAAAGAAGCCCTGTTCAATATATTTCTGCAATGTACAGTTATTTTTTTTAATGAACAAACTACCCATCCTGATATGCAGCACCTGTCACTCAAGCTGTCTCCAACAAAGAAAACTTACAGTGCTTCTGAAAATGTTTGACAAAAGATTGAGAAAAGAGAGTTTCTTTCAGGTACAGCAAAAACTGAAAATGTTTCTTATTTTCCGATTCTAAGCATAGTTAGAAAAATCAAGGTGGAGACAATCACATCAAAGTACAGAGGAACACCTCTTAAGCCATCTCTGCTGCAAGTCTTTGGCTTTGCAGTTTCATGAAAACTTTGCTAGGTTGCCCTTCGGGACATAAAATAATAACAGGACATCCACACTTTTCCAAATTTACAATAAAGCTTGCCCCACAACATACGCATACACATTTGTTTAGGTTGTAGAAGTGTTTTAGAACAAGGGAAATTTATAGGTGTATGTTTATATGTACATACTGGACATGACTTAGAAAGTGGGTCTCTATCTCTATGGATGTCTACTTAAATCTAAAGACTTTAAGAAAAAATGTAAACATGATTTCACCTTTTTCCAAATACTTCATCATGAATATCAGGTTGAATATTACCAGAAAGACTATAAAGAGCCAGCATAGATTTTGGGACTCTGGTATTCTATTATTGCCAATCTAAATCCTAAATAATCCCAGAGAAGAACATATTTCAGATGAATAGAATAACAGAATTGGAAGGGATCTTGAAGATCTTGTAATCCATCTCCCTGCCTAGGCAGGAAACCCTACAACACTTCAGACAAATGGATATCCAATATCTTCTTAAAAATGTCCAGTGTTGGAGCGTTCACAACTTCTGGAGGCAAGTTGTTCCATTGATTAATTGTTCTAACTGTCAGGAAATTTCTCCTAAATTCTAAATTGCTTCTGTCCTTGATTAGTTTCCACCCATTGGTTCTTGTCCTACCCTCAGGTGCTTTGGAGAATAGATTGACTCCCTTTTCTTTGTGGCAGCCTCTTAGATATTGGAACATTGCTATCATGTCTCCCCTAGTCCTGCATTTCATTAAACTAGTCATATCAAGTTCCTGCAACCATTCTTCATATGTTTTAGTCTCCAGTCATCTAGTCATCTTTGTTGCTCTTCTCTGTACTCTTTCTTGAGTCTCCACATCTTTTCTACATTGTGGTGACCAAAACTGAATGCAGTATTCCAAATGTGGCCTTACCAAGGCATTATAAAGTGGCATTAACACTTCATGTGATCTTGATTCTATCCCTCTGTTGATGCAGCCTAGAACTGTGTTGGCTTTTTTGGCAGCTGCTGCACACTGCTGGCTCATATTTAAATGGTTGTCCACTAGGACTCCAAGATCCCTCTCAGAGTTACTACTATTGAGCAAGGTACCACCTATACTGTACCTGTGCATTCCGTTTTTCTTGCCTAAATGTAGAACCTTACTCTTTTCACCATTGAATTTTATTTTGTTAGATAGTGCCCAATATTCAAGTTTGTCAAGATTTTTGGATTAAATTTTTAAAAATTAGACATTGCTTGCCAAACATGGCATTGAAACCATGTTTTATTTAACCTGCCATCTAAAATATTACTGATTATTTTTCTTATATTTTAATCAATAATAATGTTAGGGAAGAGAAAAGCCCTCAATGCCAATTTATTATTAAATGACAATTGTTGGAAAACTGAACATAGCATCTCAGTATTTCAGAGATGATGATGCATTTACATTTGGTTCAGTATTGATTTTACAATCTAGACAGAGAATTCCCATAAAGATGCACACATCCACGTCCCTCTGTCTGTCAAAAAATGTCACCACACAAAAGCTTAGGGGAATGAAAACTGTAAAACGAAATTACACCCTGAGGATGTGTAGTAACATTCCTGACAAGTAAAAAGATGTGGATGTGCATTTATTAATCTATTTTCACAGCATGGAGAAGGTAGTGGTGTCCTTCAGCTTAGCATTGAAGCAGAAACCCTGGTTGGAAATGCTATGCCAAATCTTTGCTACTAATTCAAAAACATTGTATTTTCAATGAGATCATCGCTGTCTTCTTCAACGATTCTGGTCTCAGAAATACGACATTGTTACTGATCAGAAAGGATTATGTCTGCTACAATTCAAGGGTTTGTTCAAACGTATTTGTATATAATAGTAGACTTGTAAAGACATCATTTTAGTTGAATGTATCAGTGGTGGGATTCATTTTTTTTTACTACCGGTTCTGTGGGTGTGGCTTGGTGGGCGTGACTTGGCTTGGTGGGTGTGGATTGGTGGGCATGGCAGGAGAAGGATACTGTTAAATCTCCATTCCCTTCCAATTAGCTGGGACTTGAGAGGCAGAGAATAGATGGGAGCAGGGCCAGTCAGAGGTGGTATTTACCGGTTTTCCAAACTACTCAAAATTTCCACTACCGGGTCTCCAGAACTGGTCAGAACCTGCTGAATACCTTCTCTTGAATGTATGTTTGTGTGCAGTGAAGCAAACATTTATCCACTGTAATATTAATATTTGCTGAATATAGATTGAGGAATGCTGGATTGGAAGAAGATGAATTTATATCCCAGCCATTGATTTAAAAGAAAGTCATGAGATTTATGGGTAAATTCAATCTGAAAGTGTCAGACAAAATTTGGATATATCGAGGAGGAAAATGTAGTTGGACTACATGGTCTAGGGAACTGAAGTGAAGCAAGAGAATAGATTATCCACTTCTGCCAATGCAATGATTTATTCAGTGTTAACAGTCTTTAAATAACCAACACAGTATTTTTATATATATGGACATCACCAGGTGGAGCGCATGGAAATCAAATTGATTATAGCTTTTTACAAAGGGATAGCAAGGCTCAGTTATAACAGCAAAGATACAGGCAGGGGCTGATTGCGTAAGAAATCACAAAGTGGTTATGTGCAAGTTCCAAGTCAAGTTAAAGTGGAAGAAAAAGGCCAACCAGTTCCTAAAAGAAGATCTTGAAGATATAACCAGCATTTTCAAGCAGAACATCACCAATTACTTGGAAATCCTGAATGTCAGTGATGGGGAACCAGAGGAACTTTGAGATGACATGAAAGAAGTTGTTAAATATCACTGTTAAAATACACTATCCAAGACCAAGAAATAGAAAAAAGCAAATGGGATGTCAGGGGAAAAAAACCGGGGTAAGTGCCAAGAAGAAAAGAGAAGTGAAATCCAAGAAAAACAAACATTTCAGGAAAGAACGTACAATGAATTTCAGAGAGCTGTTGGGACAGACAACAAGCAATTATATTGTATCTGAACCAGTTGTGGTAAAAAAAGTGAAGATGATAGTCATATGGTAAAATTGACACTCCACCTGGTTTTTATATGTGTCACAAATGTGTGATCTGCACACTCTAATAATGAAAGTAAAGAAAACAGTGAAAAAAGGACTTAAGTATAAAAAAGACCAAACAAATGACAAGGGAAACATCAACCAGCCTTAGAACTGACAGTGGAGGCACTGAATTGGTGTATAACTTCTACTTTTTAGGATTAACTGTCAACATTAACGAAACCAATAGTCAAGAAATAGACCATGGATTAGCACTTGGTTAGAAAAACAAGGAAGGTGTTGGAAAAGATACTGAGATACCGTGATGCATCTATATGTACAAATTTCATAACTGTATGGGGAATGGTTTTTCCTGTGACATACTTCAGAAGTGAAAATTGGACTTTGAAGAAGCAGGATAGAAGGAGTATGGACAGTTTTGAACTTTGGTGTTAGAGAAGATTCCTATGATTACAATGGAAAGCCCTGAAGACTAACAAATGGAAATCAATCCAGAATTCTCACTTAAGATGCAAATGAGCAGGCTCAAATTATCATGTTTTAGACACAACATAAAAAAGACATAGTTCTCTGGAAAAGTCTATTATGCTGGGAAAGGTGAAAGAAAGACAAAGAGAAAATAGAACAACCAGCAGCAAGAAGCTGAATGCATCAGTAGAAGACCTGAAGTACTAGGTAAGAAACAGCTCATCCTCAATAAAAATTTGTTTTTCTTGCTGGAAGAGTTTATACCAACTGAATGCCACACAATCACACACCGTGTCCAGTTTAAGTATCACTGGATATGAAGGCTTTTGCAATTTATTTCCTAACTCAGCTGAGAAATCATTTAATTTCTACTGAAGCTTGCTTATAAATAAGAATTGTAATGGAGGAGTACATGTGAAGAGGTGAAGTTTTTTTTTTAACTCTTCAATAACCATGATAGTGATTAAGTCATTGTTTCCCAGTTCAGTTGTTACAAGAATCGATGCTTTAATCAATCCCAAACAGCACATGAACAAAGGGAGACAAGAGAATAAAACAGAGAGAATAGATAGAATCTACAATGGATTTTTAAATCTTGTGTTTCATATTCATACAATTACAATTTTAGATGTTAATTTTTAGCTATGATTCTTCAGAGCTTTTGAGATATTGAACCAGTGTTGTGAACATTGGAAAATTGAGTTTATGAAACTTTCACACTAACTTTTAAAAGTTATTTTAATTATTCTTCAAAGATGAAATATGGCTGGAAGCTGTCTAATAGCTTTACAATTAGTCTGGCCATAGATTTTTAAGAATCCACATAATGAATTCTGCTTCTGTTTGTTGTCTTGCCTTTGGGTAAGACACTTTTCTTGTCTGTATCTTTACCTCTGCCCCATCTGTAACATGGAGATAATTCTGCATTCTTACCAAAAAGGTGTGCTAAAATGTTTAATTAAAATGTGTAAAACTTTGATGAAAAGCTCTGGCATAGTGCAAAGTGATGTCTCTAGTGTCTCACTTAAGGTGGGTAAAAAAAAAACATTTGAATGTCAGTTGAGGCCTCATCAGCAGCCCCCTTTTCCCCTTCTAAGCACAGAGTTACTGTCATAACCACCGTCAGCCTAAACAATATTGCTGGCTTGGAAAGATTAGTTTAGGTATTATTCATGCCACAGGCAAAGATTAGCAAAATCTGCACTTGCAAGCCAAGAGGCAGAGAGAGATGAAAATGAACAGCAGGGCAAGTGAAGCCTAGGGGAATAATGGTAGCTATATTTTAATTGGAGCAATTTCACATCATTGATAATTTGATGAACATGATCATCAACTGGGTTTCTTGTTGAAGTCAGTAGCTGGAACAGCAGCGGGATCCCTTTGAGCAGAATTAGAAAGTATTTCTGAAGGTTTAAGCCATCACTAGTTTTTGCTTGTTTGGTTATTTGTTTTTAAAAGCAATTACTTTTCTGTAATAGGAACTGGCAGTTCATGGTTGCAATTGGAGACTAAGTGCCAACATTGTTATTCCATGCATGTTTACTTGTTGACAAAATCTCATAAACTGAAGAATAGCCTTTAGGCTTTCTCAGTGCTTTTTCCAGATTCCTTCTGTCTGCAACTCAACCATGATATATAATTTCTTGGAACCTATGCCTTCAGATATTAATTTTGTTTTAACTACGCAGTTTCCAAGACTTTCAAAAACTCTTGGTCAAATGCACTTTCCCAAATGCTGATGTTATCCCAGATTCAAGGACTTAGATTGCAACAAACTTTATTCTCTTTCTATAAACTAGTTCTACTGTACTATTGACATAATTTGATCTAATCCACTTGGCCTGTTAATAATGGCCAATCATTGCATATTAAGGAAGCCTTTTTATCTCTATGCTATAGATTTGCACGAGAAATGGCTTCATGGACAATTTTGCTTCCCCCCCTGGATGGCCAAAATAATAATTATACACAGCTGGAAGAATACATGTAGTGTATATGCAACTGGCAACAATGGATTGATAATTTGTATCAATTGTCAATATTAGAACTGCCTAAAAGAAACTTTCAAGCACGTTTTTTTTTTTTTTTTGGAGGGGGGTTATGGTCCAATTTCCTATATATTCTTTTCTTATTTGTCTCTAATTGTAATATTGCACTGATTGTACTTCTTTGATTGTTTTTTTTAGTAAATTGATTTATATGTATGGGGGTCTTTCTGAATGAGCAGTCAGTCTAAATTGCTTTAACTATGTGAATAAAATTAGTCAAGCTTGCAGACTGGATTCATGGAGGTATTTTACCAGAGAACTCTTAAATCTGGGTTCAGTTTTCCTATAGATCACGCGTCTCAAACTTGCTGCGTCATGTTGCCATCATGTGATGTATCACAACGTTTTTCCCTTCGTGGAGCTGGGGTGGGCATGGCCTGCTCATGACACCTCTGGCCTGTGAGCCGCCAGTTTCACATCCCTGCTATAAACCATCTCCTATTTTCATAAGCTTTACAAGTTTTGTGTTGTTGGCTGGAAATCATCAGGTTTAAAGCAAACAGAGATAAAACTGTTTTTTTTTTACTGTTTTCTTTCACAATAAAACATCATTTCCTAAGCTACAAAGCAGGAGAAAAGCTGAGGAAGCCCATAACAGAGCAACTTTAACTCACAAATCACCTGGCATATCTACTCTAACAACAATGCAAGGAAGAATAGGGCATAGAACACAGACACGAGGAAAGGTCATGTTTTGTTCAAGCCCAGAGATCCCAACTGGATGCATCCAAGCAATGAAGATCTAAAATGGTGTTGGAAAAACAAAATGCTGGTCCTGCAAACATGAATGTAAAAGAAATCTTAATTTTTTTTCCCATCTTAATTTTTGAGACACCCCACCCCCAATTAACCTAGGGACTTCCCCCACTTTCCATCAGAATATTAAAGCAGTGCTTTGAAACCCCTACAGTTTTTTTCCTAAGAATGTTAGAATTGAGTGTATTGCATGGATGAAAATAAATACAAATATTCCAAATAGCTTCCCCTTATTTTAAACAGCATAATTTGTGTCAGCAAGTGAGCTGTGGCTGAAAACCTTTTCAAGCATAATTAGCTTGTTTTTGCAAACACTAAGGGTCTTGCAAATGCTGAAGTACATGGTTGTTTTGTAATTAGTAATTCACTCCCACCCGAAGATACAAGGGATTGGGGGGAGGGGTGTGGAAGAAAACCCATCATCCCCCTGGCTTCTACAATAAGCAACATTGACTTTATTTTTCATTTCAGTATTTATCTGCAAAGATCATACAGGCTCTTTGAAAAACTGTTCACAGTTTAATGATGTCTTTGTACATACATACATACAAACATAACATAACATAACATAACATAACATAACATAACATAACATAACATAACATAACATAAAACTTTGGCCTCAGAAATCAGGAAATATTTTTTCTGTTAGATTAAAATAAATAATTATATAGGGATCAAAATTCAGCACTTATATTGTTAATTTTAGTATGCCGTATTTTGCCATATTTTCAGCCCTGCCCCCCCCCAAAAGAAAAGTTAAAATGACAGATTGGTTTTCTTCCATTTTCAACCAAAAAAGCTCATTGATTCAAATTTTAGTTTTAAAAAAGGATCGCTCCAAGCCTGATGCCTTCCTGGCAAAGTTCGGGGGCTGAATTATTACCCTTATTTCCTCCAATCTGAAGAGGGATTAATTTCACAAAGGCAGCAGAGTTTACTTTTTCCCAAATATGCTCCTGGTGTAACTTAGATGAGAATTTAGCCTGGAGAATATCTCTTGGAAAGGAAAAAAAAAAATCCAATTGGCTTCAAACTGGGAGCAGTAAAGGACCACTTGCTAGGAAGGCTAATCAATGGCACCTCAAGCACCAAGTGAAGTCTCTAAATGCTCATTAGCATTCAATTGCTTTTTCATTCTCTTTCCTTTGTGTCTTTTAGAAGTTCTCTTGGTTTCGTTCCCTAATTGGCACTGGCAGAGCTCTTTCTAAAAGTGATTATGCTGATATTTCATAGTTTCATGCCACGTTATTTGCAAGAGTAAGTTAGACAACTAACTAAAAACTTACTGTGAATATTGGAATCACATTTCATGAATGGGATTTATTCACACAACTTCCCTTAGGAGTACATTTCTTCTGAATTAAGGACAAATGCAAAATCCTCTTATGGGAGCAGCTGTCCCGGTTTTAATCCTATAAAAATCAAGCATACAGAGGGCATTAATGTTTGTGAATCATGCATTCTAGTTACTTCTTTCTCCATTTTTCCACACGTCCAATCTGGCATGGGCCAACAAGTATTTATCAATACACTTAAAGGTAAAGGTAACGGTTCACCTCACACATATGTACTAGTCATTCCTGACTCTAGGGGCAGTGCTCAGCTCTGTTTCAAAGCCAAAGAGACCGCACTGTTCAAAGATGTCTCCGTGGTCATGTGGCCGGCATGACTAAACAACGAAGGCACATGGAATGCTGATACCTTCCCACCAAAGGAGGTTCCTATTTTTCTACCTGCATTTTTACATGCTTTCGAATTGCTAGGTTGGCAGAAGCTGGGACAAGTAATGAGAGCTCACTCTGTTATGTGGCACTAAGGATTTGAACCGCCAAACTGCCGACCTTTCATATCGACAAGCTCAGCATCTTAGCCACTGAGCCACTGCGTCCCTTATCAATACACTTAGTGTTTTAAATACTTTAATTCTGGAGGCAATTTTCAACTGGAAACATTCCCATTCTGGCATGTTAGCAATTGACATTGTAATGGCTTAAATTAATTATCTGAACCTATATTCCATCCAGGTTACCTAGGTAGCCTTTGAATTCCACTACAATGATAATTTACTCAGAGTATAAGGCTTATGTCAGGTTTGGCATGATAGTAAACACACACTTCCCTGGTCTGTTGTTTAGGGAAGAAAAAAATAATTACACGTTAGTTTTAGCTACTGCTCATTTTACCAAGAAACTCGTTGTTAGAGAAAATATTTCCCATCCATATTGTATTTATTAATTCAGTTCTAACAAAGAATATCAAGGAACTGATCTATCTCTATGATTTATCAGTCTTGTTGCAAGTGATAACCAAGCCTTAGGTAGGACTACATAAAAACTGTAGGGGACTCTTTAGAAAACTTTAAACTTGAGAAAACCATGGATTATTCAGCCTTCTGCTTTGTACATATAAAATTCTATTTTATGTTCATTTAATAATTGCAGGTGATGAGAAATTAATGCCTCAATAAACTATTAGTAGTGGGCAACAGAAAGGAAGACAAATTTAGTGGCTCAATATAGAACTACTTTTTACATTGCCATATATAATTTTGTGATATAAACATGCACATTTATTAATGCACTTCATTAGTGGTATAGCCTTAAGCACTAATGCTCAATTCCTTTGAGTTTATTGGAGCTTGCTTGCATTCACATGGGCATAGAATTGTACCCTGGTATATAGAGTATAGGGGATGTGGTGGCTCAGTGACCTAGACGCTGACCTTGTCCATATAAAGGTTGGCAGTTTGGTGGTTCGAATCCCTAGCGCCGTGTAATGGAGTGAGCTCCCATTACTTGCCCCAGATTCTGCCAACCTAGCAGTTTGACAGCATATAAAAATGCAGGTAGAAAAATAGGAACCATCTTTGGGGAGAAGGTAACAGCGTTCTGTGCACCTTTGGCATTTAGTCATGCCGGCCACATGACCACAGAGATGTCTTCAAATAGCACTGGCTCTTCAGCTTTGAAATGGAGATGAGCACCACCCCCTAGAGTCGGGAATGACCAGCACATACAGTATGTGCAATGGGAATCTTTACCTTTACTTTTATATACAGTATATATTCAAGATTTTACTCTTGATTTTACTTCAAGATCTGGTCTATAGAAATCTGGATCACCACTAAGTGGCAGCTAAGTGGTTACATTTTACAATCCTTAAGATTACAATCCTTTTTCATCATTTACTGGTGAGCCAGATGTTTGCAGATATATTAATTTGGTGGCTATATTGTGAACTTTAGTGTGGGAGAAGATTCCTGAAAATACCATGGATGGCCAAGAAATTTACCATTGAACAAATCAAACCAGAATTCTCAATCATGGCACAAATGACCAAGCTCCAATTATCCTTCTTCAGATACATTACTCCAGCTCTCTATAGAAGGCTCTGATGAAAAGTAAAAGGAATTAAAAGAAGAGAATGACCGTTAGTAAGGATGGATGGAATCAGAGTGGCAATGTACATCATTGGGTGTCCTGATAAATTGTCATGGGGAAAATCTATATACAGTAGTTGCTAGAAATCAAAAATGATTTGATGGCACATAGTCAATCATGGTGTATCTGACAATTTTCTCCATTATGTATGTACCACTTAACAATTGTATAAAGATAAACCAACAAGTAATATATTTCCATATATAAAAAGTTATTTGAAGTATTTGAATTTTATCAGAGACAGGTCTCTATAAGCTTTTAAGAAAGAAAAAAACACCCTGAATTGTGAACAATAAAGCAAAGAAACTGGATAAGAAACATACATTAAACTGGAATTTGACTTTCCTACTCATTAGGAAATAATTGTTTCCCAATTAATAACCAGGAAATTAATAAAATTAATAAATTGTTAATTGTCTCCAGTTAAGTACTACTCCTATAATTTTTTATCTTTGGAAATCATGAAGAATCAAAGAATACAACTTTGGGAGAGACCTTGGAAATCACCTAATCTGATCCATAACCAGCATTAATAACAGACTATTATCTAGTCTTTGTTCAAATCCTTCAATAAAGAAGATTCCACCCTCCCACCTAGACAGTGACATTATTGAACATCTCTTGAGATTAGGAAATTATTTCTGTTGTCAATTGAAATCTGCTTCTTTGTAATTTGAACCCTTTGTTCTGTAATTCCTTTGTCTCATGTGTTACTCTCTGAAACAACACTGAACAAATTTACCATGTCTTCTACATTAGTGCTCTTCAAGAAATTTGAAAATAATACAATAATACAATAGTAGAGTTGGAAGGGACCTTGGAGGTCTTCTAGTCCAACCCCCTGCCTAGGCAGGAAGCCCTATACCGTTTCAGGCAAATGGCTATCCAACATCTTCTTAAAGACTTCCAGTGTTGGGGCATTCACAATTTCTGGAGGCAAGCTGTTCCACTGATTAATTGTTCTAACTGTCAGGAAGTTTCTCCTCAGTTCTAAGTTGCTTCTCTCCTTGATTAGTTTCCACCCATTGCTTCTTGTTCTGTCCTCAGGTGCCTTGGAGAATAGCTTGACTCCCTCTTCTTTGTGGCAACCCCTGAGATATTGGAACACTGCTATCATGTCTCCCCTAGTCCTTCTTTCTCTTAAGCTAGACATACCTAGTTTAAGAGAAAGAAGGACTAGGGGAGACATGATAGCAGTGTTCCAATATCTCAGGGGTTGCCATGGCTTTCTCGGTTGTCATGGCTTTCTCGAGTTTTCTTTTCTCTGTGTTAATATACCACTACTCCATCCATTCTACATACAGTGCATTTTTTATATAAATACCATATAAACTTGGTTGGTTGTTCTCTAAATATGCCCCAGTTTATCAATATCTTTCCTAAAATTTGGTGCCACGAACTTCAATATTCTAGATGCACTCTGACCAATGCAGAATAGTGAGGAACAGCTAGTTCTCTTGATCTTAACTCTATATTTCTATCAATGCAGTCTAACATTGCACTTGTCTTCTTTTTTCAATTGCTCCTGCATCACAATGCTTTCTCAGATAAGTTTGTGATCCATCAAAGTACCCTGATGGGAACTTCAATGGCATTTGATACTTATTGCTGCCAATTGTGGCTGCTATATATTTTATTTATTTTTAATAGCATTACATATTGAAAATAATGAAACAGTGTTGTGACATCACCACATGTGGTCATATTAGCTTGATAGGGTTTTTGTTGTGTTTTTCTATCAGTATGGTATGGCATAGCATAATATGACAATTCAATTGTGTAATACCATGTAACATAATGCAACACAATTATCTATTCTAATAAGTTTACTTGTATGCATTATTCATTACACAACCAACATTTAAAAGACTTTGAAAGCAACTTTAGAAATGTAGAATTTCTAAAGCTCAATAGATATATGGGAGTGGTAGGGAAAGTGGTAGAAGCTCAATAGATATATGGGAGTGTTAAGGAAAAAAAACTGTGTGAGCCCCAGGAGAAAGGCACTAGGTGTCACTTATAGAGATTTTGAAAGTTGGAAAGTATTTTTAAGAAAAGCAATCCCTTTATTTTTGTTGCCTGGCTGTCTGCCACTTCATTCTCTATCTTCTTTCACAGGACAAATCCAACTTTACAAGTAGCTATCAAAGTCTTCTTAATCCCCTTCAGTTTGGCAGATGGATACCACTAGTAGCAAATGAACAATATGCCATGGAAATCACACTTCACAAGGCATCCAAACATGACAAGTTATCTAGCTGCAAAATAAGGAAGCTCGGTCATGATGCAGGTCACTCAGAAAAATGGGTTCCCAATTCAGATGACAAATAAATATAAAAGCTGCTTGTAACTATTCCTATGACACAAAGCAGGGACAGGTATGCTGATGCATGTAATAGTTCTATCAAGTTTAATTGACTTTTGTTCAATAACCTCTAGGACTAGGATCACCTTAGATGTTCAGGGCATGATATCAGAAAGTTGAGTCTTCTTTGAAATCAGATGACATTCCTAAAATTTATTTGAACAGATGTGGTAATGTGAAAACAAATTCTAGACAAACAAGATGCTTTCTTGATGGCATCTGTCAACAATTCCGTTTAGGCTTCCATACCATACACACCATATCATATAGAGGATGGGAGCACATGAAACATTAAGAACTTTTCTCAGCTTTCAGTGGGGGGTAGAATTGAGTGTAAAATACTGGTCTTTTTGCAAGTCCTATATACTGCTTCTATCAATGATCAAGAGAAATGGCAAATACTATCTGTGAGAAAAAATGTTAAGTTTAGGTAGCTTATCTAGAAAGATATGTTATTTAGTGTAAAAATAAAACAAGAACTAGAACTCATGTTGAATTCCTACTTGATGATTCTTCCTAAACTAAAATTCAGCCTGCATATCTCTCTTAATAGACAACTCTTAGGATTAGTTCCAAGCAGACTAATAGGTTCCATTACCTACCCTGAATATAGAACAATATAATTGTAAGGGACTAGACACCTTGGCATCCATCAGTCTCAAAAGACTATGGTATCATGCTCTGGAAAGAGGTAAAGCTGGAGTGTCCTCTCCAGAGCATGGGGCCTGGGTAGATTAATATGGAGGATAGACTGTTACCCAAGCAGCAGATCCCCCTCTTCACATTGCTGAAATGGTCTAATGGAATGGCAGAGCCAATACGATTGGTTCCAGCTGCATCACAGGAGTTACCAGAACATGGTTGTACACAGTTACGAACTGCTTCGGGGACTCCAGCTCTGGATTTTGCCTCAAGGTTGACTCCGGAAGCCTTTTCCAGTAGTGGATAGCCACTAGGCAGTGGAAATTTGTAATCAGAGTTTCCTTTCTCCTAGAAGATGGTTCTGCTGCTTTATCTGACATTGGAGCACAAAGCCATCTTCCCCCTTCAAAACCATTGACCGTTTTCTCCTGTAACCCTGGAAAGGGGCCCTTACAAGGTGCTACCAGCTGGACCAGCCAGACCAAGGTTACCATCACTCGCCCTTTGTCCTGGTTTGTGACAGGTAGAGCCTGGCTTCCCAAACGTTGGGCCCAGGGTGGCGGTTCCTAAGAAGGGACTAGAAGAGGTCATCTAATCCAACCCTTGCTCAAGTGGTATAGGGAAGACCCTATACCATTTCAGATTAATTGTCATTTCTAAAATCAAGTTATTCCATTAGCTAATTGCTCACTGTTAAGGATTTTCTCCTTAGTACTAGGTTGCTTTTCTCCTTCATTAGTTTTCATCCATTGTTTCTTGATTTGTCCTTTGGTGCTTTGGAAAGTAATTTGACCCTGTAGGAGCCTTTCAAATACTGAAACACGGCTATCATGTCTCCCCTAGTCCTTCTTTTCATTAGACTAGACATACCCAATTGCTGTAACCATTCTTCATATGTTTTAGCCTCCAGCTCCCTAATCATTCTTGTTGCTCTTCTCTGCACTCTTTCCAGAGCCCTGTTGTCCCCAATTCGGGTCTGACCCTGGTGCCGAACCCAATGATGGATGCCAGACACGAGGTGCAGGTTTTCTGATTGTTTTTTTATTGGAGTACTCCAAGGAAAAGTGTTCCTGGTCAAAAGGCCAAGAACCAAAAGCAAAGGATTAAGAAAACTTTATACATTTTCACTAAAGGAGAAGGTGAGACAAGGTGAAATAATAAGAACTATCCTCTAATAAACATTTTAGCAATAATTCTACAATTTCTTCTATTGGTCTATAGCTGTCCCATTCCTAAGCCTTGGCTAATAAATGCCCCAGGAGTTATCTAATACACATTTCATTTGCTGCCAGACATCTCTATTCCTAACTTTTAGCTGAGATCTGCAAGTTGTTTAATTCTTGTTACTTTTATCAATTTTCTAACTACCCATAATTGCTACAAGCTTTACACATGCATATTTCCTGTTGATAAGCATTCTTTGTTCTTGTGAGGCAGACAGGCCCACACAGCCCAATTACAGTCTTCCTGATTTACTTTCAAGTGTGTGCCATGACCTTGCTTTAGCAGCCAGCCCATCATCCAAACAACATGTTTATATTGTGGTGACCAGAACTGGATGCAGTATTTCAAGTGTGGTCTTACTAAGGGAGATGGACATCATTTTAGTAATATAGATGCAGCATTTATTTAGGTTTCTTTGTATTGCTTAATGGTTCATAAGTAACTATTAGTGATTCCTAATCAAGTATGTTTGTTATTGAAAGAAATTTGACTTAGGATACCATTCTTCCAAGAGTAAATATATATCCTTAAATAAGGGTCGCACATTTGCGCACAGGGAGGTCGCGCATTGCATTGCATTATGAAAGTACTTTGTGAAAGTACCACAAAGCAGAACATTGCAATACATGTCAACTGAGAGTAGATTTGAGATGTTATTTGGCAAAATTTTGGATCTAAGTAGGTTTTGTTTTACTTTGCTTTTTTAAAAAAAAATGAATTTGACTTGAGGGAGCCTTTAGGATTTTTAGAATTTTGTTTGGGATACCTTTCTAATTGTTTAGGGGTAATGTTTTCGCCTATTTCATCCTTTGGCTTCCCAATCATAAACTAATAAACTTGTGTATTAGTTTATTGACTTGATACAAAATGTAAATGGTTTTCTGGAGTTGCTGCTTTTAGTATCTGCACAACATATTCACAATCAAATTGCAGGTTTTTTTCAGGTGTATCACATCTATGGACTTCTTCATCCTAATGAGATAAAAAACCCAAACGTCTCCTGTACATCAGCTTTGTATTGAGAAGCAAAAATGCTAAATAGGGTACAGCAGGCTATGGATGATGTTTGAAGCTAGGACATGCCTGACAGCTTGAGAAACAGAAGTATCAATCTTTGAGATTTTGCCAGTAGTAGATGTTCTTTTTCAGATTTTGGCCTGAAGTATAGTTGTAACCAATTTTATTAGACTTAGATTTAGACTTAGAATAATTTTATTGTCACTTTGAATCAGTGGTGGGTTGCTATTTTTTTTTACTACCAGTTCACTCAAGCACATACATGCAACACTTCTGCACAGAAGAATCTGGGTGGGTGGGCGGAGCCTCCCACCACCACTACTACCAGTTCACCTGATCCGGGACGAACTGGGAGCAACCCACCTCTGCTTTGAATGTACACTAATTGGCATGCATTAAAATGAAATTTCATTATATACAGCTCTCAAGGTCTCCACCTCCAATATGCACTACATAAACATGAATGACTGAATGACTGAATGACTGAATGAATGAATGAATGAATGAATGAATGAATGAATAAATAAATAAATAACTAAATAAATAAATAAATAAATAAATAAATAAATAAATAAATAAATAAATAAATAAATAAATAAATAAATAAATAAATAAATAAATAAATAAATAAATAAATAATAAATACAACATTATGCATATACCCGCATATGACAAGGAGAAAAAACAGTCTAATTCTGATGTATACAGAATTTCATGGTGAGAAAAACGAATCTTGTGAGTTTACCAGATGGAGGGCATAGGGAACAAAGCTGTTACAGAATCTGGTAGTTCTGCTAGAAATACTTTGAAACCTCTTCCCAGAGGGGAGCAACACTGAAGTGGGCGTGTGGGGTTTCTAACAATGCTTTGAGTTCTATGCACATAGCACTTTTAAATTTAATGAAGTGGTTTTCTTTGAAGAGGTAGAAATACCTTTATTAAAATGCAAGCTAAAGCTTTTGTTAATCCATTTCCATCCATAATTATATTTTTAATGTGTTTTGCCATGCCACAAAGTTTCAAAATGCTGCATACTGAATTCTCATTGCCCTCATGTCTGTGAGTCTGCAGTTCAAAGATACTGCCTTCATCCAGTTGTCATTAGTCCCAAATCAGCCAATATCTCCACACAATGAATGGTGGCTTGATCTGAGAATACAAATAGTATTGCTAGACAGAATTATCTGGGTATATTCATAATGTTGTATTTATTTATTTATTTATTTATTTATTTATTTATTTATTTATTTATTTATTTATTTATTTATTTATTTATTTATTTATTTATTTATTTATTTATTTATTTATTTATTTATTTATTTATTTATTTATTTATTTATTTATTTATTTATTTATTTATTTATTTATTTATTTATTCATTTATTCATTCATTCATTCATTCATTCATGAATATACACTATATATGCATGCATATTTGTCTGTCAGGGCAACAAGATTGTGCTAATGAAGTTCATTTCCCCTAAAAATCCTAGGAGTTCTGGTTAGTTGCTTTAATTCTAGAGCTGTGATGATGAACCTATGGCACACGTGCCACAGGTAGTTTGCAGAGCCGTCTCTGTGGGCACGCAAGCCATCACCCAGCTCAGCTCCACCGCACTTGCGCATGCATCTCTCACCAGCTGGCCAATTTTATGTCTCTGCTGCACATGCGAGGGGGGCATTTTTGGCCCAGAATGGGATGTGGATGGGTCGTGCGCATGTGAGGGGGGGCTCATGGGGTCACATGCATGCACAGAGGGGGCAGGGAAGTATGGGGGTTTGTGCACACATGCACAAGGGGGGAAGGGCACATTGTATTGTGGATGTGGGGAAATGCAAATGCTGTTGCTCACATGCATGTGATTTTGGCACATGAGGACAAAAAGGTTAGCCATCACTGTTCTAGAGTATTGAAGGGGTAGAGATACGGGTGTATAGTTGAGGTCATGCTGAGGAGTCTTTCCAATCAGAAAAATAATCATTTTCAGATACTGGAAGAGCAGGCATTTATTTCATTTGTGGAAGCAGAAAAATGACTTTCAGGAGTGGCAAAGAAGTAGACTGCAGCTGTTTTGCATGTGTGCAAACAATGGGAGGTTTTGAATGTACTGAAGTGGGACATTAGGAATATTTGTTCTATATGACAGGTCTCCGTTATTGCTTTAGGTAACAATGGACACACCTGTTGAATAAACCATTAACTTTCATTTCAGAGATGAAATCCCCAAAACATAGAGCTTAAATCACTAAATAGTTTATTGTAAAAAGTGAATCCGCCAATGAATTGCAATTGCACTGATTTGTGAGAATGACAACTAATTGTGCAGTGGCAGCCTATTCCATATACATGAACACTGGAAAAAAAAATCAAATATCTGAATGTTACAGAAGCCACGAAATCTGAAGTCCAAGTTGAATTTGTTCAAAACAGAGTTAATGTTTCCATGTCTGTAAGCTGAGCCACAAAATGTGTTTGGCAATGGGTTGGGTGTTAAATTAAAAGTATATTTATTTTGCTTTTGGAATTTTACTAGACTGCAACATAAATTTCTCTTAAAATAGGTATTTAAAATCCAAAGAAAGATGAAAATCCAAACTAGTGTCACATTAAGACCTGCCTTTAATATCACAAACCCCAGGACCAATAGGATAATAAAGAAAAATATCCATGCAACTGTTTATTTTATTTACTCCACTATAAGCACACAGAGGGCCAATTCAGATAAGGATTAATTGACACACAGCAGAAATAGCTTAATCCTCCTCAAGTGCAGCCCTTGTGGAAAGTTTTTTAAAAAGTTTATCAATACTAATGCATTGGTATACAAACACTGTAAAGAGATGTAGAATTTTTACTACAAAAAGATGCAATGGACGGTTGATTTCTTCAATCACAACAATAGTCCCAGTCAAGATTCACACACAATTATTCCAATAGAATAATTGAAAGGCAACAGCGAAGAGCCGTAATATGTTATTAATGTATTGTTTGGCTCTTCCCTAAAACTATCTAACATCTCCAAAGCACCCTTAAAATATACAGTCATATTGCCATTCTATTCTATATATGTACTTAGGTACTATGCTTTGGTTACATCCTTTGTTTATTGTTGCTGTAGTATCATTTAGAAAACTGGCATAATTAAAGAAAGAAAACTTACTCTGGTTATTGTACTAATGTGGCCTGCAATTCTTTAAATCTAGTATGTATGGGGTTTAACTAATTTTATGCAAAAGTGAATATTATGTTAAGTGTAAAATATAGTTTAACAAAGTAAGACAAAAGTATCTAAGCATCAGAAGGTACGTGTTGAGAAATTTGGCATATGTTAGCTGACTAGTTTAATAAACATTGGCTCACTTCCAAAGGTATTTGTAAACTGAGGACATCAATATAATTAAAACAGAGTATGGATTCACCAGATCCATCAATAAACTTAGCAAGTTAAAAAGTAGCCGGTTTTGATTCAAAGCCAAGGAAAGTATACTTTCTTACTCAATTATGCTTCAACTTTAACAATTCTTTATAGCAACAAATAGTGAATAGCAACAAAAGTGGTTGCCAAAAAAACAGGTATAAAAATGATGGATGAGAATGATTTCAAGAGAAAATTTTAAAAAAGAAAAGAATGTAGAAGACATTGTGCATAGATTTCTGTGAGAATGAATTTGCACAGTTTGCCAGATTGGCCTCCACTGTAAGAGAAACAGAAGGGAAGATAACCACCTGGGCTAACCATTCTGAAGCAAAAGACTCCATAAATAAATATCTGCAACATATACTTCCTAAAATAAAAGTGTATATTAGAGAAAGTTTCACTGACCAAGTTTTTAGAGGGTTTACATTTTTGGAAGAAATAAATGGGAAAATCTTTTGGGGAGATTGAATGGACAAAATAAGTCTTCTTTCTTTTCCTCCTGGCCACCATTTCTCTCTATGAAATTGCCTTCCCACTTGACAGCTTTACAGCTATTGAACTGAGGTTGGTTTATACACTAATCTTCTGCCATAACATGTACTAAGTCCCTAAATAACAGTTTCAAAGGTGCAGCCATGTAAATCTTTTACAACAAATACAGCAGAGAGCCTTGTGGCAACGCAAGGACTTTAAAAAATAATGATTGTAGCTTATCTGCTGAACTGGACTGTGATCCACAAAAGCTAAGTAATAACACATTGGCTAACAGTTAAGTGTAGAAAAGTCAAGCATGTTAAGGCTACAGCACAACTTTTTCAGGACAGAGAAGGATAGGTATCCCAGGCTAAGCCCTGTAGCCATTTGATAGCCATCTGATGGATCTCAGCAAACATCTGACTTTATTTCAAGTACTTTCATACCCTTCAATAATATGACTCTAAATGGTATGCAGCCACGTTTCAAACTATATGCAGGTAGTCCTTGACTTACAATGACAACTGAGGCAAAAATTTATGTTGTTAAGTAATTTTCCCCATTTTATAACATTTCTTGCCACAATAGTTAAGTTAAGAACCACTGCAGTTATTAAGTAAGACATACGGTGGGTAAGTGAATCTGGCTTCCCCATTAACTTTATTTTTCAAAAGATCTCAAAGGTTGATCGCATGATTCCAGGACATTGCAAGCATAATAAATATAAGTTAGTTGCTGAGCATCCAAATTTTGATCACAGGACCATGAGGGATGCTGCAATGGTCATAAGTGTGAAAAACTGTCATAAGTCACTTTGAATGATGTTATAACTTCAAACAGTTATTAAATGATCTGATGTAAGGCGAGGACTATCTGTACCTCATCTATAACAAACATTTATACAATATCATACACATAGAATAAGTATTCTATTACATAGCTACATTCCATAGTCTGAATACCTAAGGTGGTATTCAGCAGGTTCTGACCAGTTCTGGAGAACCGGTAGTGGAAATTTTGAGTAGTTTGGAGAACCGGTAAATACCACCTCTGACTGGTCCCGCCCCCATTTTTATCTGCCTCCCGAGTCCCAGCTGATTGGGAGAGAATGGGGATTTTGCAGTAACCTTCCCCTGGAGTGGGGAGGGAATAGAGTATCCTTCCCCTGCCATGTCCACCAAGCCATGCCCACAGAACCAGTAGTAAAAAAAAATTGAATCCCACCACTGTCCTAATAGCATCCCCAGAGTTACTTAGGGTAGACGGACATTGTAGAAATTTAATAAGTAAATACATTTCGGGTGAAACCTCTCACTTCGTCCTCTTGAACGATCTTTGGAACAACAAAGTTTTCTGCAGGTTCTTAAATGGGTAGGAGGATGTTCCACAAGAGGGACCTTCTGCAAGAAAAACTGGCCTCCCAATTTTCTCCTATTTCAGAAAGGATAAGGACTTCTTAGCATGTTTTTTCTGCAGGTATGTCTTGAGCAGACAGATACTTGTGTAGTTGAAGATGAGTCTGCTGAGTGTGCAAGAGGAACCAAAAGAGTTGTTGTTGTTTCCTAACCCTATCCATGCACTTTTTGAATACAGTGGAGAGGTTGCCTGAATCCTCTTACCGTGAAATCTGATTAGGCTTAATTCTTTCTAAACCGAAAAAGCTGATCTTTGGTGAGCAAAGAATAGAAGGAAAAAGGAGAAAAAATATCAATCTGCAGCTTTTGGAGAATGAATGGAAGAATTCCATACAATTCTGCCTGAAAAATATAAGGCGTCTTCCATGTTTTCTATTTATCCAATTTCACTTACCATTTTCAGTGGATTATTATGTTCAGCACCCTGTGATACTTAGTTGTTTTGTTATATAACTGGTGTTGAGCATATCAGATCAACAATTTATTGCTGTAGTCTACACATATTGTAGTACTGTATGTTTTTACATAATGTTATGCACAAAAGATTCATATCTTATTCTTGCTGTCAGCATGTTATGCTATTTAAGAATAACTGCTTTATCCTTCCATGGCTTGTAGAAAAGAAGTCATTATGGTTTGTCCTGAACTATGCGGTAAAAATCCTCTTCTGTAGTATAGTTTTTTTTTTAAAAAAAAAAAAGCCCTGTGACAAACAATTATCATAACCTTCTTTTAAAATAATTATTAAAACTGGAATAATTTATGAGATTATGAAGATGAAAAAAAATCAGTTTTCAAACTGATTATATCACTGGTTGCTTTCAAAAAGAGACTGGACCGCCATTTGTCTGAAATGGTATAGAAATTCCTGCTTGAGCAGGGGGTTGGACTAGAAGATCCCCAAGGTCCCTTCCAACTCTATTATTCTATGTTCTAAACTCAAGAATAAATCATAACAATGTTTGCTTGCTATAAAGGTAATGGCAGATATGGTCTGTGATCACATTGCCAACAAATTGTCTCAACCAGAATAGCCAATGTCATCTGTAGACATTCATGGAACCATCCAGTTATGGAAAAATACTGCTGTCATGAAAGCCGCTAAGAGGCCATTCCAGAAACAGGACAATGACATACAAATAAATGTTGGGATGAGATGAAGAAAAGAGGAAGGAATAATGAGGCAACCAATGCTGGCCCAAATGCAAAAAGTTTGAATCTGAGGGACAGAAAAGTAAAAAGTGAGAGTGTGGAAGTAGCATATGGACCCCAGAAAAGGATAAGCGTAGTAGCACCTGAAACAGGCTATGGACAAAGGCTTCAAAGGTGAAGAGGCACATTGCATTCATCTTGGCCCATTGAGGTTTTCAAGCTAGCAAGTCCACATGTAGACTAACAGACTGGATGTTAGTCAATGGATGGGTTACATTGATAAGATTTTCATGTAGGTCAATTAACGAACAGGTCAATAGCATTCTATGTTAGATTACACTAATAGAATCTTCCTCATAAGCAGATTTTTACTGCAGAGTGAATTTTCTGTTCCCAGGTATTATATCAGTTCAAAGGGCTACTTTTACTAAAGCAGGACTCCTCAACCTTTGGGCCATGGACCAGCACCAGCCTATGGTGTGCCAGAAACTGGGTCAAACTATGCAAACAAGCAAAGTCCCATTCATGTAGGAATGAGATGCCAGCAGCATCAAAGCTATGCCCCCTCAAGTCCGCAGAAAAATGGAACTAGTCTCTGGCACTGAAAAGATTGGAGCCCACTGCTCTAAAGTGCACTGTCTCTTCCTCCATTTTATATTGCAGGAATGTGTCTATGAAGCTCATGTAGGAAAGAGAGAAGGACTCCAAACCCAGTTTTACACCAGCCTCTAAATTCTATAAGTCAACCCTGAAAGGAGACAAATATTAAAGCAGGGAAGGACAATGGAAGCAAAAAAGAAAGAGAACAGTGAGAAGAAATAGGGTAGTGCAGTTTATTTTAACTCCGGTCCATGGCAGACAGTGAAATATTAATCCGTTTCTGACAGCTTGTGCATTTTAAATCACACTGCATGCACACAAATCTGTATTCATTGTCTTAGAGAACTGTATAAAATATGTCTTCATATTTTTTTCATAATAACCTCTGTAGGAAAGTATTCCTAATACAGTTGTTTTTGAAAAATCCTAAATAAAAACAGGGGAGAGGGGAATATGCAAATTTCACCCAATATATGTATTTTAGTATGCAGTATCACAAGAAAGACATTTTTTATATATATATATGGCAGCGCAATTTGTGTGCTCATTTTGAGAAAAGACTGTGGAAAAGAGCTGGAAAGGAAGATGAAGAGTAGAACAATAGCAATGACTATAATCACCTTGACTAGTACCATTGTGGTGTGTTTAAACATTAACCATTATATGTGATAATGTCTTTGATGGGGTACTGCCCAAGCCATCGCCATCGCCATTCTGTAGCAAGTCCTTGAGCATTGATATGGAACATGGAAGGAAAACTTTTAATGCTTCCTTTTGCCACTTTTCTTTAGAAACCATCTCAGCATCGATGGCTTCTGTGCACAAATGGGCTTGCTCAGATGATGCAGGGAGGCCCACGAAGCAACCATTGCCAGAATATGGTGCTTTGATAGTTCAAAGCTGGAGATTCAGGCTGATGTTTGAAAGTTGTGAACAGTCTCTCCAAATGGTTGAGAATGCCTTAATACATTTACAGGTCATTCAGTCTCACACACACTCATAGCTGGGGAAGACAAAACAGACAATTTGGGGAAACAGCAGGGAAATATTTAGGGACACACTCAGATCACTTTCAACTCAGACACGGAAGCACAACAGGTTCTTTGGAATACATGGTGAACCAGTGAATTTAAAGTAGAGGTAGTCCTTGACTTATGACCGTAATTGAACCGAGGCAGGTTTTGGCCCATTTTACGATCTTCCTTGCCACACTTGTTAAGTGAATCTATGCAGTAGATAACTTGCAGTAGGAACCCAGTTGTTAAGTGAATCTTGCTTCCCCATTGACTTTGCTTGTCAGACGTTTGACAGAAGGGGATCACATGACCCCAGGACGCTGCAGCTGTCATAAATATGAACCAGTTGCCAAGAGCTTGAATTTTGGTCATGTGACCCTGGGCAGCTGCAAAATGTTGTAAGTATGAAAAATGCTCATAAGTCACTTTTTTCAGTGCTGCTGTAACTTTGAAAGATCACTAAACAAACTGTTGTTAAGTTGACTACTCATAGCAGTAAACTTTACTGGCTACATGTACACTTGATCTTTCTCACAAGCACACACATAGCACACTTATCCACACTTATCCATAATCCTCTCAACTAGGCTGTTAGGCATTAGCTAGAGAGCTGGAAGTCATCAAGTCTGGGTCCAAAGATAACTCAGTGAGTGGGTGGCTTTGGGGACCCTTTTCTTCCTCCAAATTCTGGCTTTGTTAATTCACAAGATGGATGGCTACTCTTGCCTTGTAGATTAGCAAGTCTGGTAGCTCTTGATGGAACTGGGGAGAGGGAGGTTCACATGCTGAAGCCCAACTTCTTTTGTCTGGTTCAGGTGACATTCTTTCCTTTGTTTCCTTAACAACTTGGTTTCTTTGTAACTACTTTCCCAAACAATTTTTTAAATAAGATTCCTGGTTTTTGTCTACTCTCCTTATTTGCCTGTTTTATCTTTAAGTATGGCAGCTTCAGCCTTGTCTGAGGCTGAATGAGAGGCATGCCAGTCTCATAATGCAGGTAATTTATAGGTATTGAAATGACTTTGTCCATCATTATACAGGAGCTGGCAGTTGTAAATTTCATTTTGTATCTCATATATCTCACCTGAAGTGTTTTCTACCACATCGGCTTTCACTGAATCGTTCCAAGTTCTTTTGTTATGAGCAACGTGAAACATTTCTATATTTACCTCCTCATCATTTACAGTGTTATACAGTACATCTCTGTTGTCTACCCTTAATTGCCCTCTACCACCCCCCTCCCCAGATGTGGAGAACTATAAACATTATAATATTTCCCGAGGACTGATTAGAATCAGAAAGTTGGCAGTGCCCATTTAGGCTAGATTCTCCCCTTATTATGGTAAGAAATCCAAATTTATATATCCTAACAGATGGTTTTCCAGAATCTCTTTGAAAATATCCAGTGAAAGGAAACTTACCCATTCTTGGGTATTTGTTTTCAGTGGGGAATTAGTTTCATAAGCAAAATTTGTTTCTTAACAGAATTTATTTCCCTGTAACTTCTTCTCTAATCTTGCAACAATATGGAGTAGATAGTGTTGTCCTTTGTGACACTCCTTCAGCTAATTTCCTCCCTCATCCAATGTCTTATCTCAACATTAAATACTCAGGTTCATTAATGTTTCGTCATTGGATTTGAACTTTAGACCCTGATTAACAGTCTTCTTAGCCAAGCTTTATTAAATATAGTAAAACACAACTAGCAATGACTGGTGTTATTTCCTCAATAAGTCATATCTATGTTATCAGTTAAAGACTGGCATCCATATATATCCATGATGATAAAGTGGTATGCAAAGCCATCTCTCCAGGCATGCCAGCTGTCACCTGTTGCTCTTCTGGGTTCCGGAGTGGACATGATCCTTACATGTGCGGGAATATCAGAAACTGGAAGAACAGTTCCCTGGCACACATGCATACCGGGGAACTGCTTTTCCGGTTTCTGGCACTTCCGCATGTGTGCTCCGAGGAGCTGCTTTCCAGTTCCTGGTGCTTCCCCCCATGCATGCAGTCTCATTTCAGTACTTGGTGCCGAAAAGGTTTGCAAACACTGATATATGCCACATGAATATACACTGCATTATATTGGCTTTTGTACACACAATAATATGCGTATCAGCCTCTAGGCGATTCCAAATTTTGACAAACAAAAATGTTAGACTGAAGGCTATATTCTGAAGACATGCACTGTACATGCAGGTGTCTGCCCTTACCTGATATCACAAGCATGGCTTTAACTGATATCACAAGTGTGACTTTGAGGAGGCTAGGTTTGTTGAATGGTGTGGTTGGGAGCATTGCTACTTTAGTGCTGTCTTTTTCTCTTTAGATATCTTCCTGATTACACTCTCCATCTCAAAAGCACTTTGATTATTTTGCTCAAGGGGGACATAGCATGTCCCCAGTATTAAATTATATTGTTTCAGTACTGTCATCCTCAATAGTCCTAAATAGAAAACTGTTTTTCAGTCTTCAATCATTCTGTTGGTGATTTAGGCATCAAGAGTTTGGCACTAACTCTCTATTTTATGTTGTTTCTAATATGTTTGATATACTATTGGTTTCACAAAGTTCAAATGCATGCATTGTAAATTATAGTAAACCAATAACTATCCCAAACTGCAATTCTAAAAAGGACTTTTATTTAGATAAGAAGATTTCCAGTGAAGTGTAAACAAACAAGCTAGCAAACTCCCTTTCCCAAGAAATAATGTAATTCCAAATTGATTTTTCAGTTACTCAACTGTTGCTTTCCCTGAATTTTGATTATCTCAGGCTCAAAAACCTTAATTTACAATGCATATTCTTTTATCTGAGAAATATAAATGCAGAATTGGCTAAATCCATCATATAACAGTCAGTTTAAGGAATTAGTGAAGGAGTGGAAAAACAAATGAATTTGGTAGGAGAAGAAGGGAACATGCTTTTCAGATATTTAAGGCATGACATTGGGACACAAGAAGATTATTCCACCCTTAATCTGTTACCATGATGGAATCATAATTGGCACTAACACACTTCAATGCAAACAGATGCACAAAATGCTGCTTTAATCTAGTCTGCACCCAGCTAGGGACCAAGTCCATGAGGGAAAACAGCACATGCTTAGCAAGAATGAGGAACTTAGTACTTCAAAGGCCCTTTAGAAACAGAACTGGGGGAAAAAAAGCCTAGAGAACTGATGCCAGCAAAAATAGATTACCCTAGCCAAAGGTAAGCAATAATCTTCTCCAGTATAAAGCAAATCATGCAGCTTTTACTGTAGGCATAGATGCTACAGCAGTTTTCAACTGTCCAGATGCATTGAAATCACAACTCCTATAATTTCTATCTATCTAGCATGAAACACAAATATTAATTGATTTTTTTAAATCAATTTCTTTAGGATTGCCTCTCTTCCTTTGTAATTCTCTTACAAAACAACAGTTTTGAAAAACAGATTTGTGAAAGAGACAGGGATCATATGTCTACAATGAATGGATCAAATGTACAGCCACAATATTCAGCTGCATTAGTCTGCATATTGGGCTAGAACAAGAATGCACTGTAAGATGTTTTTAGGACACTGTCTATGCTCCATTATGTAAATGTGGCCAGTTACAGTTTGGGGGGGGGGGAATCCTGGTTTTGCTAATGGTTTAGATTGAAGAAAATAGGGGAATTGGCAAGCTACTGAAAATACAAAAAGCAGGATTAGATTAGTGTGTTTAGGATCATGTGTCAAGGTCGTGCATGGCAGTCATGAAATGAACAAGACAGTTGTTGTGCATTAGGACATGTTTACTAAAATTCCAACTCAGAACAATTGCATGAACAGAACATGTATTCATTGTAAGTGATTTGCTGGAGAGTTTGGGAGATTTTATCATCTTCATCCCATCCAAGTGTCTTGCCTTCATAAAAGCATTCTTACACCTCAAAGGAACATGCAAAATCTATTACTTCACTTTTTTAAAAAAATCTTGCAGTCTCTATTGGTCTCTTCCCAATGTTTGCAGTAAAATGGGTTAAGATTAAACCATCTCCATTTCGTATAATATGATTTCCCCACGTCCTTCCCCTCCCCCAAAAAACACAGGCTCATAACATCACTTAAATAAGTATGAAATCCATTTTCTGCTGAAAAATGTGAAATTTGTCACAATTATTAAAAGGAACACGAAATGTATCTAATCCTGGGATTTGTACAACTACATAAAATGACATTATGTTTCAGCATCAGAGTAACACATGCTAAGAATGGGAAATGGCAGAAAATTAATTCCACTGGCAATCATTCCCATGGTTCTTCTCTACACTACAGTATGTTAAGCTTTGATGTTTCCTTGTTTTGGATGCAGAAGGAGCTGTACCAAGAGGGAAAGAGTCATATGATATTTGGCAAGAGATGTTGGTCTTATCTTAATAAAAATGGCATCTAATTATTTCAAATTAAAGTGGTATATTTGGTGTTCTTTAAAAAGAGGAACATTGAACACATATTTCCAGATGTGCAAAGAATTTTATCTTTCAGTATGAATCAGATATAGTATTTTTAATTAGAGAGAAAAAAATAACTTCAAGTGGTGCAATGCAAAATTATTTGTTCATTAATTTGCATGTTTAGCAATTTATTTAGTAGGGCTTTTATGTGATGCCAGTTCAAAAGGCCTCTGGGCACCCTATGTTCCCTTGTGGCAGTAAGGTTAAAAAGAACAACAAAAATAGAGTCACTAGATTAGAATTGACAATTAGAACCGAAATTACAAGAGAACTTTGGTACCTGAAGAATAATTAAACATCAAACATATACTCATAATTGGGTTCATTCGCCTTGAGTCTCCCACTCACAGGATTCTTGAAAAAAAGCAGATTTATAGCCTTCCTTAAGCTTAACAAGGTGAGAACTTCTGTAGTCTGACCTCAGATGATATGCTGCTCCAAGGAAAAAGGGTAGCCAACTGTTAAAGCAGGGGTGTCAAACTCGTGGCATCACATTGTTGTCACAACTTTTTTCCCCTTCGCTAAAATTGGGGTGGGCATTGCCAATGAATGAAACATCTGGCCCATGGGCTGCAAGTTTGTCGCCCTGTGTTAAAGTATAACACTGCTGCTAAACATGACAATATCAGAGAGAAGGAATCTTGCGCCAACTTTTATTTCCTGATCTTATTGGACAGACAGAAGGCATTGGGAAAAAGTGGTCCCATACTGTAAAGGTCAAGATGCTGAACCATGTAGGACTTGAAAGGTGAGTCCCAGTGTCTTGAATTGCACCTGGAAGCAAACTAACCTAATGCAGCTTTCAGAAAAGAATTGTTACATTGGAGCGCATTGAATATCCCATTGCTAATTGAACAGCTCTGGTTTGGATTAAATGCAGTTTCTGGGTGGTTTTTAAGGACAGCCCATCGAGTGCAAAATGCAATAATGCAAAGAGGAGATGATTAAGATGAAGAGTCATCCCAGTCATACCCAGGTACACAATATCTGTGCAAAAACCCCTTCAACCAAAGTTACCATTGCATTATATTGGCTTTTGTACACACACTATTACAACGTTTTAATTTATTCGAGGTCTGACCTGCTCCGCCTGCGGGAGGCCCCTCTTTCGCAGGTATGGCCCTTGGCTCTCTCAGGGGCCAGCCTTGAGGACGGGTTTGTGAACCCCGAGAGGTGGAAGAAGAGGAAGCTGAGGGGCTTTTTAGCTAAATGTTTTATATTGTTTTTAGGGGGTTCTGGGAAGGGAGGGGGGGATAACCAGGCCAGGAGGGAAGCCAGTGCCAGACGAACAGGTGAGTCCAGGAGGGAAGTGAGCGGAGTGGGGGGGGAGAGGGAACAAGTTATTCCAACAGAGGGTTGTTTGATTACAACGGTCGCGGGGAGGGGGGGATGCGAGGACAAAAGAAGATTACAAGGTCGGTTGGGAGACCGAGGCTGTTGGCTACGCCCGGTCGTTCGTACCAACCCCCGCAACCTAGGTGGCCAGGAACTACAGAGCCCGGGCCTATGGCTGATGCTTTGCAATGCAAGGTCCGTAACCAACAAGGCCCCCCTCATTAATGAGCTGATCTCTGAGGGGGAGCTGGACCTTGCAGGGATAACAGAGACCTGGTTGGGCCACGAGGGTGGTTTACCCCTCGTGGAAATGTGCCCACCAGGTTTCCGTGCATTCCATCAGCCTCGGACCCTGGGTAAGGGTGGTGGGGTGGCGGTAGTTATACGGGAAGGTCTAGAGCCGAGGCAGTTCACTGTTCCTCAGATATCCGGGTGTGAGTCCCTTGGTGTGAAATGGGGCCCAGGGAGGCAGTTGGGTTTGCTGATTGTATACTTGGCTCCTCGCTATACATCAGCGGCCCTGCCCGAGCTCCTCGAGCTGATCTCGGAGACGGCGGTTGAGATCCCCAGGCTTGTGGTTATGGGGGATTTCAACCTGCCGTCGACGGGAGCAGCGTCTGAGGTGGCTCGGGAGTTCATGGCTTCCATGACAGCCATGGGCCTGACCCAGTAAATTCAGGGCCCCACACACGAAGGTGGCCACACATTGGACCTTGTTTTTGTATCTGAGCAGTGGACGAGTGATCTGGGAATAGGGGACTTTGTTGTTACACCCCTGTCATGGTCGGATCACTCATGTCTCTGGCTGGACTTTCCTGGTGCTACCCCCCACCGCGAGGAGGCGGGACCAGATGGTCCAAGCTGGTACCGCCCCAAGCACCTGATGGAGCTGGATAGGTTCCAGACGGAGCTTGGGCCATTACCTGTAGCCCTGACCCGCGCTCGGTCGGAGGACCTAGCGGCTGCCTGGAATAGGGCGGCGGCTGGGGCCTTGGACCGGGTTGCGCCTTTGCGACCTCTCCTGCGGCAGCGACCCACCCGGGCTCCTTGGTATACCGAGGAGCTGAGGGTGATGAAGCGCCATAGGAGACGTCTAGAGAGCAGGTGGAGGTCCTCACGCTCCGAATCTGATCGAACACAGGTAAGAGCCTATTTATGGACCTACCTTGTGGCATTAGGGGTGGCCAAACGTGGATATTGCGCTGCTCTTATTGCGTCCGCGGATTACCGCCCTGCCGCCCTGTTTAGGGTGACCCGCTCCCTCTTGTCACAGAGGACGCAGGGGGCACCCTTACAGGGCAGAGCAGAGGAGTTTGGGGAATATCTGCAGAACAAAGTTGCTCAGATCCGGAGCGGATGGGCCCCCCTCAGTGGACCGGATGGGCCGCCAACAGCGAGTCTTGTGAGACCATCCTGGGAGGAGTTTGATTCTATTGCCCCCGAGGATTTGGATATGTTGCGTGGACGGCTGCGACCCAACACATGTTTAATGGACCCGTGTCCCTCCTGGTTGGTACTGGCATCTTGGGAGGTGACCCGAGGCTGGCTTCTGGGCCTGGTGAATGCCTCATTGGGTGAGGGATCCTTACCAACCGCCTTAAAAGAGGCGGTGGTGAGGCCCTTACTTAAGAGGCCTACACTCGACCCAATGGAGCTAGCTAACTATCGTCCAGTCTCCAACCTTCCGTTTTTAGCGAAGGTTGTCGAGAATGTGGTGGCGCAGCAGTTTCCACGACACCTTGACGAATCCGAGTATCTAGACTCACGCCAGTCCGGCTTCCGACCCGGGCACAGCACAGAGACAGC
This sequence comes from Natrix helvetica, assembly GCF_964273705.1. Classification (NCBI taxonomy): domain Eukaryota; kingdom Metazoa; phylum Chordata; class Lepidosauria; order Squamata; family Natricidae; genus Natrix; species Natrix helvetica. Next base: position 63,706,581 of record NC_138548.1, read on the forward strand.
CTTGGTCGCGTTGGTTGATGATCTCTGGAGGGCCAGAGATAGAGGTTGTTCCTCTATCCTGGTCCTATTAGACCTCTCGGTGGCTTTTGATACCATCGACCATGGTATCCTATTGCGCCGGTTGGAGGGGATAGGAGTCGGAGGTACCGTTTTGTGGTGGTTCGGCTCCTACCTCTCCGACCGGAGGCAATGTGTGTTGACAGGGGGACAGAGTTCGACCCCGAGGCCACTCACTTGTGGAGTGCCACAGGGGTCGGTCCTCTCGCCTCTCCTGTTCAACACATATGTGAAGCCGCTGGGTGAGATCATCCGTGGTTTTGGGGTTGAGTATCACCTCTACACTGATGATACTCAGCTGTATATTTCAACCCCAAACCACCCCAACGAGGCTGTCGAAGTGATGTCCCGGTGCTTGGAAGCCGTCGGGGTCTGGATGGGGGACAACAGACTTAAACTCAACCCCTCCAAGACCGAGTGGCTGTGGCTACCGGCACCTCGGTTCAGCCAGCTGATTCCATCGCTGGCTATAGGGGGCGAACAATTGCCCCCTGTGGAACGGGCGCGCAATTTGGGCGTCCTCCTTGATGCCCGGCTGTCAATGGATGACCATGTGGCAGCCGTGGCGAGGGGGGCGTTCCACCAGTTTCGCCTGGTGCGCCAATTGCGCCCCCTACTGGACCGGGATGCCCTACGCATGGTCACTCATGCGCTGGTGATGTCCCGCCTGGATTACTGCAACGCTCTCTACATGGGGCTGCCCTTGGGACGCGCCTGGAGACTGCAGTTAGTTCAGAACGCAGCCGCGCGGGCTGTGATGGGGAGTACGAGGTACTCCTACGTAACACCTCTCCTGCGCGAGCTGCACTGGCTACCTGTGGTTTTTCGGGTGCGTTTCAAGGTGCTGATTACCATCTTTAAAGCGCTCCATGGCACGGGACCTAGTTACTTGCGGGATCGCATCCTCCCACATACATCCCTGCGGCCAATTCGCTCACACAGGGAGGGACTTCTCCTGGTGCCGTCCAATAGGCAATGCCAACGGGCGACACCGAGGAGTAGGGCCTTCTCTGTGATGGGCCCAACCCTCTGGAATGACCTCCTCCCAGACATTAGAACCACTTCTGACCTCCGCTTCTTCCGGCAAAAATTGAAGACTCACCTGTTCCGATTAGCAGGCCTGGCATAATTACAACTGTCCCTCCTGGCAAATGTATTATTATCTGGTTATCTTAGGGGTTTTTTAATCTGTTGTGTCTGTTTTAGGGATTTAAAAAAAAATTATATTTATATTAGCTTTGTACAGTTCTTTTAATTGCATTTTAACCTCCTTCTAACTGTACATATTTAATTTTTTATTGTATTTTGTGATATTCTCTATGGACTGTACACCGCCCCGAGTCCCTTCTGGGAGAGGGGGCGGTCTAGAAGCACCAAATATAAATAAATAAATAAATAAATAAAATAAATACCACCTGCTATTTCAGAAAGAGCTGTGAGTCCAAGAGAACCTGCGCAGGATGAATCAGTTCTGCAGGAGTAAGCATGACCACATCATGAACCAAAGATGGGATTTCACTGAAACAAAGTTTCCATAACCACAATCTCTCCATCTTCCTTGGTTTATGCCTGAGTTTATTAATCTCCTTGCAGATGCTGCAACAACAGTCAGATACCACGCCAAGACCTTTCCCATATCTGTTCTGTCCAATGTTCAGATGGATACTGAGATCTGTAAATTTAAGATCCCTGATCCCATGCTAGCAAATAACTCTTGCCAGCAGCAGCTTTATGTAAATAAATTTGGAATTTTCCAAACTGGTGATCTTAAACTGAAAAATGGATGATTATTCCATTTTGGTCCAACAGGTAACCTTCAAGTCACTCTTCCTCGGTATGGGTAGCCTCCAGATGTGTGATAATGAAGAGCAATTAGAAAAAGGTGAATGAGGCTTGCTGCAGTTTATTGACATATATCAAGGGTCTCTGAGAGAATGCATCACAAGAAATTTCCAGCTGATATTTATACTGTGCAATAAACAGCTTATACAAAGCTAGTCAGCCTTGAAGGCCATTGTTTTTCCAAACTACTCTATACTTTGACTTGTGAAACTGTAAAATGATCCTTCCTAATCTTAAGCATGCAGAATTATATTTATCTTTTTTCTTCCTAGCCTCTGTTGAAACAAAGATGGTTGAAATCTGTAACCTTGGATATTCTGACTAACTTAAAAATTGCCTAGTTATACGTAGTTACAACAGTCACACATATTTACACCCACTATTACACACAATGACCTACATTACCTAGCTTAGATTGTGTTTAGATTGCATAGTGTGTTGCTTCAGCCTCCAAAGTGGAACAGGATAGCTTCGTTATCGAAAATCATTCAAAAATACAAAAGAAGGGAAGATACTCTGCATATGTTCAGAACATTTTGTAAAGTTTCTTGAGTTGGATAACAAAGCTGACTAGAGCATAAAAAACAACTTCTGTGAAGAGAGAATAGGAAAAGTGGGTACATTTGAAATAAGAAATAGCAATAGCACTTAGACTCATATACTGCTACATATTGCTTTACAGCCCTCTTTAAGCACTTTACAGAGTCAGCATATTGACCCCAACAATCTGGATCCTCATTTTGCCCATCTCGGAAGGATGGAAAGCTGAGTCAACCTTGAGCTGGTGAGATTCTAACCAGTGCACCACCATGGCTCTTAGAGAACCAAAGATAAAACTAAAGAGAGAATATGGTACTAAGGCAGGGGTGTCCAAACTTGAGAACTTTAAGACTTGTGGACTTCAATTCCCAGAATTCCCCAGCCAGCATGGCTGGCTGGGGAATTCTGGGAGTTGAAGTCCACAAGTCTTAAAGTTTTCAAGTTTGGACACCCCTGTACTAAGGTAATAATGATAACAATATTCTCTAACAGAGTTTGACTATCCAGTTGTCTATAGGGACATGACTAGTGGTTACTGGCATCAGTTTATAACTGGTTAGCCATTGCCATTGGATTCCAAGGCTACCCTTTAGTCTGGGCATTCCCTAACAATCCTCACTATCATCTAAAAATACTCTGAATTCCTACCAGTTCAGACCGTTCCGCCTGACACATCCCTGAACTGGTTGTTTTAGCGGCACCATAGGCACCGCCATCTTGTTTTTTGCTTCTACACATGCGCAGAAGCATTTTTTAATACTGTGCATGCACACATAGCATGCATCAAGCATGTCCCTGAGCGAACCAGCAGTAGCAGCAGCCGGACACCCCCCCCCCGCCGTGAAGGTTAATCAAATAGATGATGGGGCAATCTTGCCACCAATGTTGGGAATCACTGATCTAGGATACTCTTATTTTTTTAATCCTGGATTTGAGAGCAATATGCCCAGCAATGAATAAGGCACACCATGTTGAAGCTCAGTGTCATATATTGAGTAGCTAAGGACAGAGTAATGTGGACACACAACCGTGTCTTGTTTGTCCATGTGTATCTGTCATCAAGACCATTAGTGAGGATTCTGATGCACAACCCAATGACAATTTGACAGAATATTGAATATATTTTTTTTGAAACAAAAAACAACCAATTCTTTAAGGTCACATGAGACGGCTGCAATGCTTAACGAAAGCATACATTTCAGATGAGTTGCTTTTTTTTTGATGAAAATGTGACTTTGTTTTACTTAGACTTATAAAAATTCTGAAAATCACCACCATATAATAAAGCCCAGCTTTGGTGTTAATATCATTGTCACTTGGAGATCATGTGAAGACCTGCCAAGTCATTCTTAATTATTATCTCGGGCATCAAAACAGAGAGGCAAGAATTCATCATCATATATTTTAATCAGCTGCAAAATTGTTCTGGGGTTATCCCAACTTCTTGCAAATAACCTTATTATTTTTTATTACCAATAAATTATATTTTTCTCTCCACAAAATTTGAAGAGCAGATAATAAGTCTTGTAATAAACTTTTCAGTTTCAACTACTCAATTAATTCAGGCTGCAAATAGCTAAAGCGGGTAAAACTGATGCAGTGGAATAACAATAATTTCCTCTTCCCCCGCTTTCTATCTGGCCATTCATATGGAGTGATTGCTTCTCATCCGTTTGCTAAATGGTAGCTAATATCCTCTTTTCTCCTTTCATCTTTTTTCTCCTGCTGTAGAATATGTAAGATGAAGAATTTCCTGCAAACTGTCACAGAAAGCAGCTCAATAGAAAGCTGGAACAGAATAGATACAAGGATAAAAGACAGTTATTAAATTTGTGAATGCTATCAGTGGACAAGAAAAATAAACTGTATGAGTGGCTAGAGGGGTATCAAAGTATGACATTTCATTTTTATGCAGGTCTCAGCATGATAAAGGTAACATACTGACAAGCATTCTAGAAGAATAGATCTCAAGCAGGAAAATCTATTTATCGAATATCAATGTGGCTAAAGCATTTCGCTTTTGAAGCTAACCCCCCCCCCCTTTTTTTAAAAGAAAAATCATAGAGTTCAAGCAGCTTCCATTCTTATAATTGCTAGAGAGGGTTTCAAAGCATCATAAAAAGTGTCTTTCCTCTTCTCAGAACGTGCTATAATAGGTGCATGGTTTTTGCAATGACTACTATGGTATACAATATGAATGAACTTGCCTAATACAATGGCAATCATAGAAGCAGCCCAGAGGTGGATTGCTACCAGTTCACATTGGTTTGGGCGAACTGTTAGTGGTATTTTGGCTTGGGTCACCCAAACCGGCAGTGACCCAGGTTGACCACACCCCTGAATCAGTTCCCCAGTCTCTGCTGCTGTTGCCAGCAAGGTTTTTATTACTTTTTAATGGTCCTTGCGCATGTGCAGAATAATTTGCATTGAACTGTGCATGCACAAGCAATGTGCGGCTGGCGCATGCAGAAGCAAACCGGCAGCAACGCCGGCACCAACCCACCCCTGAAGAAGTCCTTGTAATGACTTCAAAAATACTTTAAGAGACCAGTCTCCTATCTGTCAGTGGGGCTTATGTCAAGAAAATTGGCCAGGAGATTTCATAGATGGTTTTTGTAAAAGTGCGTATGAAAAAAAAACAACCTATGTTCTATTGCAGGGGTGTCAAACTGGTGGCTCGCAGGCTGGATGCATCACGTGCAGGCCATGCCCACCCCAGCTCCGTGAATGGGAAAAACATCACAAAACATGACACTGTGAGTTTGACACCTGTGTTCCATTGTGAACATGACTACAAGCAAAGGAAAATTAATCCAGAATTATAATATATTTGTTGTTGTTTTTCCATTAAATTTATTTCTGGTAATTTAAAAAGTTGTATAAGTGAAGATGAAAGATAATTGTCCTAAGTGCTTAAGGAAATGTATTTTCTTTTTGTGATACACAAGTCTTCAGCTATGAGGTATTTGAAGCTATTTCTACTTGAAGTTATTGTATAAAGTATCTTCTCCGTAACATCTGGATTGCTCATCTGTGCTTCAGAATCATGTATCTAAACTTCTGTTGTTATTAAGAACAAAATTCTTACAAAAACAATAGCTCTATTTCAAGTCCTACACACTAAGAATTGGATGAGGAAAAACATGGTGGAGCATATTTACTTTGTCTTGTCTATTACTACTCATATAACTCACAAAAAGTTAAAGAGTGAAGTATGTTTTGGGAAACTACTTTTATATCTTCCCAATGTGTTCTACTTCCAGTGTTCTAAATGTAATGAATAAGACAAAATTTAAGTAGATCCCAATTCCATTTGCTTATTGACAAACATCTGGAGACAAGGTAAAGGTAAATGTTTCCCTCACACATATCTGCTAGTCTTTCCCAACTCTAGGGGGTGGGGCTCATCTCCATTTTAAGCCAAAGAGCCAGCGCTGTCCAAAGATGTCTCCGTGGTCATGTGGCTGGCATGACTAAATGCCGAAGGTGCAGAGAACTCTGTTATCTTCCCATCAAAGATGGTTCCTATTTTTCTACCTGCATTTTTACATGCTTTCAAACTGCTAGGTTGGCAGAAGCTGGGACAAGTAACGGGAGCTCACTCCATTACATGGCACTAAGGATTTAAGCCCCTGAACTGCTGACCTTCCTGATCGACAAGCTTAGCGTCTTAGCCACTGAGCCACTGTGTCCCTTGTGGAGACAAAGGAACTAGTAATAAAGATATAATAGAGAAGTTAAAGCCAAATGAAATGTATGTAATCCTACAGTAATTTAGTAACCATAACTGGGACTGACAACTTCATCATTAAATAAAGCAGTCATTGAAACTGTGCTTATACTATTCAGGTTTCCTTTGTTTTAAAACCTCGACAAGGTCATAAATAGAAGGATTGGTCATAAAGTTACTTTCATCACTGTTGTTAACTGTGAACAGTCACCAAATGAAGCAGTTGCTAAGCGAGGACTACTTGTAATGATTTAAATACCCATATAAAGCTAGTAGAGTAGTTCACAACAGTTTAATTGGGAACTAGTTGCATTGTTAAATATTTGTTTCCCATCATTCTTTTATGGATATAGTGGATACTTGTTTCATATGATCTTTGGGAATGACTCAGTGAATGTTCTTACTTTCATATAATTTTTGGCAGATGAGATTCAGAGAAGCATCTTTACCTGCCTGCCTGGACAAAGCGGGGAAGAAGCATGACAGAAAGTCCTTCCAGCAGAACAAGTTGACTGAAATAGGTCAAGTTCCAGGGGATATTTCACTTAGCTGAAAAAAAATATTTCCAGAGTGGCCAGAAATCCTCGTTCAGTTTTGTTTTGTTTTGGAAGAAGGTGCAACCTGAGCTTCACCCTTAAATGATTTTTCATTTCAGAATCAACATTGTGTTCTGACAGCCACATGACTCAATAAAACACAGTCACCCCATCAAAATATCCATCTTGACAGTCAAAACAGTTTAGTGACTAGTTGATACAATATGTGGGGAAATAGCTCAAGACATGCATGGCAGGTACACTTGGGAATAAATGTTTAGCTTACCTTAAAAAGAAAACTAGCATTGCAGCATTATTGGAAGAGACAAACATGGATTTTTACCCAGCAAGTGGAAAAACACCATCAGATGAAATGAGAATTAGCTTACTCATTTTTTGGGAAACCCTCAGGGCCTTAAGTGTGGGTGATACAGTGGATGAGGTTGAACCCAAAGGTTTCAGCTTGAAGCAAACTAGAGTTATGGTATATCACCCATGTTCCTCTTTTTTTTTAAAAAAAAATCATCTTTCGTCAATTTGTTAGATATTTTAAAGAAAAAATAATATTTGAAAACATCTTATCAGGTTATTTACTTTAATTTTTGCATTATATTCATTCATTATCCTGTGCATGTTATGTTTACGTTTAGAGTTATGATTTTTTTTTTTTTTGGTATAACACAAAGAATGAAACCAGCAGCCTAGAAATCAAATAAATAAATGCTTAAATAATAACTTCAGGGCTTTGTGCCAATGTACAATGTTTTGTACAGTCGCCAGCTGGAAAGCATCCATCTGTCACTGTAGATCACTTTTTGCATTATAGTCATAAGAGGCCACAAGGGAAGAAATATAAGGCCTTTCACCTCTAATGAAACTGAACATTTTCCCTCCCCACATTCTTTCTTTGAAAGGAAGCTTCCGTGGGAAATCCTGGACAAGTGCCATGAATGCCAGCTATTGGATTCTGCTTTGGCTTAGAAGGGTACAAATTTGAAAGACCGGCCCATGTTCCTGTAAGGATTACTTTGTCACTGACAAGATTTATTTCTAAGCAAATCTCTTGGGCTGGGATTCAGAACTGGGGTGCTACACTTCTGGAATCATCACACAATAAATACTAAAGAATGCTGCCATAATGCATTACAACCTGTGGGGGGTGATCTCACATCACATACAAACCCAGCACAGAGGTTTTTGCTAACTACGATCATCAGATGCTGTGTGTAGTGTAATATAAGAACCTAATGACCTGTTTGCCTTAACATTCTCCTGCAGTAGCCAGAACTTGAATACAAATGCAGCATTCCTGTTGATAATCTGTAATAGGTACTCAAAAGACTTCTCTACTTCCCAGTTTCAAACTTTGAGTGTGCTTTCCTCTCTCATTTGTTTACCTACATTGCATGCCTTTTGTTTTAAAATTAATAATCTTGTTTAGACTGTATTATCTAGTTACCTGACTTCTGAAATTTTAAAAAGGAACTGATGTATATATTAGGGAGCTTCTGATATGCTTTTGAATGCCCAGGTTCATCTAACATTCAATCTATATTAACACAATTATTCTGTTCACATACCATCTTCTGCTCAAAGAATAAATCATATCATGACTTAATGTGGTATTGATTCACTGAACATTGTAAAAAAAATAGTGACTGGATTCACATCACATTCTGAACCATAAATTACTGGATCTCACTTGTAGCTAGTATAGCATGTTGTGTGAAACCAGCAAACTGAGGAATTTGTATAGGATGAAGAAAGCTTCCTTAGCTCAGTACAAATAATTGGGAATATAATGTTCCTAATGTGCATGAAGAATTTCCACAGATCTCTATGTCAGTTTGACAATGTATTCCTGCTGTTACAAAGGACAGAAGGCTTGGATCAAAATTTTCCTGTTACTCTTCCTCTCAATGCTAACTATTGCTTACACAATTAAAATAACTTGACATTCATTGCTTCATGTGGACATTCTAAAGTTGGGGCTATAGAATATCAGTTTGCTGTATAGGACTAATTGTTTTCATTGCTATGAAAACAATTAGTCCTAGAGGAAACAGTATTAATCACAAAGAAATTATGAACCACTTCCTATTCTCTCACTTATATCAAGAAGGATCCATGCATCAATAAAACATAATGAAACAGGTGTGTAGAGTTTCAATTCTGCAAATACTCATAGTGACATCATATTATGACCAAGAGGCCTTATCTATAACCACCAGCTGTTGGCTGCAAAAATCTGAAGAATCATATAGCAATTCTTTAGTTCTATTTAGTTCCTTTGACCCCTTCACTCCTATGCAATAGTATTCTGGATATCTATAAAAGAGACTTGGTAACCCTACTCATGCTACTGTGGGAAGGTCCGATTAATGTCAATGGGGAAAGTACATTTCCAAGAAGTCCATGCTACCTCTGATGTGACAAGGTAATAGAACCTTGACTTCAGTGCTCCTCTACTACTTTAGATAGGAGCTCTTCCTACTTACCAATTCTTGAGTTCTGAGCATGTTGACTCAGACCAACTTGGATTTGGAAGGGTTGCAGGATGGAAGAGATGGGTATTTCAAAATTATTTTATTTTAACAAAGCAAATATATAAGAAACTAAGGTACCATTAAAGTATATTAAATTTTAATTGGCAACTGAATTTCTCTCTCTCTTCTTCACTTTCAATCATATTATTATGCAGCTCTAGTTAGAAGTCTGTCAATACTGAGTTTTTTTTTTAGCTAAATAGAATTTGAAATATCAAGGTATAGCGAAGCAAATTCTAATCCAATAATACAGTACTCTACTCAAACGTTGAATTCAACAGATTCCATCATGTGAACTTCTTACCCTCATTGTTCAGAAACAAACTTCCATGTATCTCAGTTGAGTAGCCAACTGTGAGTAAAGTCATAAAGAGCAACTTTAAGATTTTTTGACCATAATCCTGATGAAATATGTCTTCATGGTATGCAGGCAAATTCATACCAAATGTTTCATTCTATGTAATACAGCATTTGTAACTATAAAAAAGTATTGACAAAATAAATAAGGGTGCACTAATGAAGCAAAATCCCAAGTGCACCATGGATTACCCAACCTAGTTCTCCAGTAATTGGGTTCTAGCACAGTTCACAAGTTAGTTCTGCAACAACAATTGTTAAAACAGCAACAGGGCACAAACATTGAATGTACTTGCTAAATACACTGCTGAATCTCTATGGATCAGATACCCACCTCTACTTAGCTGCAACTTTCTCAGGCAAAGAATTGGAGATGGTATTTTTATCTTCTTGTTTATGATTGTACTGATGAAAGATTTGGGGAAAGATTTTCTTCCTTCTGTTTTATCAGCAAATTCATTCCAATTCAGACAACTCTAAAATAAAATAGAATGGCATTTGTGTAAAAGTCTCAGATGTTATATTCCATCAAACAGTCCATTGCTGAATGTATGACAATATATTGCATGCATCTCTGAATTAATGGACACAGGCAATAGTATGTTCTCAAAGAAATATCTTTAGAGATTCTTCCTTGCATAGAATAAGATGGGACTTTGCTTTCATTTGTGGCTTACTGGTCAAAATGTGCCAAAGCAACATAGATGAACAAGAGAAATGATGGAAAGAAAAACAGGAATGTCATGTTTCTTTGAAACTAAAAGAAAAGAGAATAATCTAAATGAAGATTAGTTGATCTTTTGGAATAGATTTATATAGTTCTAACTCAGTACTGGATTGGTGATAGTTGCATATATACCAGTGAATAATAATAATGAAAGAACCAAGATGGGTTTGGGAGAATATATCTCATCTATCTCTATCTCTTTGTCTATTTCACTCACTAATGAAATAGAATGGTGATGTAAAAGTATTTTTAAAAAGATATGCTTGTTTTGAAAATGTAATTAAACTCGGTTCATGGAATAATTTTTGCAAAAATGGATGTGAGATGTGGTTCTTTAATGTGATAAGACTGCATCAAATATCAAGGTAGTTATGTTTGAGAAAATGGAGTAAACAATTCCATGTTGTGCATAAATGGCGAATTGGATACTTCAGGAAAAAATGCAGATGTATTAAATAGAATGAAAATAGGACACTTAAAAAGTGAATAGGAAAACAATATGAACTCAAGAATTAAAGGATGATAAATGTGAGTATAATGGGATATATGAATAGCCACGGAGAAAGAGGAAATAAGATACTGCCAAGGGAAGGATCAGATAAAAGAAGCTGGAGCCCCCAGGGACTAAGTTTCAGACAAAGAAACTTAGGAAGGATCGGCCATAATGGATCAAGCAGTTAAAAGTAGTGATAGGTAGTTTGTGTCTTCAGACTTGAAATGTTCTGTCAATATAGTCTTAAAGGTGAAGGTAAAGGTTCCCCTCGCACATATGTGCTAGTCATTCCCTACTCTAGTGGGCGATGTTCATCTCTGTTTCAAAGCTGAAGAGCCAATGCTGTCCAAAGATGTCTCCGTGGTCATGCATGTCCAGCATGACTAAATGCTGAAGGCATATGGTGAGCTGTTACCTTCCCACCAAAATGGTCCATATTTTCTACTTGCATTTTTACATGCTTTCAAACTGCTAGGTTGGCAGAAGCTGGGACAATAACGGGAGCTCACTCTGTTATGCAGTGCTAGGGATTCAAACCATCAAATTGCCAACCCTTTTGATCGACAAGCTCAGTGTCTTAACCATTGAGCCACTATGTCCCTTAAATAGTCTTAGAATATAATAAAATTAGTTCATCTTGTCTTCTTTTCTGCCTGGTTTATCTCCAGGAATTGATAATATGTAGTCTGAAAAAAAAATAAGGTATCAATATGAAAAAAAATATGTTGAGGTGGTTTCACCATACAGAATGAGGATCCTATCACAACACATTTGTAAAAGAAGAATGAGTGAGTAAGGACAAAGGTGTAAAAACAAAAAAAGTCATGTTGAACAGACCTGATGAGCTCTTCAAAAATGAAGAGGTGAAAGGTTTAAAGAAAAAAGGTAATGTGTTAAGGCATGTGTGGGCATGGTGGAAATACCCAGCAAGTTTCAGTTTGTACTTAAATCCAAGGGCAGAAGGTGCTTTCCAGTAGAATGTAGGCCAAGCACTTGTAGTTTAATGCTTTGTGGGAGTCAGCACAGCAGTCCAACAAACCATCATTTTTGGGCTTAGCGGGTGTTTACCATCTTTCAACAGGCAGATGGGACCATTTCTGTCATTTATTTATATTCATTATCAGCCTGAGGGAAGTACACAACTTGAAAGAGGACAGAATTGTAAGACCTTGAGTCTTTGGAAAATGTTTCACTGCAATTCTGAAGGAAATGAAAAAGAAAATGTTGCCATCCTAGTATAACTGACTCAAGTTGATATTTTTCCTTCCAATATTATGGGAGAAGAAGATAGTTTTACAAACATAGAGCAATATGGTCTTATTTTCCCCTCCCTGCCTTCTTTCATTCAACTGAGGAAAATGTTGAGAGTGAGAAAATAGTTATTTTTAGGAACGGAGGATTAATAGCTTCGAAATGGTAACTATAGGTAAAAGCAAAATGATGGCTGTAAGCCTTTGAGCCGTAAGAAAAGCAACTAGACTGGTGATGAAAGCTTTTCAAAATGAAGAAAAGGTTTCCATAGCAATCTTTTAAACTCTCTTTGAAAAGTTTCTTTTAAAAGAGACTCTCATATTGCAGACACAAATACTGCCCAGCACATGTTGAGTAGCATTAGCCATGGGAAGAAAACATTTATTTTGAGGTAGTTCCATATTAGCAAACCTAGCTATCCAATCCATCTTAGTATTTTGGTACAAAAGGAAAGTCAGCTTCCTTGTCAGTATATCGAACAATAAACCAAATCAATCACATTACCTGAAATCTTCAAACAGAAATAGTAGTTGTAGGTTGAGGATCATCTCCAACCTCATCCAACCCTTTCAACTGTGTTTTTTATTGTTATTAAGGGGTTCCAGGGAGGGGGTGTGTGATAACCAGGCCGGGAGAGGCGCCAGTGCCAGTGCCAGACGGACAGGTGAGTCCGGGAAGGAAGTGAGCGGAGCGGGGGGGGGAGAGGGAACTAGTTATTCCAATAGAGGGTTGTTTGATTACAACGGTCGTGGGGAGGGGGGGATGCGAGGACAAGAGAAGATCACAAGGTCGGTTGGGAGACCGTGGCTGCTGGCTATGCCCGGTTGTTTGCACCAACCCCCGCAACCTAGGTGGCCAGGAACTACAGAGCCCGGGCCTACAGCTGATGCTTTGCAATGCAGGGTCCGTAACCAACAAGGCCCCCCTCATTAACGAGTTGATCTCTGAGGGGGAGCTAGACCTTGCAGGGATAAGGGAAACCTGGTTGGGCCACGAGGGTGGTTTACCCCTCGTGGAAATGTGCCCACCAGGTTTCCGTGCATTCCATCAGCCTCGGGCCCTGGGTAAGGGTGGTGGGGTGGCGGTAGTTATACGGGAAGGTCTAGAGCCGAGGGAGTTCACTGTTCCTCAGATATCCGGGTGTGAGTCCCTTGGTGTGAAATGGGGCCCAGGGAGGCAGTTGGGTTTGCTGATTGTATACTTGGCTCCTCGCTATACATCAGCAGCCCTGCCCGAGCTCCTCAAACTGATCTCGGAGACGGCGGTTGAGATCCCCAGGCTTGTGGTTATGGGGGATTTCAACCTGCCGTCGACGGGAGCAGCGTCTGAGGTAGCTCGGGAGTTCATGGCTTCCATGACAGCCATGGGCCTGACCCAGTTAATTCAGGGCCCCACACACGGAGGAGGCCACACATTGGACCTTGTTTTTGTATCTGAGCAGTGGACGAGTGATCTGGGTAGAGGGGATTTTACTGTTACACCCCTGTCATGGTCAGATCACTCATGTCTCCGGCTGGACTTCCCTGGCGCTACCCCACACCGCGAGGAGGCGGGACCAGACGGTCCACGCTGGTACCGCCCCAAGCACCTGATGGAGCCGGATAGGTTCCAGATGGAGCTTGGGCCATTACCTGTAGCCCTGACCTGTGCTCGGTCGGAGGACCTAGTGGCCGCCTGGATAGGGCGACGGCTGGGGCCTTGGACCAGGTTGCGCCTTTGCGACCTCTCCTGCGGCAGAGACCCACCCGGGCTCCTTGGTATACCGAGGAGCTGAGGGTGATGAAGTGCCACAGGAGACATCTAGAGAGCAGGTGGAGGTCCTCACGCTCCGAATCTGATCGAACACAGGTAAGATCCTACTTGCGGACCTACCTTGTGGCATTAAGGGCGGCCAAACGTAGATATTGCGCCACTCATATTTCGTCCGCGGATAACTGCCCTGCCGCCCTGTTTAGGGTGACCCACTCCCTCTTGTCACAGAGGACGCAGGGGGCACCCTTGCAGGGCAGAGCAGAGGAATTTGGGGAATATCTGCAGGACAAAGTCGCTCAGATCCGGAGCGGATGGGCCCCCCTCAGTGGACCAGACGGGCCGCCTACAGCGAGTCTTGTGAGACCATCCTGGGAGGAGTTTGATTCTGTTGCCCCCGAGGATTTAGATAGGTTGCGTGGACGGCTGCGACCCACCACATGTTTAATGGACCCGTGTCCCTCCTGGTTGGTACTGGCATCTTGGGAGGTGACCCGAGGCTGGCTTCTGGGCCTGGTGAATGCCTCATTGGGTGAGGGATCCTTACCAACTGCCTTGAAGGAGGCGGTGGTGAGGCCCTTACTTAAGAGGCCTTCACTTGACCCAATGGAGCTAGCTAACTATCGTCCAGTCTCCAACCTTCCGTTTTTAGCGAAGGTTGTCGAGAATGTGGTGGCGCAGCAGTTTCCACAACACCTTGACGAATCCGAGTATCTAGACTCACGCCAGTCCGGCTTCCAACCCGGGCACAGCACAGAGACAGCCTTGGTCGCGTTGGTTGATGATCTCTGGAGGGCCAGAGATAGAGGTTGTTCCTCTATCCTGGTCCTATTAGACCTCTCGGCGGCTTTTGATACCATCGACCATGGTATCCTATTGCGCCGGTTGGAGGGAATAGGAGTCGGAGGTACCGTTTTGCGGTGGTTCGGCTCCTACCTCTCCGACCGGAGGCAATGTGTGTTGACAGGGGGACAGAGTTCGACCCCGAGGCCACTCACTTGTGGAGTGCCACAGGGGTCGGTCCTCTCGCCTCTCCTGTTCAACACATATGTGAAGCCGCTGGGTGAGATCATCCGTGGTTTTGGGGTTGAGTATCACCTCTACACTGATGATACTCAGCTGTATATTTCAACCCCAAACCACCCCAACGAGGCTGTCGAAGTGATGTCCCGGTGCTTGGAAGCCGTCGGGGTCTGGATGGGGGACAACAGACTTAAACTCAACCCCTCCAAGACTGAGTGGCTGTGGCTACCGGCACCTCGGTTCAGCCAGCTGATTCCATCGCTGGCCATAGGGGGCGAACAATTGCCCCCTGTGGAACGGGCGCGCAATTTGGGCGTCCTCCTTGATGCCCGGCTGTCAATGGATGACCATGTGGCAGCCGTGGCAAGGGGGGCGTTCCACCAGGTTCGCCTGGTGCGCCAATTGCGCCCCCTACTGGACCGGGATGCCCTACGCACGGTCACTCATGCGCTGGTGACGTCCCGCCTGGATTACTGCAACGCTCTCTACATGGGGCTGCCCTTGGGACGCGCCCGGAGACTGCAGTTAGTTCAGAACGCAGCCGCGTGGGCTGTGATGGGGAGTACGAGGTACTCCCACGTAACACCTCTCCTGCGCGAGCTGCACTGGCTACCTGTGGTTTTCCGGGTGCGTTTCAAGGTGCTGATTACCATCTTTAAAGCGCTCCATGGCACGGGACCTAGTTACTTGCGGGATTGCATCCTCCCACATACATCCCTGTGGCCAATTCGCTCACACAGGGAGGGACTTCTCCTGGTGCCGTCCACTAGGCAATGACAGTGGGCGACACCGAGGAGTAGGGCCTTCTCTGTGATGGGCCCAACCCTCTGGAATGACCTCCCCCCCGACATTAGAACCACTTCTGACCTCCGCTCCTTCCGGCAAAAACTGAAGACTCACCTGTTCCGATTAGCAGGCCTGGAACTGTCCCTCCTGGCAAATATATTGTATCTGGTTATTTTAGGGTTTTTTTAATTTACTGTATCTGTTTTTAGGGGTTTAAACTTATATTATATTTGCTTTGTACAGTTCTTTTAACTACATTCTAACCTCCTCCATGTCAACTGTCAACTGTACATATTTAATTTTATTGTATCTTGTTATATTTTGTATGAACTGTACACCGCCCCGAGTCCCTTTCGGAAGAGGGGGTGGTCTAGAAGCATTAAATAATAATAATAATTAAATAATAATAATGTGTGAAGAGAAAACAAAAAGTAGAACTATCAGTCAGGTACTTTGTTCCTGTCTTCAGTAACTATTTCAATGTACATGGAATCAAGGAGTTGGCAGGGGGCATTGAATCCAACTCCCTGCTCAGTGCAGGAATTCATTTTAGAGTATTCTCAGCAAATGGTTGTTTATTCTCTGCTTGAACGCATACAGTGAAGGGAATCCCATTATCTTCTAGAGTAAGAGGTTCCACTATCAAATTGATCTTACTTTTAGGAATATTTTTTCGTAGCATTCACAGAGAAGTGAGGAACTGCAATTGATTATAAAATAAATTAAGTGCTCTGAGGTAAGCATTCTGCCTCAAACTCCATCTATTTTGGTATAAAAACGAACCATTTTCATTCTTTCTGTATAAAAAAAAACATGCACAGAGCTATGCATATACTAAATTTCTGGTTTCTGACTGAAATAAGAGAAATGAATGAAATGAGTTGGGGAATGAAACTGAAAAATAAATCTAGATATTTTTTATGTGAAATTGAAATCAAAAGCAAAGTTATAATAGAACTGAATGAATATAGTCTGGTATTCTTGAAGGTAATTAATGATCACTTGCAGGGAAGTGAAGGTGGAGGATTAATTATGAATGAAAGGGTATAAATGTGTGTCAGAAACTGAACTGGTGACATCTAGAAAATTACAAGTTTATTTGAAAGTAGGTTTCCATAAATTGGCAATCATTGTGTGTAATATTCTAATCATGATGACTGAAGAAGCAGGTAAAATTATTCAAGATTCTGGATCTATCTATCTATCATCTATCTATCTATCTATATCTCGATCGATCGATCGATCGATAGATATATCCTGTTTCTCTGAAAATAAGACCTCCCCGAAAATATTTCAACACAGCAGCAGCCATGAGATGACCTTTCTCGCCGCCTCCTGTACTTAAAAAACAATAAGACCTCCCCAAAAATAAGGCCAAGTGTTTATTTTGTGGGTCCAAAGAAAATAAGACCATGTCTTATTTTCAGGGAAACACAGTATCTATCTACCTATCTATCTATCCATCCATCCATCCATCCTATCCATTCATCCATCTATCATTTATCTATCTATCTATCTATCTATCTATCTATCTATCTATCTATCTATCTATCTATCTATCTATCTATCTATCTATCTATCTCTAACTATATCTACCTACCTACCTACCTACCTACCTACCTACCTACCTAATCTATTTATCTTCATCAACAGCTACATCTACATTTATATCTATATTGATATATGAGAGAGATAACATGAAAGGGTGGAATGACAGCCTAATTGGGCCATGTGAAGACCCCAGAATGAATGAGAACAGTGACTGTAAATATCTCCTTATAAAAATACCTGTTTTGGATACATGATTTAAACATAAATCAGTCCATACAAATAGTATACAGAATATGTAAAGAAGTAGAAGAATAAAGAAGAGTATACAAATCTAAAAATATTATTGATTTGATTGTAAAAGTCTGAGAGAATTATTAAAGAATGCAATAATGAAGAATTAGCAATTACTGAAAA
Organism: Natrix helvetica; assembly: GCF_964273705.1. Lineage (NCBI taxonomy): Eukaryota > Metazoa > Chordata > Lepidosauria > Squamata > Natricidae > Natrix > Natrix helvetica. Next base: position 63,724,183 of record NC_138548.1, read on the forward strand.
ATTCAATAATGATTTTGAGTGGGGTAGAGACTGCTATTTTATAGTATCATGAATGGATCTTTGGTAAAATTGGATGCAGAAGAAAATGAAAGAAACTAAACTGAAAGTATAACATTGGAAAATGGTAAGGCTGCAAACACAGATGGCATAACTGGAAAAATGTTAAAATATGGAAATAATTTGTTCATGGAGTGTCTATGCAACTTGTTATCTATGCAGCTTGTTTGAGGGGTGTGCAGACATTACATCTGTGCCTGGCAATTGAAAGAATTCCATTGTTGTTGTATATACAAAGAAAAAAACAGAATGAGTACAAAAATTATCAGGGAATAAGTTACTTAAGAATCTGGGAAGGTCTTGGGCAGAACTCTAATTAAATGGAAAATATTGGACCAAGAGTATGGCTTTATGTTAAGCAGAAAATGGGCACATGTGCTGTTCATAGAAAAAAGGATGAATTAATTTAAAGAAAGGATACAATAAAGTGAATAGGCTTTATTATGGTTTGTTTTGCGTAAACAAGAAGTTGACAGTTGCTGTAAGAAATGTACACAATGAAATAAAGCATGTGTAAGATTAAATGAAATGATTAGTGTAAAGTAAGCAGTAAACAGGGAATAAGTCAAAGATGTGTAATTTTTTAATTTTAATTTTATTTTGTTTGTGAAATATGTACAAGATAACAGGTATAAGTATAAACATGGACATGAACAAAGAAAATGAGTACAAATAAATGGGAACAGTAGGACAGGGATGGTAGGCACGCTGGTACGCTTATGCATGCCCCCTTACGGACCTCTTAGGAATGGGGTGAGGTCCTAAGTAGACAGTTTGAGGTTGAAGCTGTGGAGGTTGAGGATGTAACAATGGAGTCAGGTAGAACATTCCAGGCATTGACCACTCTGTTGCTGAAGTCATATTTTCTGCAATAGAGTTTGAAGCGGTTTACCTTGAGTTTGTATGTATGGTTTGCCCACGTGTTATTGAGTTGAAGCTGAAATTGTCATTGACAGGTAGGACATTGTAGCAGACAATTTTGTGTACTATGCAAGGTGGCATAGTTCCAGGTTGTCCAAGCCCAAAATTTAAGGGATTCTGTTGTGAGTAGAGGAGTGGAATACTATTCTCGTGAAATATCTCTGAATTCGTTCAATTGTATTAATATCTGATATACAGTGTGGATTCCAGGCAGATGAGCTATATTCAAGAATTGGTCTGGCAAAGGTTTTCTATGATCTAGATTGCAGTACAATGTTACTGGAGAAGAAGCTTTGCAAAATTAGGTTATTAACAACTGTTAAGCCTTTTGGTAATGCTGTTACAGTGAGCTGTGGGGTTTAGATCATTTGAGATGAGTACTCCTAGGTCCTTGACAGGGGTCATCTACATGGTGTATCCACCCAGTTTGTATTTGATGTTCTGATTTTTGTTGCCAATGTGTAAGACAGAGCATTTGTTAGTTGAGTTTTGGAGTTGCCAATTGCATGACCATTCTGACACACAGTCAAGATCTCTTTGTAGGCCAGCAGCATTGTCAGTGGTTAAATAGTTTTACATCATCAGTGAAGAGGACACAGCTGCTTATAATAGGTTTGCAAAGGTCATTTATGTAAAGCAGAATAAATGCATAAGAAAGCTTGTGATAATGTTAGAGGTACATTGGATGGAATGAAAAATGTACTAGTACTTTTATATGCAGACAATGTTATATTACTGGTTGAGAATTCAAACTATTTTCAATGATTATTAGATGATTGTACTACATTCAAAATGTTGGTTTTCCTTAACCTGAAATTTTAATCAAATTCTCAACAATTTTAGTCACTAAATAGAAATTACTGTAAGTCTCTATTTTGTTTCCCTTTATTTATTGTTGTTGTTCTTGATACTTGGATACTAATTTGGTTTGAATAATGACCTGCAGTTTTTAAAGCAAAACAAGTGATTTAGCTTTATAAAACCAAACTAAGAGTATAGTAAAAATTCTCTAATATTTTCAGTTTTATTCAGTTTCATATTGGTAAAATTATTGTTTATTCATTCGTTGTTTACTCTCCATATCTTAATAAACAAACTAACAAAAATTATATAAAGCTTACTAAAGATAGGAAAAAGATGCAGGAATGTTAAGTTGAGAAAAGTTGGTTTTGGATTTTGAAAATGCTTGCAGCATGTGTTCTGTTATAAGGAATTAATGTTTGTTGGAAGAATAGAAAATGGCTGGTTATTGAGAGTGCATTTGGAGATGTCAGGAGAGGTATAAATGTATGTTGAATGCAGTAGAAATGAGGTACTTAAGAAATGTGTGTGAGAAACCAGGAAGTAATCAGGAATGAATAGCTGTTGCATGAATGTGGATTGAATACAAAAGTGAGTGACCAGTATGAAAGAAGTACATTGAAGTGGTTTGATCATACTGGAGAATGAATGAGGATTGAATCACAGAGCAAATGTATAAAGAAGATGGACTAGAGGAAGGGAAAGACGAAAAAAAATTCATGATTGGAATGAGTCCTTTTGATCCTTAGAAAGAAGGAGCTGAAATGTAAAGAACAAAAAGCTATATGTGAATTGGTGAAGACAGCTTCCAAAGATTAAAAAAAAAAGATCTGAAGATGTATATCATCAGTATTTATTTATTTTCTGCATATTGCATGAAGTTGCTTACTCCAAAGAGGAATAGCATGATGCATGTTAAAAACCTTAGCCAATAAAAATAAAATAAAAGTATCATGCTCTCAATTAACAGACAAGATATGTAAATGTCCCATTCCTAAATTTTTCTCTAAAAAAAATATCTTAGAGTACTGTAGGTTTAAATATGGTAACATGAAAATAGATTAATTAGTGTCAGATACCCTTAAGGATTCTGTACGAGTATACAATTTTTTGAGGAAAAAGTACAGTATTTAGAAATCAGATTGTCAAGAAATCACTTTTGGATGTTTAGTCAGTCAAATTTGCTTTCATGTCTAGCTCAAACTTTCACAGAACAGAATAATATTAAATGTTTTACACAGAAAGTAAGGGGTTGGAAAGAGAGAAAGAAAAGGCAAAATGTTTATAACGCTTATTGATATAATATTTTGCTGAGATCAGATATTCCAAGTTACTTTTGGTATTACAGGCAAACCACCCAAACTTTTATCCTGAAATTTGACCTGGGAACAAACTGGAAATCAAAAACCCTTTTCAAGATTTTTGCTATATGACACACAGTAATATCTGACAACAATATGGCTTACATTTGCACAAGTTAAACTTTTTTTTTTTTTACATTACAGGGGGTTGCCTTAACCTAACTGGAGATTTGCTTAGCTGCTCAAATTTCATCAGTGTAAAACACTAATATTGCCATTAGTGACAAAAATAGCAATTGCTTACCACTGAATGTAGAACTGCCATAAGCACAGCATATGGAGATCAGGTCAAATCACTCAAAGGTCTGTAAATACAGAGTTTATTCTGACTTTCAAAGTATATCCCAGGGTTTTAAAAAGGAGCCTTTTTCAGTTCTACTTGGAAACATCTCAGATTCCCCTTCGGATCTTGGCATGCAATGCTTTGTACTTTTTGCTGTTTGATTAGCTTTCAAAACCGATTCTATGAGTTATAGGATTTCTAAAAGCAGTATATTTCATGCATGTAGTACACTGTGTAGTTCACAAAAATCTTACACAAGGATTTGCTTCATCCCCTAACAAAATTGCATTCCCTGGGAGACTAATGAAATGGTACTTTCATCACTATCGTTCTAGCAAGCCCTCACAACAATTTGTGCACTTTGTTTCCCCAAACCAGAAACAGGTGAGGCAGTCCAAAGACACAATCATTTGAAAGACATACATTTAAATTCCACTAAGTAGAATTTACTTTTAGGTCATTTTAGGAGAGAAATTTATAGTAATAACTCCAAAGTAACTCCCATTGTAATCAATATGGGCACCATTCAATTGAAGTTAAAGGACTGAAGCCTTAGATTACTAGGCTATGAATCATTACTTTGTGACTAATCCCTTCAGTACTCTGTAAAGGTTAAACTATGTTTTACTTTTAAGAAACAGCTGATCACAATATCTTTGTTAAGTGAAAGTAAGTGGACAAGGTTTTTTTATAGACCAATATAGTTATGGTCCATCTGGCTGTATTTAAGACTTTACAAATAATAGGAAGGCAGGAAAAATGGGTTAGAATAATAGCAAGGAGCTGATAGAGGAGGGAGGGAGAGAGAAAGAGGGAGAGAGAGAGAAAGAGAGAGAGAAAGTAGTGATTCTGTCTGATTCTGTCTATCTGTCTCCTTCTGAAGGAGCCTGGTCTGATTAAAACTAGATTCTCAAGGAACTTCTTGTTTCCTGTTGTTTATTGGAATATATTTGAAGGAAACAAGTAGTCAAGATCTCAGAAGGAGAAGAGGAGTTGTAGTAAGAACCAGTTAGGCCATTTACAGTCTGATATCTTCCATCACTCAGGCCTTGCTAGTAGCATGCTTATTTGTTCTCTTCAACTGTGGGTTGAAAGCCTATGTATTTGGCACAGAGCAACAGTGATGAATGAAAGAAGAAAACATTATCCTGAGGCAGCATTCAGAAAAAGAAAGGAAGCAGGAAAGATATCTCTTGAGGCATATGCTCATGGTAGCCTTCCAGCTTCAGTGAGGATGTGAGTGATAAGAAGATGCCCAATCAATCAGTTAGACAGAGTCCAGTTGATCTGGCAACTATTAAAGCATCCATGCCTCCACATCAAATAAATAAAAGTCTTTACATTCCTGCAGAAAAAAAATGTATGTCAGATTTTAATTCCTTCAAACCTGATGATCCAAGACTGTGAGCCTTCTTCAGTAATATTCTGGGCATTCTCCTTTTGTTTCCTGGTCTATAATAAATTCCTCAAAGATATCAAATATAGCAGAAAAATACAATAATACAATTGGACACTGTCACTAGCATCCAAATGATTGATACAATAGGGTCTTAATGGTCTTCCCCAAAACCAACAAGTTGGAGCATCTAGTGAAGCTAAGAGAATTAGCTTCTGTTTAATATCAAAGCAACCACTAGGAAAGATTCCCTCCAGCGGTTTGAGAACTTCCAAAGTTTAGACCTAAAACTGAGTGCAAACGGGACATCATTGGACATTTCAGGATGGGGTAAAATCACAACAATCTTCTTTCTAGAGTCTAGAAATGAGTCCATCACACATTTTTGAGCAAAAAAAAAGTTGTAAATATAGATGTGAGGTATGCATTTAAATTTGAGTTTTATCCTAACACTTCTCCTATAGTAGAATCATCACTGGAAACTTTTAAGAAGAGACTGGACAGTCACTTGTTTGGAATGGTATAGGGCCATGATGGCAAACCTATGGCACACATGCCAGAGGTGCCATGCAAAGTCCTCTCTGTGGGCATCGTTGCCATCACCAGCTGCTCTTCTGGTTTCCAGTATGTGATGTGCCCTGGCCAGCTGATCTTCACATGCACCAGTGCCCTGAAAGCCTGAAGACCAGCTGGCTGGTGCACATGGGCATGCTAGAAACCAGAAAACCAGGTGGCCAGTGCATGCATGCGTGCCAGCCAGCTGGTCTTTAGTTTCCGGGTCTCCAGTGCAGGTGCACACACACACACACACACACACACAAACGTGTTCCAGTTTGGGCACTCAGTGCTGAAAAGGTTCACCATCACTGGTATAGGGTTTCTGCTTGAGCAGTGGTTGAACTGGAAAACCTTCAAGGTTGCTTCCAATTCTGTTAATATTTTAAGCTGAAATTTTCATTAATTTCATCTATGCTTTAGACATTTATTTAAACTGCAGACAAAATCCACCAATAGAAGGAAGGAAGGAAGGTTTATGATTCTCCCTGCCAGCTTACCAAAAGAAATATCAAAGGGGAAGTCAGCAGGAAGTCAGAGATCACTCCCGTTTGCACTGCTCTCTTGCCCACTCATGGACATTCTGTTTCTCTTGTTTAGCTACGGAAATATTGGTAAGGAAATATATCTGAAAGAATAACCCAATGGGGCATGGGTTGTCAAGTGAAGAATTCATGCTATATGGGCATCCCATAGTTGTCACAAGTGTGATTCCCTATTACACAAATGACTTATATTCTCTCCTCAAGAGAACATAAAGTTTGCACGTCTTTTTTGCAGTAAAGACAACAGGCTTTGATTCACCCATGTTTAAAAGTGCTGGTCTCATGTTTAAAAGTGCTGGTCTATAGTCAGACCATTCCTAACCATATTCAATTTATCCCTTCCTTGACAGACATCCTCCTGTAATTCTGCTATAAATGTTGTTGATCTACATCTTAAGACTCAATAGCTCTTGTAGAGCTATACTGAATTAAGGGCATACACACAACCTTCAAATTGTCCAAAATTTGCCATCTAGCTACTACATTGTTTCCATGTTTTGGTTCAACTATGACAGTTTCCTAAAATAAAAATAAACATTCCTTTATAACTGACTCTTGTATCCTTAGAGTTGGAGTACTTTTTAAATTCCCATTTGACCCACTTCTGGGAATCCGAGACTTTTAAGAAAAATGCTTCACTTGAATCCTCTGAGGCCTGAAGGCTGGTATTTTGTGATATTCCACCAGGAGTAAAGATTTTTTTTATTGCTCTTTCTTTCTTGTAATGTTGCAAAGAAAAGAAACCCTTCCATTCCCTTGGAATCCAAACAGAAGAAAACAGTTTTGTGCTTCCATTGATTTCAAGGAATATCCCAATACCAGTATTTATATAAAAATACATTGACAGCAACAGGATGATTGCTCTTTCATATGCTTCTAGGAGGCAGAGTCTATGACAAATTGTCTTATGTTGTTCTTCATCTTTGGGGAGTCTGTCAACAATTGATGGGTTGATATACTTCAGTAGCTGAACAAGGCAAACTATCCACACTTGGTTGTGTAGATACTGAGGCATCTCAGAACTTGATTTGGTCTTCCACTTTGTAAGCTGTGAAACACAGCAATATTGATACCTGAGTCTTCAGTGGAAAAGGCTAATAGATAGGCCACCAGCACTGTAGCAAAGGTAGATGAGGAAAAATCTGTAATATGAAGTAGACACTTCTACATACTTCTTTTCCCACATAATGATTTTAATACAGTGTGGGTTAAAAATAATAAGTACTGTATATTGTAGATAGAAATCTCAGAACGACTGAGAAATTTTTAATGATGCTTGCTGTAGGGTCTCTAGATAAACTGATATATCCTATATCATTTTGTGTCTCTCAGATTGGGCTGCCTTGTTTAGCTTTCATGTTTCCAACCAGTAGTAATAATAATGAATACATTATTAAGGTATTTCTAGAAAGATACCGGTAGCAAAATGTCATTTCTGTGATGTTCTAGAATGTCCTAGTTTTCTACCTTAAGAATACTTTAGGTCAGCCTTCCCCAATCTGTATATATCACTCCCCAGATAAGGACGAAGTTTCAGAAATAACATTGCATCTTACAATTTTGAGGGTCTTGTGGAAATACATAGAATGCAGATATCTTTGTTTTAAGATAATTGGAGATGAAATAAAAGTAGATCAATATTTCCATGAAATAGGACTTTTTAAAAAGAAAAATCAGGAATGTTTTAAAATGATTACAGTTGTCTCTCTTGGTATCTTCTGTGGTTAACCAAATATTCTTACATTCAATTTTTTTCCAGATTCCAAATTATATATCAAACTATTGTAAATGTCACCTGGTTCAAGAAAGGAGCAACACTAACCAGAATACAGAGGAAACTGGCTTGTTCCAACCATGTTCTCCTGCCAGAATGCAGCAATTAGCATGGTTCAACACTGAAAGCCAAAGCAAGCTGTGGTCTGTTTGCTCTGACTTACCATGACATATGGCTTAGTATTATTTATGAAGCAGGCCACTTTGGTTTGTTCAATAAACCAAACTTGTAAAAAGCTTGACTTAGCATTACATCTAAACCAAGCTATTAGGTCAGAATCCATTGAAGGTTAAATTAAGGCTCTCAGTTTTGAGCTGCAAAAGTCAATCAACCCCACCATACAGAAGCAAAAGGAGAGGAAATGCAGATTCTTTGCTGTCACCTAACCGTCATCAGGATCTTTGTGAACTGGTTGAAATAATAACTTCAGAACTTTGTAAATTAGAGTATAAAATGTTATTGTTATTAATATTTTGCAACCAAGCCTAGTCTTTTGGGCAAGCTGGAATAGACAGCCTCCCTTTCTGTCTCCTGCTCTAAGGGTAAGGAAAAAACCTCCAAAATATGTAAATTAATTATAATCTCACAGCAGAGCATCAGATAACTCTGTTAGCCATGAACAGGCCAGTCCTTTAATACTCTGCAGCACTGCCAACTGAAATATTCATAGAAGACTGGCAGAATATCTCTTTGAAAAGCTTTGGGGCTCAGAGGTTATTAAGGAATTTGAAATTTGCCTTCAGGGAGTTCAGTTTCATTCCTGTACCTGCAGGTAGCCATTTGTAGCTTGGTTCTAAGGCAAAAGAAAGAAGAATGCTAATAAATCACCTCTTTATGAAATATTCATTAATTCGGTATGTCCTTTACAAAGCTGCTGCCAAGCCGATGCATGGTGACGAATTACATTTTGCACACACAGGAAATGGCTGACAAGATACATTGTACATGAGGAGGATTTCCTGAATGGTCATATACAAAAAGAACCAACAAAGGCTGTTTAGACCATGAAGCCCAGAAAACAAAAAGAAAGCAGCTGCCTCTGTTCCTGCCAAGTCCCAGTACCTTCTACTGAATGAATTTCTTTCGCTTGCAGTTTAGAACATCCGCTTTTGATCTTGCTCAAAAATTTGCAGGTCTGTAAGGTATTTTATTACTCAGACTACTGTGGTGGCGATTATTTACAAGGAAATAAGTTAGTTACTCCTCCTTCTCTATACTTCAGACAGAAGAGGGGAGATGTGAATTCAAATCCACATCTTACACTCTCAACTATTTGTATGTCAGGAGCCCTCAGACATACACAGAACAAAATCCAATCAAACATTTCTCCACAGCGGTGTCAAAATACTTATCTTTCTGATTGCTTCTTTCATCTTCCTGGCATTCCAAAAGCACTGGCAGAATGGAATTGTCCTCTCTATGTTCCATCTTGTTCACAGATGCCATGTAACACAAACAACTGTCTGACAAAAGGGACCCGTTTGTTGCAGAATCATTCCAAGGGCACATCTTTCATTGCTAGGAACTTTCAGATGGCTCAGTGGGAGTGGAATGACATTGATTTAAAAGGACTGGAAAACAGATTTTACTGATAGTATCTAGAGCTATTAAAATGTAACTGAACTCTTTCTTGAGCAGTAGGGGGTACAGTACATAGAACTACCTGTGAACTGAGTCAGTGCTAATTATTATCCCTCCTCATTATTTATTTGGAAATGACCCTCTTGTTATTATAACTCTCCATCTACAGTTATTGGGATATTATTCATGATCAATTCTGCCCTGATGCTGATTGGCCTACGGCTTGATTCTTTCAGGTATGTATAAAACAGAAGAAAATGCAAAGTTATATTTCTGAAGGTGTACTTTCAGTGGTGTAATTTAGTATGCTCTTTTTTTCCAGTACTCTGAAGAAAGCCATTTCAACATTCTGATTGTTTCATAAACCAGTTCAACCATTTTTGTCTGGTTGAAATCAACGGGGAACCTATTTACTTGCACTCTCACTGGTTTGCAACTAGAAATACAAACTTCAATCTTGGCATCCATTAAAATCAGTGGGATTTAAATGACTTTTGTGTTTGATGCCATGCTCCAAAAATATGCCTTTACATCATGTGAATTCATTTCCTCATTTTTAGAATTATTCAGGCAGCTGTAATCACAAGATTATGAAAATGGCTGTACATCTAGCTACATTATGTATAAAATATGTATGCGATTATGTATGATTCCAAAATGTGATAGCAAATGATGAAAAATGCAGCCAACCATGAATGCTAGGATTGTTAAGATTCTTTCTTTCCCATTCTCCCCAAATAAAGAAAAATGAAAATGAAAATAAGAAAATAAGATGGAAACTGGCTAGTTGCTTTTTGTTTTGAAGGGGCTATTATTGTAAGAACTAACCAGATGTTTCAAACTATCTCATACTGACTATCTCATATTTTATCTTCCCATGAGGAGATTACATGGGTCGGGAAAAAAATCTCCCCAAATTCTGCAGATGTTTTTAGTGGGACACTCTCAACTGACAATTGACTAAGTTGCATTGCTAGTATACAATGCTCAAATCAGGAAACAATATAAGTAAAAGTACAGTTTTCTATGAGGATTGATAAATTGCAGAAATACAATAATAGGTAAACAGCATAAAAAGAATAACTATTCTTCAGAATAAGTAATAGAGTTTCATATTCTCTTTTATGTTGAGAGAAATGAATGAGCACAATCTCCAAAAAGATTGTAATGTAACTGTTTTGCCACACTTCTGCAAGTGCTCACATTGCCATTTTGTCATATTTCATTTTTATGTCATGGATCTTGACTGAATATTAAACAAATTTGACCATCAGATAAAGGTACTGTCAATAATTGGGCTATCTAATTTATATTTGTTTATGCAGCTGTACTTTCTATTGCAAATATAAATAGCACTGATGACATGGTGTCTATGAAGATTCTCAGTCATTCAGGTCATGGTTGTCCCAAAGGTGTTTTTCAAAAGGCAACTGGACTTTTTGTGGGTTTTCCTTGAAGACATTTTGCTTCTCCTTCACGAAGCTTTTTCAGTCAGAATTGAAGAAACTTCTTGGATGAGAAGTGAAACGTCTTCAAGGAAAAACAAGCAAACAAAAAGTCCACTTGCCTTTTGAAAAGCACCTTTGGGACAATCATGAATTTCTACCCCCCTCCCATTTGCTGCTGATTAGAACCATGTAAAAATTCAGCAGAATGATTCAGTCTGAGAATAATTCAATCCAATCATTCCATTAAAGCTGATCTATGAGGCAATACATTTTTTCCCTTTAAAAGTGAAATGACTGCACATTGTTTTGTTGTCCAAAAATTGGTTCAGCCTGGCACAGAAGCCAATCAGAGCCAGACACAAGAGATGAAGTTTTGGAAAACTTTTACTAAAGCACTTCAGCAAAATTTGGGAACTGAGACCCTGAACAACAGCATAGCACCATCTTTTATACAATTGATTTCCAGAAATAAAGAAATAACATTTCACAAAGCTATTACCTTTTAGTCTATTGTCCATTTGTGTATGGAGTTGTGCCTTGTTTGAGCATATATGTCATTTTGCTCCTACAGAGTTATGCCTTTGTTAAGCTCTACATCTTCTTTTGTCCTGACTTGTGGTTTCTGCTGCTTATTTTCTTGTTGCCAAACTTGTAAATTCCTGTCTAATCCTGAGTATGTGTTGTTACACAGGAGCCATGGTGGCGCAGTGGTTAGAATGCAGTACTGCATGCTACTTTTGCTGACTGCCAGGTGCCAGGAGTTTGGCAGTTCAATTCTCACCGGCTCAAGGTTGACTCAGCCTTCCATCCTTCTGAGGTCAATAAAATGAGGACCCAGATTGTTGGGGGCAATATGCTGACTCTGTAAATTGCTTAGATAGGACGTTATGAAGTGGTATATAAGTCTAATTGCTATTGCTACATTTTCTTTATCTCTGACCTGTTGCACAGTTGCATTTTTCTAAATGTTTATTCTTTCCTAGGTGTTGAAGTTAAGTAAAAAAATGATTCATCAAGGACAACTACATCACTCCTCATCTTAACTAGGGACTGGTGTTGCCTCTGTAGTGCAGGGTGCCTTGTCAAGATGAAGTGAAGCTAAGACTGACTGCTGAAATACCAGCTGCAATATTTCCTGCCAAAGTCAGATCTTGCCAGAGTTATTCCTGCCAGAATTACTTCCAGATTAGATTATTGTAATCATCTAGGTGTGATCCTCCTTTTGAAAAATGTTTCAAAACTTCAGCTGGTGCAAAAAAAAATTTTTTTTTTAAATGCCAAGGTCCTATCAGGAATTGGTGACTCCAAATCAAATGTATCTATTTTCCTTAAAAAGACTCCCTGCCATTTTTTTTCAGAGCTCAATTAAAATTTCCTCTAAAATGCGAAAGAATTTAAAATAAGAGCTTTTAAAGAACTATCTTCACCCTTATGTTCATTCCATACTATCTTTCTGCATTTTTCTGCTATATCAAATAGGAATAAGGTTTGTCCTATAACAAGACTTACCTTAATAAAGCTCAACAAATGTGCACAGAAATTTCATACTTTTACCATGTCAATAAATGAATCTGTTTACAAACATTTGTCTGACTGTTCTTTTAATGCTTCTCTTAATGCTACTGCTTTCGAGACTGGTGTTCTTTGAATTATTTTTTGCTATTTTCTGAAATGGACAGAAAGGTGGATAGACGGTCAATATGTGAGGGTTGATAGTTTTAGCTAACTCTTTCATTTTGCAAATATGGGAAACCCATATCTTGGTTAATTATTTGTGTGGGTGGGTGGAATTGATAATTCCCCTTCCACACACCCATTTTTCACTTCAAAATTCCAGAATTCCAGACATCACAGGTGTTAAATTGGTTAATGGATAGGCACACACATGCTTAACGGTAACAACAGCTCATTATTAAGTACAACAAGTGAGAACAATCCAGCGAAGTTTGAGTCTGACAGCAGCCCTTTTATAGGGAGCTGTCAGACCCTTCGACCAATAGGATTAAACCTCTGTTCCCGCCGGAACAGAGGACCTTGGAAACCACTGTAATTAGAACAAGTATCTAACACCCCTCCCCTCTTGTATGGAACAATCCTACTAGTTATGTAGTCATGCAGGTAGGTGGGCTTTTGGGTAGATCTGCCTGACCTGCACAGTTCAGTAGGAGGGGTTTCCTTGGACAGGTCGGACGGACCTGTTTGCTCTGCAGCTCCACTTGGTGGAAGCTCCTGGAACCTTTCACAGGCCGCGGCTGGAGCTTCTAGAGCTGGTTCGCTCGGAGCTCGCTGCGGGCCTGCAACATAACCAGATAAGTTTCCCGGTACCCTCGGGCTTGAGCTGGCCATGGAAGGAATGAGTGTTTGCTCCATTTGGGTAGGGCTTTGGCTAACTCATGCAGGAGTTATCTCTGGTTGTCTAAGAGTGGAGTTGGAGAGGCAGCCATGGAGTTGGTCAATATGCCTTCTCCAATTCCTACCGTCCTCGAGCTCTAGGAGGTAAGAGCGAGGGCCGATGATGCCTATCACTATGACAGGAATACACAGAGTTCCGCTGGCGTAGTTGTCGGCATATCCCAAATCCCCTATGCTAAATGTCCAAATCTTTCTTGTGGAATCTGGGGGCGATGAGGCAGAATAATTGAGGTGTAGCCGGTCTAGGTGGGATCTTAGCCGGCGACCCATAAGAAGCTCAGAGGAGCTTCTCCCTGTAGTGGCACTGGGTGTGATGTGCTGAATTAGCAAATAGTGGTCAACTCATGTTTGCCAATCTCCCGGGCCCATCCTAGAGAGGGCCTCTTTTGCAGATCTCACCATTCTCTCTGCTTGACCATTGGAGGATGGATGGAATGACGCAACAAGGGCATGCCTAATTCTCTGAGCTGCTAGGAAGGTCTTAAATTGCATGGTCATGAATTGGGGCCCTTTGTCAGAGACCAAGACATCGGGCAGGCCATGCGTAGAGAAAAGTCTCCGTAGCACCTTGATGACCGCTTCTGCCATAGTGGAGGTCATCAGGACTCCCTCTAACCATTTCAAATAGGCGTCCAGAACTACAAGAAATGTCTGTCCATGAACTGGGCCAGAAAAGTCAATGTGCACCCTAGACCATGGTGCTTGAAGTCATTCCCACTCCTTAGCGGATGCCTCTGGGGGAGCTGGTCTGGACTCCTGGCACGGTGTACAGGTAGCCACCCATCCTTCGAACTCCCTGTCCATGTTAGGTCACCACATGTAACTCCTAGCCAAAGACTTCATCCTGACAATTCCAGGATGCCCTACATGTAAAGCCTCTAATACTGCAACACACAGTTTGGGTGGAACAATGACCCGGTCCCCCCACAGTAAACAGCCATTTACAACCGATAACTAAAGTGTTTGGCAAAATACATTTTGAAATCAGCCCCAACAGGCCCCTTGGGCCACACCCTCCATACCCAGTTCAAAATTTGTTTGATGGTGGAGTCCTTCGCAGAGTGACGGGCAACGTCACTGGACGAGACAGGAGGACTGGCGTCTCGGGGGTAGGGTCAGTGAGAAGTTCAGGCAGCGGGCAGCAGCTTAGAGTTAGCATGCCCCAAAGTGGAGCCTGGTCTGTGGATCAGATGGTAGGAGTAGGCAGCTAGGAAGATGCTCCATCTGGTAATGCGAGGTGGTAATGACACTGGGGTAGGTTGGTCCCGAGCCAGTAAGCCCAACAATGGCTTTTGGTCCATAACCAGTTCGAAGTCCCAGCCATATAGATACTTATGGAACCTCTTTACTCTAGCCACTGCAGCCAAAGCCTCATGATCCAGCTGGCTGTAGTTCCACTCTGCGGCAGACAAGGTCCTGGAGTAAAATGCAATAGGGTTCCATTGGGCATGCAATGGCTGAGGATGGTGCCAATGCAGAACGGGGAAGCATCGCAGGTCAGCACCAACGGCAGGGTCTGGCTGCATTGTACCAGAAAGGAGTCCGCCGACAGGAGTAATTTACTGCGGCAAATACGGCAGCCTCGGCTTTGCCCAAGGACCACTTCACATTCTTAGCCAGGAGATACAATACAATACAATAGTAGAGTTAGAAGGGACCTTGGAGGTCTTCTAGTCCAACCCCCTGCCTAGGCAGGAAACCCTATACCGTTTCAGACAGATGGCTATCCAACATCTTCTTAAAGACTTCCAGTGTTGGGGCATTCACAACTTCTGGAGGCAAGCTGTTCCACTGATTAATTGTTCTAACTGTCAGGAAGTTTCTCCTCAGTTCTAAGTTGCTTCTCTCCTTGATTAGTTTCCACCCATTACTTCTTGTTCTACCCTCAGGTTCCTTGGAGAATAGTTTGACTCCCTCTTCTTTGTGGCAACCCCTGAGATATTGGAACACTGCTATCATGTCTCCCCTAGTCCTTCTTTCTCTTAAGCTAGACATACCTAGTTCCTGCAACCGTTCTTCATATGTTTTAGTCTCCAGTCCCCTAATCATCTTTGTTGCTCTTCTCTGCACTCTTTCTAGAGTCTCCACATCTTTTTTACATCGTGGCAACCAGAACTGAATGCAGTATTCCAAGTGTGGCCTTACCAAGGCATTATAAAGTGGTATTAACACTTCACATGATCTTGATTCTATCCCTCTGTTGATGCAGCCTACAACTGTGTTGGCTTTTTTGGCAGCTGCTGCACACTGCTGGCTCATATTTAAATGGCTGTCCACTAGAACTCCAAGATCCCTCTCACAGTTATTACTATTGAGCACGGTACCACCTATACTGTACCTGTGCATTCCGTTTTTGTTGCCTAAATGTAGAACCTTACTCTTTTCACCATTGAATTTCATTTTATTAGATAGTGCCCAATGTTCAAGTTTGTCAAGATCCTTCTGTATCTTAAGCCTGTCTTCTGGAGCGTTGGCTATTCCTGCCAGCTTGGTGTCATCTGCAAATTTGATGAGTTCCCCATTTATTCCCTCATCCTAATCATTGATGAAGATGTTGAAGAGTACTGGGCCTAAAACAGAGCCTTGGGGTACTCCACTGCATACCTCCCTCCATGTAGATGCAGTTCCATTGAGGACTACACGTTGAGTGCGGTTGGTCAGCCAGTTACGAATCCATCTGGTGGTGATGCTGTCTAACCCACATTCTTCTACTTTATTTAGTAGTAGGTTATGGTCTACCTTATCAATAGCCTTACTGAAGTCCAAGTAAACTATATCAACGGCATTCCTCTGATCTATGGTGTAAGGGCTCAGGGAGATGGTGTAAGGGCTCAGCAACTGTGGCTTTCTTTTTAAGAAAGACGCTGTAGAAATTAAGGAGCCCGAGGAATGCCTGCAGCTCGGTTTACTAATAATAATAATAATAAATTTGAATTTATTAGCCGCTCCCTTTCCAGACAGGACTCGGGGCGGCGTTTGATTGCAAGGTGTGGGGGCATCCTGAATTGTTTTTATTTTTTCTGTGGTTGGGTGAATCCCAGAGCCATCAATCAGGTACCCTAAGAATTCAACCCTTGGCACGTTAATTTGGCATTTTTCTTTTTTGAAATGGAGACCTTTGTCTCTAATTTGAGCCAAAACTGTTTGTACATGTTTGAAAAGTTGCACCTCATTTGCAGCAGATACCAAGATGTCATTGAAATAGGGGACGACTCCGGGAATCCCCTGCAAAAGCCATTCCATAATGCTTTGGAACAGTCCAAGGGTGATACTAACATCGAATTGCAGGCGGTGACATTTGAATGCACCCCTGTGTGTCACAATGGTTTGGGCCTCTGCCATAGTGCCATCTACAAGCAATTGTTGGTATGCCTGTGCCATGTCCAATTCTGCGAAAAAAATTCAGGGGCCTAATGAATGAAGGAGATGCTGTACAATGGGTACAAGGTAGGCGCTTTGTTGAAGCGCTTTATTTATTGTGCACTTGTAGTCCGCACAGATGCGGACAGACCCATCAGATTTGACAGGTGTCACTATAGGGGTCCCCCAGCATGCGTGATCGACTGGCTCTAGGATTCCCTGGCCTACGAGCTTGTCAATTTCTCTGTCAATTTTGGGGCAGAGAGCAAACAGTACTCTCCTGGATTTTAGCCTTATTGGGGCTATGTTGGGGTCCAAACTAAAGGAAATTGGAGTCCCCACATACTTACCCAGACTGGTGTCGAAGATGTCCTCAAACTCCTTAAAGATGGCTTCACCGCCATCGTCTTTCAAGGCCTTGATACCGGTCACTTCTAGGCCCAGGGCTTGGAACCAATCTAGCCCTAGGAGGCTCTGCAGGTTGCCTCTGACCACTGTCATTGGAAGTTTCCTGCTGAATTGTTTGAAGTTTACCTAGAAGGTGCTTTGGCCTACTATGGGGACCCGGTTCCCCTGGTAATCTCGTAGGTGGATGTCAGGGGTGCGAAGATGCTGCTTCTTTTGGCTAGGGATAGCCTGCTTTAGGGTAGACCATGGCATGATGGTCAGTGATGACCCGGTGTCAATCTCCATCTCACACGGAGAGTCCTCAATGAGGACTGTGACATTCAGCTTTTTTGACCACCTGGTGCCGACTTGGTCGATTGACGTATCGTAGGTGACTCTATTGTTGTCCTCAGTGGGCTTCTGTGGTGGCTTCTGCCAGGCCCCTTGGCTGGGCCTCTGTTGGCAGTTTGGTGCAGTTCTAGGCTGCCAGGTAGTGGCAAGGACTTCGCTCCGGCCCACCTTGGCAATGTTTCCCTTTCGCTCGCAGCGCTGGCAGGTTGTGTCACGGAAATGGCAAGCCGATCTTGCATGGTCTCCTCCTCAGCTAGCCCAAAGGGGGAGACACAATTTGAATTTGTGTACCAGCTGGACACGGCTACTGCACATGCAGCAGCTGTCATCTTCCTTGCCCCCTGAGCTCTCGGGCTCTGCAGCCTCGCGATGTACGTGTGTACTCTTCTGCACATCTTGTGGAGTGCTTTGGTGCTGCAGAGTCTCAGTAGATTTAATGGTTGATTCGGACGCCCTGGCTTCATCCAAAGCGATCGGCAGAATGAGGTTAGATTTAACGAGTAACCTCCTATGTAGGTTAATGTCCCGCACACTACAAATTATGTGGTCCAGAATCAGTTTGTCCAGGTCTCGGAATTTGCAGTACGCTGCGGCCTTGTGGAGCGCTGCAATGTACTCGTTAATTGACTCACCCTCTTTCTGGTTCCTGATGTTAAACTCATGCCAGTGAACATGCTTGGATGGTTTGGGGGCATAGTAAGTCCTCAGCGTTTGCAGGAGCATGGATCAGACAACTGATTGTAGCAGTGTCGGCCCAGAGAGGTCATTTGCCATTTCAAACACTTCCTGGCCACAGTATCCGAGGAACATGTTCTTCTTGCAGCCTTCAGAAAGGCCCATGAGGTTGTTGGCCTCGAGGAACCAGTCAAATCGTAACATATACGAGTCCCAGTGTTCGGTGACTGACTCATATGGAGTCAGTGGGGCATGCATTGCCATTTTGTGTTCTGATGGGATTTTGAGTTTGCTGCTCAAAAATGGCTGCTTGAAGCTGTGCTCTGAGCTCCGGGCTGGATGTACTTGTTGGATTGCTATGCTCTATTTGGTTTGCCTAGTTGCCTTCCAATCCCATTCTCTTCACCAGTGTTAGATTGGTTAATGGATAGGCACACATAGGCTTAATGGTAACAACAACTCTTTATTAAGTACAAGTGAGAACAATCCAGTGAAGGTTGAGTCTGACAGCAGCCCTTTTATAGGGAGCTGTCAAACCCTTTGACCATTAGGATTAAACCTCTGTTCCCGCCAGAACAGAGGATCCTGGTGGAAACCACTATAGTTAGAACAAGTAACAGGATTGTCTCCAGAACGTAAGTCTGCAGATGGTACAGAATTATTTAGAGTATTGGCATAAAAAAAGAAAAGCAATTGTATAAAATTCTAGGAGAATCTCTACATTTAATCAAACAAATAGCAAAAAGAACTTGAATTTAAGTAAGTGACTGAAGTACGCTGGGATAAAACACCCTCTAATTTCACATGTATACTGATGGGGTGGTTTAAGTTGCCTGCAACTAATCAGAAAACAGTTCTTGGATCAATAGAAAGATGCTGACTGATTGTGTGGCAACTGTGAAAAAAGTAAATACAGTATTTTTCGAAGTATAAGACACACCTTTTTCCCCAACAAAAGAGGGTGAAAATTTGGGTGCATCTTATACACTGAATCTAGCCCCACCCAACCCCACCAGAGGGCAAAAGCACGAGGCATGGAGGCAGTGATGGTCTGTGGCAATCCCTGTAGCCTGGAATTGCTGATTGGGGGCATTCTGGCAGTGCGATCCACCCACCAATCAGCTCTGCTGAATCAGTGCAATAAGTGCTAAAGCTGACCTGGCTGGTCAGATTTGCAGCAGCAATCACATTCAGAAAGCACATACAAGTAATTGATTCAGCAGGATTCAAAATAATAATAATAATAATAATATACAATACAATACCAAAAGCAGGTTTTCCAAGGTAGCAGTAAATACAAGCAAAACACAAGCGGCTTCACTTTCATTTCTCAGCTAAGTCAGGCTCCTTCCTGTCTCCTTGTTATTCACACAGCAAATACTGGTTCAGAGTCCAAATAGCCCTCATTGGCTGACTTAATGCCTATTAATTGGCTGACCAATTCATGAACTCTCACACACTCACAGGAAGTTAGCCAGCTGAAGTTAGCCAGCTGAACACCATGGATGCTGGTAGGCAGAGGAAGATTTTTTTCTTCTTCTCATTTTCCTCCCCAAAAACTAAGGTGCATCTTATACTCCAGAGCATCTCATATTCCTAAAAATATGGTATAATTCTAGAGATGATTAGATAAAGGAGTAATAATAAAATTATTAATCCTGTAATATTAATATATAATCATCTATTTGATATGCTATCATTATATATTTCTGAAACATCTTCTGTATATGCTCACAAAAAGAATAAAAATGCTGGAAACAGGTGGAAGAGAGAAAACAAAATATTTAAGACATAAACTCCCCTCTTAAGAGAAAGGGCTCAAATGTTTGGGACTCTTTATTCATTAAAAAGATATGAAGAGAGACTGTTATCAGAATGTACAAAATCATCAATGGCAAAATTGAGTTGGGAGATTTTTGTGTTCTTCTCCTTCCCCTCAAAATACCAGGTCCAGAAGTCTTCCAAAGAAGTTCACCTGAAAGAGATTTAGAAGAGACAAAAGAAAGTATTTCTCCACACAGAGCATAATTAACCTGTGCAATTCATTACCACAAGACATGGTGAGGGCCATTAACTTAAATTACTTTAAAGGGGAATTGGATAAATTCATGGAGGACAGATCTATCAAGGGCTATTAGTTTTGAGAGCCAATGTTAAGTTCAGTTGGGAGCAGCATGCCTCCAAATACCAGTTGCGTAGGAATAATTGGGGAAGAAGGGTATGTCTGTATCTCCCAGTTGTTAGTATCCCAGAGCATCTGGTTAGTATTGTAAAGAAGGAAATATAATCTGGTCCAGTCCAGCAGAGCTATTGTTATATGTAAGGTATAAAGGAAAGGAGAAACTTGTATTCTTCCAAAACTATGATTTCCGGTATTATTTACCAGGGATTGCCCTGCTTTGGCTATTTAGAATTGTACCTTAAACTACCCAGAATACCACAATTCCCCTACCCCTAACGTAGAAGTGAGATTATTTGAATTATCAAGAGAAACAGTCTAAATACAAGCCACCAGATCATAGGAAGTCACTTACAAAATAAATATAAATCTAAATAGCGCATGCAAGGTAATTCTGAGAAAAGAAGAGATAACTGAAAGTCCGTTGAACATGAAATAACTAGGTGCTGTTAATCAGTTAAATAATGTCATACTATTTGAAGAACAAGCGGCATAAAATAATTTTAAAGCTCAACAAAGGACAAAGGATTCTGCAGTGATTGAAATGTAAAGAGTGGATAGATCAATAAATAGATTTATGATCACTGTTCAGCAGAAAAGCACAATACAAAGATTTCTTTTAAAAGTACACAAAACTATACAGAAAGGTCAAATCGACAAAATAACATTTAAAGTGGCTTCACTGTCTCAGCCATTATCCTGTTGGCTAATTCAGCTCTCAGATGGTCAAGCAATAAAGAGAAAATAACTGGAAAATATACTAATGGTTCATGCAATATTAGGAAGCTTTTAGGGGAACTTTCATGTATGACTTATCTTTACTGAGAACGCAGCAGTGAACAATTTGTGGCATTTCTTTCCTTTCGTGCGCTTCTCTTTATATGGGAATTCAAGTTGTAGGAAGAAAGTATGCCCTCTTTTTTTTCTTTCAAAAATAGCAGCAATTAGGCCCAAGGCAGTGGCTATGAATTAAAAGCACAAGACCCCAGTCCCTCCATCCACCCCAGGGGAAGCCGATGCATTTATTTCTGTTACTTTAAGACGGGTCTCTGGTCTCTGTGGAAGATGCTGAATAAAAAAGACTCTTCCTGATGATACCGTTAATAGCTTTGTTGACAGATTTCAGGCTCTAGTAGAAATGTATCAATGCTCAAGCCCAAAGATAATATTTTTACACTTTAACACCCTCTTGGGGTCAATTAATGGCTTTTTTCCTCTTAGTTTCCAAGAGCTCTTGCTAATGACTGAGCTTTTGAACATTAACATGAGCAACGCTTCCCCAAACCACAGTCATTAGCCTGCAATGCAGCACTCTGTTGACAGATAACAACAAAGCACCAACCAGTGCTACTGAGTAATTGATCTATCATTTTTTTTCCTTGCCGGCCAGTGAAAATGTTAAGTTGTTAATATACATGTTGCAGCCATGTTCGTGTGTCTCTCCGTGTATACATTTAGAGGAAGGGGAAAATACCACAAGGTGCTTGGCAATGTCTAAGTACAATTGTGTGCTAAAAGATCATGAAAAGGCTTGCTGCAGGATTCCTCCCCCCCCATTTAAACTGATGTTTCACTGCACCATCCAGATGAAATGCAATGCATCTAGTGACACTTAGTTGTAAATTAATGTGCGCTGCAGTGCAGCAATTGTATTTCAGAAGCTTAAACAGCCCATGGAACAGGGAAAAACAAAATGAATGTTGCCTTATATTATGAACTGTTAATTATTGCCTGTCAGGAAGATTCAGACCCAATCAGGGGCACTAAGAGGGCACTCCACCCCCAATCAGAGATGTACATAGGGTATTTGGGGCAGAGGTGGGTTCCTACCAGTTTGGCCTGGTTCGTCTGAATTGGTAATGGTATGGCGTCCTCGGTCGCTGGAACCAACAGAGACCCAGGCCTTCCATGCCCTGGGAACCAGTTCACTGGTCGACCATTGGCAGCACCATCTTGTTTTTAAGTTCTGTGCATGTGCAAAACAATTGTAATTGAACTACGTATGCACGTGAAGTGTGCAACCAGTGTGTGTGTTCTCATGAAGCACATGCACAATGAACTGGCAATAAAGCCAGCTGGAACCCATCCCTGATTTGGGGATATATCTTGTACAAGACGCTTGTAGAAATAGCAATACATAACAAGAGCCTACACCTAAGGCTAAGGAAAGCCATGACTCGTGTGAGAAAGTAATAAAATCATAGGTACGATACATCTTGGTGATTATGAGAAGTTGTTTGTTGGGTTTTTTTTCCTATTGTTCAGCTCTAATTGCTTATCTGAAATTACCCATCTTTAGCCTTAGACTCTATTACTTCATCAATTCTTTACAGCAGGGATGTAAAACTCACGGCCTGCAACCCGGATGCATCACGCACTGACCACGCCAACACCCAATTTAGCAAAGGGGGGAAAAGTCGCAATATACCACATGACGATGCCGTGACACATCCTGCTTTACAGAAACAGTCCTGATCTGTGTGAAGTACGCAACACAATATAATTGTACAGCCATGCAAGTTGCAATGACTGATGTTGAAACTAGTGTTGAAAGCCAGGAACTTGTAGCTTACCCACTTTTCCCCAAAGTGACTATTCAAGAGATTGACCAGAGTTGGGAAAATGAAAAACTAGTCTAACTTCAGTTTCTCGGTTGACATTGGCATGTACTGAACTTCAAGAGTCCGGATAAACTCATTGCAGCAATCTTTCTCCCCCACCCCCACCCCTTTTCTTTAAATTACAGTCTCGGGATGCATGAACGCACAGGCACATAAATACCAATAATTATTTTATTATGTTTCCAAAGTTTCTAAAACAATACTTATCCCCAGTTAATATAGATGGCTCTCCAAATCTGTTCCCTTTCATTGGAACGCTATGTTTGGAGGCTAAAATGAGGTGATTGTTCTATTGGTGATTGTGGTATGAATAATCATGCCATTTCCACGTTATGTTTCTTCATTTGACAGTGTGTGCAATTACACAGTCATTCCATTTGTATGAAGATCTGTAGTTCCATTAGCTTCAGTATTTGTAGCGGCTGTGGGGAAGGTAATTTCTTTGCTATGGAGCAGCCATTAAACCACTTCCCTCCATCTGTGACCTTGTTGTTCTAAGTTCCCATATGAAAGCTGTAATCTCCTTTATAACAACAGAAATAACATTAACTGATAGGAAAAATGCAGAGGTTACATAAAGTTTGACTTTTCTAAGAGAAATATGCATTCAAAAACAATAGATGCACATCAACTGAACAGCATTATTAGGATAATATGACCAAGATCATATTTCTGAATTCAGTATTTGGAATTGCTATCTAACAAAATGTATCACACTGTGTAATAATTACTGCTGCCTGATTCATTTTAATCAATAGTTAATTCTAACAACTAATGTTTTACATATTACAAGAGATATAAAAGCCTATCTCCTGTGCTTTACAGAACCCCGCCCCACATGATACCCTGTTCAATAGGTTGGGGGGGGGGGTTTCTAGGGATCAATTGAGTTGTTGATATTGAATCAACTTCCCTACTAAATAGTAACTTCCCTGCCTGAGCTCTACTCCATTTCAAAATTGGCAGGGGAGTTTCCAGACTTATAGTTTTGGGACACTTTAATTTGCTTTCTTTTGGAATGGAGTCTGAGAAAGCTCTGGACTTCATGGTTTCCATGACAGCCGTGAGCCTATCCCAGGCCATCCAGAACTTATCTCGTGACAATGGCCACACTGCAAATTTGGAGTTCCGGTTGAAGCAACGGCAAAGTGATCTGAAAATAGGAGAGCTTACGCTGTTCCCTTGGTTGTGACTGAATCACACCCTAATTTGTTGGGGATTCTACAATACCACAACCCACCACAAGGAGATGGGAACCATTAGGACCCAAATTGTTGGGGGCAGTATGCTGACTCTGTAAACCACTTAGAGAGGGCTGTAAAGCACTGTGAAGCGGTTATAAGTCTAAGTGCTACTGCTATTGCTATTAGATTGGTCTGCTCCTGGCAATTGATGGGCCCTGAGCAGTTTGAAATGGAGCTGGGGGCTATCCTTATTATATTGCTACATCCATCTGAAACCTTGATTGCTGCTTGCAGTAAGAGGTGGCTGAGGCCTTGGATCATATCATACCCCAGCAACCTCTCAATTCTGAGGAAACCTGGCACTCCTCATGGTTTGTGGAAGAGTTGCGGGAAATGAAATGGGAGTAGAGAGATCTAGAATGTCACTCATCATGGGACAACATGAAAAAGAGTCACTATTATATTGTGGCAGTAAGGGTGACAAAATCTTGATACTTCTCTGTTTTTATTGTGTGTGCAGAATGCTGCCTTGGAGCCTTGTTTCAGTGACACAAACACTTCTTTTTTTCCTCTTTAAAATATTTATTTTTATTGAAAGTTTTTTTTATTTTTATTTTTCAAAGCAAACACAACACAAAGAATCCTCCTTCTTTACATACTGTAGAATGTGTATCGGTTGGTTACAAAAAGCTTTTGTGCATCTCTTCCACTGTCATCACAAAATTCGTATTAACTCAAGTATTTTAAATCAGATATCTTTATACATGTTACCATCATCATACCTCCATTTTCATTTGACTATAATTGTTTAAATGTCCTTCATCATAAAATGTACCAAGATTTAAAATCTGACCACCTACTGGCATTTTATTTGTTATTTCTAATATCCCCCAATTACACTATATCCTTATGGCCTATTCCAGTGGTGGGCAACCTTTTTTTTCAACTGAGCCAAATCTCGCCAAAATTGAAATTTATTTTGAGAGCCACATTTTTAAAACCGAAAATACATAGGATGGTATACTGTTATTTATCTGTGGATGACGCACTGGTATTTATCTGTGGATGACGCATATATGGCATCTTATGTGTGTGTAAATAGTATTATAAAATTAGTGGGGCTCATCATGGATATTTTAAGCAGGGTTCTCCACCTTGATGGATACACCCAAACAGTAGGCAAGAAGTAATAAAACAGGCATGCACACATTGCACTGGCTCTGCAGTCAAGTTGAATAAAAGTAAAAAATGACAACATAAAATGAAATAAAAATCAAGATACAACTAAAAAAGTACATATAAAAGTATGTGAAAACACACTCAAATAGTCCTCACTGGTACTGTTATATATTGACCTCAGAACCTGGCCACTAATTTATTTTGCTGGCTCCTAGATTACGATATTCCGCAATTTTATGTCCACACCCCCTTTTTCACATCAACCCTTTTTATGTCAATCCCACAATGTCACATTTCTCCCTTCATGTCACATTTCTGCCCCTCCATGTCACATTTCACCCCCTCATGTCACATTTCTGCCCCTCGTGTCACATTCCCCCCCCCTCCATGGCCATGGAAATGGAAAAGAAGGAAAGGAAAAAGGAAAGGAAAGGAGAAATGAAAGGAAAAAAATGAAAAGGAAAGGAAGATAGAAGAAGGACAGAAAGGGAAAAGAAAGAGTGGAAAGAATTGGTACTGCTCAAAAGTCCAGTCTCAAGATTGCGTGGACCCCGGATATGCAGAGAAAAGCAGGCTACAACCAGCGAATCATGTTTTCCCAGGAACCAATGAAGCCCCATAGGACCAATAGGAATTCTCCATTCTGCAACGTCATCAGTATCCGGGCAGAATCTTCCTTGATTTCACCAATCATGGAAGAGAGAATTCGGTGCAGACAGAGAGAAGGGAGGGAGGGGGGATATTTTCACTCACATTTTAAAACTTTTGCGCTGCGTTTCCTTGTTATCTGCGCAGCTTAGAGGGAACATTGGCGGCCGCCCGAGGAGGGAGGGGGGCGGGCGCCCGGCACACAGAAGAGCCACATTAAAGTGTGTAAAGAGCTGCATGTGGCTCGCGAGCCGCGGCTTGCCGACCACTGGCCTATTCTGACTAAACATCAATAATATTTAGTAACAAAAAAATCTAATCCTCTTTCCAAATCACTGTTTACAATTTACATCAAATTTCTTTATGTTGTGTATGTATGTATATATATATATATATATATATATATATATATATATATATATATATATATATATATATATATATATATGTGTGTGTGTGTGTGTGTGTGTGTGTGTGTGTGTGTGTGTGTGTGTGTGTGTGTGTGTGTGTGTGTGTTGTATTTGTGCTGATAAATAAATAAAGGGAGACTAGTATAGATCCATTTCGAGCTATTTAGCTCTCATCAGCTAACCATACCCTTACTGGAATTTGAACCTGGGCTGTATTACATATTAGGCGGGAGTCTTAGCCACTATGCCACAGGCTCTCCTCCTTTATCAGCTGAGCCAGGGAAATAGGTATGTATTTGTGTTACAATCCCTGGTATGCCCAAATATGGGACGAAGCTTACTACTCCCTCCTTCTGTCCTTCGGCTCATCAACTGATAAGGAAGAGAACCCGTGGCTTAGTGGTTAAGACTCCTGCCTAAGATATATAGAGCCCGGGTTCTAATCCCAGTAAGGGTATGCCTAGCTGATGAGAACTAATTTGCTCGAAATAGATCTATCCTAGTCTCCCTTTATTTATTTATCAGTACAATTACAACACAAATATAAAAAGGCAACAGTAAAAATAAAAATATGGTTTTCTGCCTGCATGGTCTTTGTGATAAGCCGAAGGACAGAAAGAGGGAGTAGTGACCTTCCTCCCATATTTAGTCATACCAGGGGTTGTAACACAAATACATACCTATTTCCCTGGCTCAACTGATAAGGAAGAGAACCCGTGGCTTAGTGGTTAAGACTCCTGCCTAAGATATATACAGCCCGGGTTCTAATCCCAGTAAGGGTATGGCTAGCTGATGAGAGCTAATTAGCTCGAAATAGATCTATCCTAGTCTCCCTTTATTTATTTATCAGTACAATTACAACACAAATATATATATATATATATATATATATATATATATATATATATATATATATATATATATATATATATATATATATATATATATATATAATGTACACACACACACACACACACACACAGAGACACTCATGCATACATACATACATACACATTGTTATCATTATCCCTCCTTCATTTAACTCTATCCATTATCATAACATTTTCCCACCCTAATAATCAAAATTTAGCTAAATTCAACTTAGTTCTTTTTTATTAACCTTAATATATAACCAAATAATTTCTAATCTTCCTTTCATAGGTACCATTCAATATTCATATCCAATTACTACTTGTCATACCAATACATACGTATACATTATTATCATTATCCGTTATTTATTTAACCATATCTATTGTCACTAAATTTCACTAAATTTAACTAGTTTTAGATTATACACTTTCATCTATCAACCTGTATCTTTCCAATAACAAAACAATATCTTGTCTTCTGCCATTTGTGGTATCAGTCCTCTAATCATCTCCTTAATCAAATTTGTATGGACTCTTCTTTGCAACTCATTGCTTATTGAGTTTCTCATGTAATTTCAATGCCCTTCTTCTGTTTCCTTGATCAGCTTATCTTTAATTGTCAGTGGTGTTATCAATGATGTTGCTAATAAAATTTCTCTCTTCAAATCCATAAATTCTTTTGTTTCTTCTTCTTCTTCTTCTATATCTTGCCATCAGGGGTAGAGTTCCCCTCCATTTAATTCCTCTTTCCCTATTCCACTATTTCCATTTCCAGACACAAGCCAATCACCATAGATGTCAGCGGCTTTGATTTCTTTGTGGTCATTTTTCTCTTTGGTTTTTAGGACTCTAACCTCCACTTTTTCCACTTGATAAACATCTCCAACTTCTTCATCATATTTTACTGTTAGTTGCTCTAGATTTTCCAACTTCTTCTCCGTCCTCTCAAATGTGTTTGATAATTTCTGAATTTCAAACATTATCTTTTGCAAACTTAAAGCTTCTTTCTGCTGTTGAAGTTGTGCCATAATTTCCAGCTGACAAATACTGCTGCTCTGGCTTGAAGGATTTTTACAAGGTTAAACATAAATTCACAGTAAAATCTTCTTTTCACTTTCTCTGGTTAGAGATATAGTTCAAAAGGACACCCATATAAACAATTTGTCCTTTGGTTCTTATCATTCTCTATAAACAAACTCTGAGACTTTAAATTGCCAAGCTAGACAGTTCAGTGAGGAAAGTGAAAGTGCTTTGTTCCCAATACACAAGCCTCCAGCCTCCGAGCAGCAGCACTAACTTTCCCTCTGTTGTTAGAATTATTTGTTTCCTTCTTTTCTTTTCTTTTTATATTCCAAGTACAAAAAATAAAAAAAAACAAATTCTTGAGTAAAATAGAGGAGAGAAAGAGGAAAGCACACGTAGTAATGAGGAAGGAGGATTTTAGTCCATAGGTTGCAATAATAATAATAATAAAGAAAAGATAGAATAAGAAAACTTAATCCATTTGTTTTAAAAAGGTTGCATAAATTCCATCCATAAAAATAGCTTTTAAGAGCAAGATAACACACTGACCAAAACCATTCAAAGCTTAATTCTGCTGCTTATTTCTTCTGTTCTCAGATTTAAATTAATTTTAAGTTTTTTCTAGGTAGTCTCTTTTAAAACAGTAAAAATTCCTCACCAGCTGTAAACACTTTCTCTTTCCATTTCCTTCCGTTCAAAGCCATCCCAACTTCATAAGCCTTGGGACTGTGTTTTTATCGCCAGCTATAAGAAGTTCTCCTGGGTCGATCAGGGACTTTGTGGTGTCCCTGAGACCAGCAGGACGTATTCTTCCCAATCACCATCTCTACGGGACAGTTTAGGTCCAGTTGGACCACCCAGTGATAAAAGTTTCGGCAGCGATCTCAGAGCATTGAGATTGCATGTCCGTCTTGTAGCAACATTGGCTCCTCCCCTCTTTAAAATATTTTTTATTGAACTTATTTAAACATTAAAAAAACAAAACACAAATTTCGACTCATTTCAGCAAGTTTATATCAGTATCATTAATATCATTCATATTTACATACTCTCTATTTCTATTTTTTCTAATACACTCTATATTATACAGTCGCTTAGAATATAATAATATTTACAGGTATATACAGTGTTATCTTATTTGTTGTAGATAATACTTAATTCTTATACAGTATCTTATGTCTATCGTCCAACCATTTATATCATCTACTCCACACTTTATAATACTCCAGTTCCTCTCTATCCTTCAGTTCCATGGTCAACCTATCCATCTCTGCACATGCAAGTACCTTTCTTATTATCTTATTATCATTGCATCTGAAGGGATATTATTCTGTTACCAATTTTAAGCGAATACTATTCTTGTTGCAGTTAATATATGTAGTATTATACATTGGGATTTTTTTACACTTTTTACCACTTAATATGCCCAACTGGAATAGTTCCAGTTTCCATTCTATTTTTTGTTCTATAATTTGTTCCAGCCATTCTTTTATTTTATGCCAATATTCTCTGGCTTTGGCACGTCCACCACATGGGCATGGGTGGGATGCGGATAATACATCCCTCCTTTCCTTTTACCTTGGCAGCTTTAAATACTATCAATCATAGTGTCTTCCTAGATTGGATCCGAGGACTGGGGTGGATGGCATAGTATTATGTTGACCCAATCCTTCTTTCCATATTGAAACTCATTGTTGATGATTAAGGAGTGATCCCACCCTCAGCCCCACTATGTGGGGTGCCATAAGGTTTGGTGTTTTCTCATATTTTTTAAAATATCTACATATCTGGGTGAATGTTTATCTCTCTAACCCTGGTGATTTAAGTGATGCATTAAATACCTTATCCTGGTCTCTGGATAAAGTACCAATTCAAGGTGTTGATTTTAAACTTAAAAGTATTTAAAAGAATTGTGTTATCTGAGGAATCACCTCTCTCTGATTACAACAGTTCACCTTACTAGATCTAGCACAATAGGTATGTTTCAGGTACTATCAACCAGGAATCATTTGATGGGTCCCAGGAGAATGCACCTTACCTGCCATAGTGTCCACCTTATGGAATATTCATCTTCCAGAAATTAAACTAGCTTCATCACTTTTGTTATTCTGGAAAAACCTTCAAGTCTTGGTTATGTTGTTAGGCTCCCAGGGCATCCACCTCGGCTCCCAGGTGACCAAGGATCTATTAAGATGGCTCCATTGCTGAGGTGCCCATTTTTACCCTCCTTCTTTTATGGTTTGCATTTTCTGTTTTACATTTATTAATATTTTTATTACTTTTTGTGCCATTGTTGACAATCTGTAATTAGACCATTGAACTACTGCTGTCCAGTACCTCAACTGTTTGGGACTCTTTGTGACACAGTGGGAATCTGTTAGTAACTGCTTCTCTGAGTTCTTGTACTCTACTGCTTGTGTTATTCATGGTGATGGTCTTTTAAGTTTCACTATAATTCAAAAGCATCCAGATTTATTTATTTTTGTTTGATGATCTTTCTCGCACAGTTATATACTATATTGTAATTGGAAGTCTCATGGCCTCGACACTATGTCCCTTTGTTGCCAGTGTGATGTCTGTGTGCTTTAATATTTTGTGTAGATCTGTGACAGAGTTTCTTCTCAATAGCAGACATGCTTTTATTTCATTGGTATAATTTCCTGTGAGTTTACAAGTCAAGGGAGATAAAATCTGAAACCTCTTCAACTTTTTCTCTGCCTTTTGCAGTCAGTTGGCATTGCCTGCTATAAAATTTTAGGTTGGTTAGAAATAATCTATCTATCTATCTATCTATCATCTATCTATCTATCTATCTATCTATCTATCTATCTATCTATCTATCTATCTATCTATCTATCTATCATCTATCTATCTATCTATCATCTATCTATCTATCTATCTATCTATCATCTATCTAATTTATCTATCATCTTCTATCTATCATTTCTTAGTAGTTGCCTACCTTACATTCTTTTCCTTGTCTTCCTAGACAAGAAATCCTTTACGTCTTCCTCATTTCTAACCATCAAAGTGGAACTAAGAGCACATCTGAGACTGTTGATGTTTCTCCCAGCAATTTTAATTTCCATTTCTATTTCTTCAAGTCCAGCATTTATTTTGATTTATTTTGATATGTATGCAGCCTTAGTGCTTCCATTTCTTAATATTGAACTAACTGGTTATTTCACATTTTGTTCAAAGTTACTTCCAGGCCATCATATATAGTAAATTCTTTAATAGGAAGATGACATGGCCTAATGGACTCCTATTTTGATGGCTAGTCACATTTTACTGTTGTCTGTATATCAAATGATTTTGCATAACAAAAAAGAGCAAGAGCAAAACCACAATCTTTTTGGCACTTCCTACTATTTTTCATTATTTATCAGATGTGAGATAGTCCTATCAGATGCCTCTGTTCTTTCTGAATCCAGCTTCTCTAGATGACAGTTCTTGTTCTATGTTTTGTTGATGTCTGGATGTTAAAATCTTGAGCATATTTTACTAACATGTAGATAAGAATATTAGTTTAATTATTTGGACAACTCCTACCATTGCCTTTTTAGCTAATGAAATAAAGTGTCCTAGCTCATTATTGGGTTATCCATATCTGAAAGCAAATGATTGTGCAATTTCTGATACAAAGTGAAAAAAAAAAGTCCTGGCTCATAATATACCAGATTTAGCTGTGGTTGGAAAGAAGAACATGTGGTTAATTGTGTAATATTAGGGAATACTAGAAACAAAGGCAAAGAATTGGAGAAGATCACAAAGCATCTGAAAATCAAAGTTGAAAAACTATGCCAAAACTGGTAGTTGTAGTCCTTCTAGTTATTGGTATACCATGTACCATACAAAAAACCTTTAATAGCACCTAGAAAATAGTTTTATTGAGCAAAGTTTCATCTGTCAGTTACAAAAAGTCATATTTGTAGATACAAATATAGCATGCCAATACATTACAATGTATTTGGTTCTTGATAAGAACTTGCTGTGAATGAACGCTAACAGCGACTAAAGAAAAGGCAGATGTGATTTCATGATGCTACATATATAATAATTAAATTTATATACTGTCCATTATCCAGAGTGTAGTAGCTACACTCCAATGTAGTAGCTCAATTGCACCATGTTTTAAGTATCAGTTCTGCTGACATTCCATCAACTTTTGCAGTTTTTTTTAATCAATATTTTCAAAGACCCTTTAATTTCACTTTCCAGAATGCTGTAGTTCAGCAGTAAAGCCTTTGCATGTATCACTAATTCTGGATTGCTTATTGCATAGTTTTTCTGTGTATTTGTACTATGTGCTTATATCTTTTTTGTCTATATCAGGGTTTCAAACTCAAGGCCTGGAGGCTGGATTTGTCCCAAGGAGTACTTAGATCTGGCCCATGGGGTTGCCCTGGAAACCCCACAGGCTGGACCACAGTTCTTCTGCCAATGAAAACAGGCTCCCAAGCTTCATTTTCAGCTGCCACAGCCTCCTGCAACCCTCTGCTAGTGAAAACGGAGTTCAGAAGCCTGTTTTCATTGGTAGAGTGCTTTGGCCACCACAGGTGCCCTGACAGGAGTGATGTTGAGCTGGCCACACCTACCCTGGCCACACCCTCGCCCCCTGAGGTCAAACACAATCTTGATGTGGCCCTCAATGAAATTGAGTTTGACACCCCTGGTCTATACTCTTGTGCCCATTTTAACTTTAAAAAATCCCCTTGATTTCTGTAATGTTATGAAATAAATCTTGTAATTGCCTCATTCAGTTGTAATTTAAAACCAAAACAAAAAAGACATCCTCCTTGTCTCTTTTTGTTCTTTGGAACTTGGTGTTCAGTTCTGTCTAATTTCTTCAGTTGCTCTCTGTTTTTCTTCTGCTATATTCAACATATTAGAAGAAAACCATTTTGCCTTTTGCTTGATGTGTATCAAAATATTTCTGTTTGCTTTGTCTTTAATCATGTCATGAATTTCAGATCAGAGTTCTTCAGACACTCTATTCATCAAACCAATCCATTAAATCACTTCTTGATCCTCACTGCATAATCACATGGAATTATTGCTGAGGTTGCATCGTCTAGGTTTGATTATTTGTTTTTTCTCAGTTTAAATGGTAATTTGGCAAGGGGTTCATGATCTGAATTGTAGTCAATACTAGGTTTTGCTTTTCCTGAGTGAATAAGGCTTTTCCTTTTTTTCCTTTTTTTTTTCTTTTGCTTGCAGAATTCAAATTTGGTGAGGTCCATGTGCATGTTATCTTTAAGGTGACTGAAAAAAAAGCTATTTTCTTGGCAGAACTCTATTAGGCTGTTTCCTGTTTTAATTCATACACTAAGTCACTTTTTGCTATTATGCCAAATACTACTTTTCTTTCAGTTTCACCATACTATGGTTCTACTAACCTCCTATGGTTAGTATGAGGTCTTCTGTTGGCGTGGTGTCATACAAGTTGCTACAGATTTTTTTCCTTTCTCTGTATCTGTGGTTGGGGCAAATATTTGGATTATTTTTGTGTGGCTGGTCTTGAGATCACTCCATTATATCTTCTGTTGTATCCAAGCACTAATGTATACCTTTTAGCTACAATGTTGTACCCATTTCTTATCTACTCTGAAAAAAATGTAATGTTCTTTTAATGAGGAATGATCATCCCAACCCATTTTAATTTACTGGTTTCCCTGAATGCTGCTATTCAAAATCAACATTTCAGCTCTAACAACATCAAATTTGTCTTGGTCATGATTCTGTCATTCCATATAACAATGGCATGCATGTTTTTACAGCATCAAACTTTCATTTTGCTTCTACAGGCAAAGGCAACTAGATTACCTTTCAGTCTTAATCCAGTCACATCATAAATCCCTGTAATTCCCTTCTCACTGGATACCTTCTGACTTAGGAAACTCATGTTCCAATATCAAGGTGGTGTGCATAATCATTTCCATCTTCCCTGAATTACATTTAGTTTAGACATAGAAATTTAGTCCATTTTATATAACAATCCATTTTGGATTATCTTTCTGGGAGCATACTCTTGTGATAGTATAATTCAGGAGTGTCAACCTCAATTTCATTGAGGGCTACATCAGGGGGCCGATTGGGCATGGCCAACTGGGTGTGGCCAACTGGGTGGGCATGGCCAGCTTGACGCCATTCCCCAAACTACTGGCATGTTTCCTCTTCATATTGGGTATACAAGGCTGATGCCACACTGGCCTGATCTTTCTTCTTTGCATTAGATAGACCAGGCCAAAGCTACACTGGCCTGATCTTTCCTCTTCGCATTGGGTAGGCCAGGCTGAAGGTACATTGGACTGATCTTTCCTCTCCACATTGGGTACACCAGAACGGCCCTGCAGGCCGAATCCAAGCACATTGCAGACCAGATTTGGTCCACAGGCCTTTATTTGGAACTCCTAGCATAATTCATAATGTCATTGGAATGTGCAGGGAATGATTCCAGACCCTGCACCTGGGGCAAAATTTAAAATCCTAATGGACATTGTTATTTTATGGTTTTGTTTAATTAGAAGCTATGTTTTGATACAACATTCTTCCCCCAACAATCAATTGCAGAAAAAGAATAAGGATGTTTGAGCCACCTTAAAAATACATTAGCATATTAAAACATAGGATTTTGCAAAGGATATTCTTATTTCATTCTATTGGAAAACAAGTTACATTTTGTTGTTGCAAGATTTCTACATGATGTGAAAAAAAAAGGGGGGGAACAGAAAGAGTAAAACAACTTTTTTCCCCAACACTGAGGACAAAATAATAGTGATCCTGATTTATTTTCCTGAAAAAATTGCAACTATGCCCACATTCAGTATTGTGCATTAAAAAAAAACATGGCTGAAGTCTTAAACAAAGTCCAATTGTCAATGCCCTTCACTCTATGAAGAACAGGAATGGCAAAACGCTTCTTTTGTATTTTCTGGCTATCTCTGTCAGAGAATCTCTGCAGGGATTCAGTTGTGTGAAGAATGTGCAGCTATTCAGAACTGAGTAAATTGGCCTTTTCACCAGAGAGTAGGTTGGCAGAGTTTGAAAGAACTTGGGACCCATTCTTTGAAATTTCGAAGGCACAGCTGGATAAGCAGGTGATGGGTTGAACGCTGACAAATTGATGACAGATGAGAACGAAGAGGAGTGGCTGCTAGATGGTGCATGTAAAGGATTTGTAGTCAGGAATACAGTCAGGGCTTTTTTGCCACATTCTCTCTCTCTCTCTCTCTCTCTCTCTCTCTCTCTCTCTCTCTCTCTCTCTCTCTCTCTCTCTCTCTCTCTCTCTCTCTCTCTCTCTCTCTCTCTCTCTCTCTCTCTCTCTCTCTCTCTCTCTCTCTCTCTCTCTCTCTCTCTCTTTCTTAGGGATACATATATTGCTAGCCCAACAGCTTCCTCTTTTCAATGAAGGTTTCCTTTCATGTTAATAATTAGGCTGTTCAACTCCCAAAGTTTACCAGGACAATTCATCTTAAAAAACAAAGCCTTTGGCATATAGAGTCATACAAAGCAACAGTCTGAAAGGATGTTTCTGATTTGTCAGCTGGCAAATTATTCTGTTAACACGGTATTGTTGAGGAATTCTTTTTAATATCTTATGAAGTGGCTTATCTAATACAGAGAAGGATTTGAAGTTGTATGCATGAAAGGGAAAAAGGAGCTGAATATGTCTTCCCTAAATAATAGCTAAAAGTTGTCATTGCATTCCATCGCTGCAGGTGGTACTGCTATTTGTATTATTTAGTAGCAGCCCCCAGACCTCCAGCATGATCTGGGAACCATTGTTTATTAACACTGATGCTTTGCAGACATTACAAATGACTTTGATGCCTTGAAGAAATTACAGGCTTATGGAGAAATGGCAATAGCTACATTGCTAATTCAATGATCCAAGGCATTTATTAGAAATTATGGAGTTCCATATTTACCAGCATTTATATTTTACATTTACATTAGGGAGGAGAGAGAAGAGCAAGGAAAGCAGTGGCAAATATTTACAAAATTTGGATTCGATACATTGTGATTTATTTTGTGAAGCAATGTTAGGGCAAAAGACAGTGATGGTTTAAAGAATTTGGGGAGTCAATGCAAGCCTACGTTTGTAGCATTACTTCCCCTTTCCCCAAATACACACACACACACACACACACACACACACACAGCACAATTGGATATCATTGCCGATAAATCCCTGAAAAATGAGATATTAAAACTATGTATTTGAAATGGAATATCAACAAAAAGTGGCCTAAACACTAAAGTTATAACTAAAATAGATACACGGAACACAAAATCTAAAGTCTTATTGCTTAAATTCCAATTATTTTTCTAATGACAAACTATCAAGCAGCTATTTTTGAAATGCTATTTTCCTTGTTTTCTGTTCTGCACACTTCTATAAAAGTACTGCAGCAAAGGCTTATACTTGCAACAGCTCATTTAGTGACCATTCAAAGTTACAAGGGCACTGAAAAAAATGATTTATGACCATTTTTCACACTTATGACCTTTGCAGCATCCCCATAGTCATGTGATTTACTTTCAGATGCTTGAGAACTGGTTCATATTTATGACGATTGCAATGTCCCAGGCTCATTTGATCATCTTTTGCAACCTTCTGACAAGCAAGGTGAATGGGAAAGCCAGATTCACCTAACAACCATGTTACTAATTTAACAACTACAGTGTTAAATGTGTCATAAAATGGAGCAAAACTCACTTAGCAAATTTCTCACTTAGCAACATAAATTCTGGGCTCAATTGTGGTCCTAAGTTAAGGACTACCTATGTTTCAAGCTGTGCACACAGACACACACCAGACTAACAAAGAAAAAAACTGATGAGTCTCAAAGACAACCCCTACTTCCTATTTCTTAAAAAAAACCCATGTGTTTACTGCTACCTTCTGTTTCCTGTCTTTTATTTTTTTATTTTTTGAATAGACACAACCAAGACACAACAAACACCATAAAAACATATTCCATTACACATTATTAAAAAGTGTGTCAATTGGTTACAAAGAACCTTCGTGCACCTCTTCCACAGTCATCACCTATAATCCATATCAAATTATATATTTTAAATCAAATATATTTATATACATTACTATCATCATACCTCATCCTTCATATGACTATAGTTGTTTTAACATCCCTTTATAACAAATATTCCAAAATTCAAAGCAAAACCACATAATGGCATTCCATTGTCTATTTTCAATATCATCCAACAACATTCTATCTTTGTGAAATGTTCTAAATAAAAATTAATTATGTTTGATAACAAAGTTTCTAAACCTCCTTTCTTAATCACTGTTTACAATTTATATCCAATTTCAATATTAAAGGCTTTCATACATAACTAAGTTTCAAAACTTCCTTTCATGGTTACCATTTAAAATTTATACCAAATTTCCTCTTGTCGAACCAATATATATGCATACATTATATCATTATCAATTATTTATCTAACTATATCCATGATCAATCCAATTTCGATATTATAGGCTTTCATACATAACAAAATTTCTAAACTTCCTTTCATGGTCACCATTTAAAAATTTATACCAAATTTTCTCTTGTCAAACCAATATATATGTATACATTATATCATTATCAATTATCTATCTAGCTATATCCATTATCACTTCGTTTTTAACATAATGCTCTAATTTTAACTATTTAGCTAGTGTTTTGTTAATAGTTTTCATATCTCGACCTGTGTCTTTCCAGTAGTAGTACAATCTTATTTCGTTGGCTTTATGTGGGATTAATCTTCTGGTTATTTCCTTAATCAACTTTGTGGGGACATCTCTTCGCACCTTGTTGCTTGTTGCATGTTTTATAAATTGTCGAAACCCTCCATCAGCTTCTTTAATCAGCTTATGTTTGGTTATCAGTAGTGCTTTTGTCAAAGTTCATCTCCTTAAATCCATCAATTCTTTTCTTTTTTCTCCTTCTATACCTTGAAATCTGGGGTAGGGCTCCTTTCTATCTCTCTTCCCTTTCCATGTTCCATTCTTTCCATTTCCAACCACGCTCAGATCACTGTCAATATCCACAGTTATCTTGCCTCTGTTCATTTTTCCTTTGGGTTTTTGAGACTCTAGCCTCCACTTTTTCCATTAGCTGGCTATCTTCAATTTCATCAAAGTTTTCTATATTGCCATCTATATTTTCCAATTTCTTCTCAATTCTCTCTGATGTCTCTAATAATTTTTGAATTTCAAACATAATCTGTTGTAATGTTATGGTTTCTTCTTGGTATTGTGTCATTGTCCAATTTATAAACACTGCCACTCTAGTTGGAAAACAAAGCTTTGTTTTTCACTTCTCTCTCGCTGCCAAAGAGACATCCAAAGGGCACCTGCATAAACAACCCATCTTATCTCTTTGCAAGCTAAAACCTTTGAAGTGCAAGGTCAAAATGATCAGAGAAAAGAGAGAGAAAAATATTTCCAGAACTCAGCCTCCAACCTCCAAGTGGCAGTGTAACTTCTTTTCCTTCTGATATTACTGTTCTCTTTATATTCCATTTATATCCTATTTATATTCCAAGATTAAAAGGAACAAGGGTCTTAAATGGAACAAAATAAAAAGAAGAAAAAAAACTCATCTAAGCCAGTATTGTGAAAGTAAAAAAAATAATCCATAGGTTAAAAAGAAAAGTAGTAGAAGAAAAGCCAATACTTTCACTTTAAAAAGTAGGAAGTGTTTGCAAAACTTCCATCCATAGAAGACAATTAAAAAAAAAAGGATAACACACTGTCCAAAATAGCTTAAATTCTCCACTTATTTTCTTTTCTTTTCTTTTCTTTACAAATTTAATTTGGTTTTAATCTTTTTTGGGCAGTCTCTTTTGTAAAAATAAAATTTCCTCACCAGATGGACACACTTTCTCTTTTCCGCTTTCCTCCAGTTGCGGAGCTGTCCTGACTTCAGCAGCTTTGGGCTGCGCTTCTATCGCTGGCTAGAACTTTGCGATGTCCCTGAGATCAGCAAGACATACTCTT
Source organism: Natrix helvetica (assembly GCF_964273705.1). NCBI lineage: Eukaryota > Metazoa > Chordata > Lepidosauria > Squamata > Natricidae > Natrix > Natrix helvetica. The sequence goes on from NC_138548.1 coordinate 63,763,220, forward strand.
CCCTGTCACCGTCCCTTTGGGACACTTTAGATCCAGATGGACCACCCAGTGGTAAAAGTATTGGCTGTGATCTTGGAGCTCCGAGAACGCATGTCCGTATTGTCATGATGTCAGCTCCTTCTCTGTTTCCTGTCTTTTAGAAAGCCAACTACCTATGACAGGACTTGTCCCCTTTATTTACAACTATTAAACTATTCCGGGTTCTTGGTGCTCTCTGAACTTGCTTGTTTTCTTGCAGATGTTCCATTACCCAAACTAGGTAACATCATCAGTGCTAGTAAGGAGTGCTGTTTGAGTCAGTTTATATTCTAGGGGCTTCCCTGTCAGTATTGGTGGGGGGGGGATATTAATCTGAAGAATATTAGATATTCTTTGATTGGACTTCTTTGGCATTTACTTGATTGGGGTATTGTTCACTTGAATGTTGGTCTGATGTTAACCTTGGAATTAAACTACAATGATCTGTGTGCTGATTGCTGATGGAGAGATGCTTGGGTCTTTTTCTTCAGCAAGCAACAGAAAATAATATTGAAAACTAAAACTAGTTTATCGCCAGGCACAGCGTTCTATCAAGATGATCTGCAATAATGCCTTTCAGCACAGACAAATTAAACATGCAAATACAGAAACAATCTCACTTTACCTACTGTAAATTTTTGAAATTGTCTTCATGGATCAGTAAGTTATTTAATGGCCTTTCACCCCTGAGGCCACACTTCAAATTACAGCTGCATGAGATTTGAAAAATAACTGATTTTAAATTATATTTTGAACTTTTATTAAGGCACTGAGGAAGAAACCAGAATACCCCAAATGGTCCAAAACAATTTTTCTCATATATATATATATATATATATATATATATATATATATATATATATATATATATATGTGTGTGTGTGTGTGTGTGTGTGTGTGTGTGTGTGTGTGTGTGTGTGTGTGTGTGTGTGTGTGTGTGTGTGTGTGTGTGTGTGTGTATGTGTGTATATATATATATATATATATATATATATATATATATATATATATATATATATGTATATATATATATGCTGGTTTTGTTGTATTCGGGTCTTTTCCCGTGTAAGGTTGAGATTGTCTTTGCAACGTTTCGGCAGGATCACACCTGCCATCTTCAAGCTGTGCCCACAGCTTGAAGATGGCAGGTGTGATCCTGCCGAAACGTTGCAAAGACAATCTCAACCTTACACGGGAAAAGACCCGAATACAACAAAACCAGCATACCTACACCCGTGAAAATCTACGAAAACATATATATATATATATATATATATATATATATATATATATATATATATATATATATATATATATATATATATATATATATATATATATATATATATATATATATATATATATATATATATATATATATATATATATATATATATATATATATATATATTCGTAGATTTTCACGGGTGTAGGTATGCTGGTTTTGTTGCAACGTTTCGGCATTTGGAAACCCGCCCTCACTGACAAACGAGTCCCTAACACAAAGAATGATACCAGACCCACACTCACGAAAACCACACAGGATGTCACTATCACACATCCACACAAAAAGCAAGCCCAAACCCACACCGATAATGACCATAAACCAGAAGCCGGACCACAAACCAGAAGCCAGACCACAGCTGCATTATTAGCCACTTTAAAACCCTCCGATCCATACATTAAGCAAACTGATGCCCACCACGGAGATGTGGCACGACCACAAACGCGAAGCCAAACAACAGTAAAGCAGGTCACCAGCTCAAATCCCTCTGCAACTCAGACTAACACAAGCACAACCAGGCCCCCACCCAAACAGAACACGCCCCCATCCAATCAGAGCACAGCCAAACTCCCATCCAATCAGAGCACAGCCAAGCCCCCTACCAATCAGAATACACCTCCACCCAATCAGAATGCAGCCAAGCTCCCACCCAATCAGCACAAACCCCCACTGGCAGTTAAAAAGAGAAACCGGCTGAGATCTCACATTGCTCCTGGAAGCACCAAGCCGGAAGCACCAAGCCGGAAGCACCAGCCTGAAGATGATGAATGAGACTTCATCGAAACATCGTGAAGATACTTCCAATTCTACGCGGGAGAAAACCCGAACAACCAAAGACATACATACATATATATATGTGTGTGTGTGTGTGTTTGTGTTACTGTTACAGTAACACAAAATACAACACAAATATATATATATATATATATATATATATATATATATATATATATATATATATATGTATATATGTATATATGTATATATGTATATATGTATATATGTATATATGTATATATGTATATATGTATATATGTATATATGTATATATGTATATATGTATATATGTATATATGTATATATGTATATATGTATATATGTATATATGTATATATGTATATATGTATATATGTATATATGTATATATGTATATATGTATATATGTATATATGTATATATGTATATATGTATATATGTATATATGTATATATGTATATATGTATATATGTATATATGTATATATGTATATATGTATATATGTATATATGTATATATGTATATATGTATATATGTATATATATGTATATATATGTATGTATGTATGTATGTATGTATGTATGTATGTATGTATGTATATATATATATGAGAAAAATATATATGAATATATATATTCATTTGTCATATTATCTGGATTTGCCTCATTCTGTTCCCACACATTTTAGAAGTATACGGTAATGCTATGGAATAATGTAGAGTGAAATATGGCAGGAAAAAAAAACCCACTCTATTTTCTTCCTAACTGAAGACAGCTGAGGCAATTTACTTAAGTTTTCTGCAAAACATGATATTCTGTATTTCAAAAAGAGGTTTTTTTTAATGTGTGATGAGAAAAGAAAGAGAAAAGAAGGCCTGAATCCACCGCTAGGAGAAGGCATTATGACATGAACAGGTGATAGGGAAAGGATAAGCATGTGCTTTTGATCTCCTCTCCAAAGGAGATCTATCTTCAAATGGAACTTGTGGTAAATAAGTGGAGTATCCTACTCCTACTTATGGTAGGAGTATCTGATTACTATGAATGAATTTTTCGAGACTTATATTTTCTGGTTTCCAGCACTATATCAATTACATCTGAGATTATTGAGGAAGCTTGTAGATGTTATTTCAATGCCCCTTTTTATTATTTTTCAGAAATATAGAAAGATGGGTATTGGGGATAGAGAACTGGGAAAGAGAAAGGAGTAGAGAGAAGGCCAGTTAACTATAGTTGGTCAGGTTGACATGATGCTGGACCAAACAGCCAAAGTTGTTAAGCAGTTAGTTCTTGATTTACCATCATTTAGCAACTATTCAAAGGTACAGTACCACTGAAAAAAGAAACTTATGACCAGTTCTTGACCTTATGACTGTTGCAGCATCCCCACTGTCTCATGATCAAAATTTGGATGCTTGAAAACTGGTATATACTTATGACCATTGCAACATTACCAGGGTCACTTGGTTGTCATTTGCAACTTTCTGACAAGCAAAGGCAATGGAAAAAGTTGGATTCACTTAATGACCATATGATTCACTTAACAACTGTAGGAAAAAGTTGTAAAATCAGATAGTAATATTACTTGGACTCATATACCACTTCACAGTGCTTTAGAGCCCTCTCTAAGTGGTTTACAAAGTCAGCATAAGGCCCCAACAATCTGAGTCCTCATTTTATCAAGCTCAGAAGGATGAAAGACTGAGTCAACCTTGAGCCGGTGAGAATTGAACTGCCAAATTGCTGGCAGTCAGCAGAATTAGCTGCAGTACTGCATTCTAACCATAGCGCAGATGCAACTCACATGATGATTGCATCATTTAGCAAAGGAAGTTCCATTCCCAATTGTGGGATTATAAAATGTTGTAATCAAATCTGAAAACTGTATAAAGATAATAAGAATATAGTATCAGGGTTTAGAAGAATCTCGAGAAACTGAAGTGATGGGCAGAAACCAGCAGAAAGAATTGCAAGTGGAATAAATGCAATTTTTTTTATTTGGATTGGAAAAATGAAAGACATACTGTAAGTATAGGGTGGGAAGGGGACAATGAGAAAGATTTGGGTAGACCTTGGTAGACCACAAGCAAAAAATGACCCAATGACATGATGCAGCTACCAAAAACAAGCAGGCAAGCGAAAAAGCAAATTGCCTTGACTGAACCACGAATAAGTTGTTTGTTTTGGGAATTGTATTATTTAAGACATATTGACAAACCAGTGTGTCTACAAGACAGCAATCAAACGAAGGAATCTGCAAGTAAGAACTTATGAGAACGGAACTTATATCTGAAAGAATGTCTTTAATAGAGGGGGCAGAATTGTTCACAAAACAGTGGAATTCGATTGGAGGTCAATTGAATGTGAATCCAATTAGATCCACAAAATACAAGGAATTTGATGTTACTTGGATATCTGTACTTCCTAACAGGAACAACCAAATGAAAGAGATGGCCTCAGGGAAGTGATGGGTTTTTCTTAGTTGGAGGCATTTAAAAAGAGATTGGATGGTCATCTGTGTGGATGAAAAGTAGATTTCACTGCAGAGAGAGAGATGATCTCTAAGTTTATTTCCAGAACTTATTTTCTATGATTAAGGAGGAGGCTATATATCTCCATACCTCTACATCTGTTCAGATGATCTCATCTCCCAACAGTTGTATCTTTAAATATTATATCTGCCAAAAATCAAGAAAATGTATTTTTGGAGAAAATAACTTATGTAATTGTTTTTTTTATTGTGTCCTGTTGTGTGTCCTGTTTCCATACAGAGACACAAAAACCTCTATATACAGGTAGTCCTCAACGTAGAACCACAGTTGACTCCAAAATTTCTGTTAGCAAATGAGACATTTGTTAAGTGACTTTTGCCCCATTTTATGACCTTTATTGCCAAAATTATTAAGTAAACCACTACAGTTGTTAAATTAGTGACATGGTTGTTAAGTGACTCTGGCTTCCCCCATTGACTTTGCTTCTCAGAAGGTCACAAAAGATGTTTATATGACACTGCAACCATCATGAATATGAATCAGTTGCCAAGCATCTGAATTTTGATTATAGGACCATGGGGTCCTGTAATCACATTTTTTTTCAGTGCTGTTGTAATTTTGAACAGTCAGTGAATGAACTGTTGTATGTGAAGGACTACCTGTAAAGGTGAAACCTTTAGATGCCATATACCGAAGGATAAATTGCCAATGCAATTTTCGTTGCAAAATATCTGAATACTAATTTTAAATAATTAAACTGCATGGGATTTCATGAACATAGGGAGTAACTTCTAAGTTACTTTCTAACCACTCAGCTGGCCTTTTTATTCATTGACATATCATATATATGATATATTGTATTAGCATTTGAGTCCCATTAAAACTTGCACTACTGTGTATTATTTACACCAAAGGTTCCTGAAGTGTCCGCAGCTGAACGCTATTCTAAAGAATGTATCTGCCTCTCCCTGTATTAGGTAGTTTGCTTATCTGAAAATCACATTTGCTCCAAAACTGAGAGCATCATTTGTTGAAAAAGTAATCATATACTCCAAGGTTAGAAAACCAGCTTCTAGGTCAGTGTTGCTTATTTATTGCAGCTTTGATTATAGTTATTTGCTGTGGTGCCATCCATTAGAAATTTTGCAGGGTTGCATTGCTATGGAGAAGAGCATCCAAGAGAGATTGGTTCCTGAACAGTAAAGGGCAAATTTAAAGATGTTGCTGTAAAAAGCTCTCCGTGATGCTCATGGATTTAGCACTGGATTAAGACATGGGAAGGTCTTAAACTTTAGGAAGCTTGAGACCCCAGAGCACTAAAAAAAATAAAGAATTCCAATAGATAATAAAGGATAAAGAAATAATAGAAACAATGTTTTAACCTTCTCACATATACTTGGGTATTTTAATTGGGTATTTTAATTATATTTAATTATTTAGGGTTTTTTTAATCACTGTATTCTAATTGTTTTTTATTCATCAGCCGACCTCCTCCTTGTGTATGTCTCGGTATATGTCTCTGTTATATGTTTGTTTTGTCCACATATTTATTTCATATGTTTCATTGTACGCCGCCCCGAGTCCTTCGGGAGAGGGTGCGGCTAAGAAATAAATATTTATTTATTTATTATTTATTACTTGGTAAAGATGTAATGGAAAACTAATAATCTAACAAAACAGTTTTCTAAGGGGGGGGGGAAATGCCTATTTGCATTATAAACACTATACTTAGCTGAACGACTATTACTATTTTCTTTTTTCCAGAGATAGTAGCATGAGAGTGGTTACAGAGTTCTATATTTCTCAACTGGGGAAAAAAATCCTATAATCTGCCTTGCATTCCACTTAAAAGTAAAAAAAAATATTTTCTTTGTGAGTTTTAGAAAATAAAGTCTTTGATGGTGTTATCAAGTCATAGATTAAAAAGTTACAATTTTCTATGTACATAATGCTTAAGGCTGGAAGCCCCCCCCCCCCTTACAGTATTGATGTCCACCGTTCATTCTCCTCAACAGCTATCCTATTATTTCTACCTTTTGGAAAGTTCCTTGAAATTTGAATGCTAACTTGATACAGATCCTAATCTTGGAAATGCTATTCAGTTGGGTAACATTACTGGATTTATCCATGGAAATGTTTTATTTCCTTGTTAATAGTAATAATATTTCCCCAATATACTCTAGCATTATCAGAGTTTTATGCCTTTGTATGACTGATTTCCTGTGACATCTAACTGAAACAAACAAGAACAAGTGTATGCAATTTTTCCATATATAATTGATCCCCCCCCCCGCTTTAAGTTGGTTTCAAAGGCCATCAATGAGCAATAAAGGTTCCACTTTCAGAATGTCTCCCTTTAGTTTCAGTTGCATCAGAGGTGGTATTCAGCAGGTTCTGACCAGTTCCGGAGAACCAATACTGGAAATTTTGAGTAGTTCAGAAACCTGGTAAATACCACTTTCTGAATGGCTCCATCCCCATCTATTCTCTGCCTCCTGCGTCCCAGCTGATTGAGAGGAAATGGGGATATTGCAGTATCCTTTCCCTGGAGAGGGGTGCCATGCACACCAAGCCACACCCACCAAGCCATTCCACACTACCCATTGGTGGTCTATATCAGATAGCTTTTCTTTTACTTTCAATTCAATTCCATCACAGGTTTCCCAATGTTGTTTCAAAAAGTGAAAAAAAAAATGAGGTGGAGCGATGTAAGGGGTTTGTTGGTTTTACAGAATTGATCTTTCAAACTCTTGTAAAGTGCAGCATGAACACAAACTATTTTTCTTCATTCTGGCCTGATGAACACCAGCTTTTTCATTGTTTCAAGTGTAAACAAGTCCTCGGTTATGGCTGAAATCACCATTGTGCATACTTTCTGCATAACGACAGACAGATATTTTGCTGCTATAAAATCAGAACTGCAAGATTTGAGTAACTTATATAGGAAAAGAAAAATGTATACATTTGTTGTTACATAGCAGGAAAAATATACACAAATGTATTCCATCTTGGCAAGTGTCAATGGCAAATAACATTTAATGAATGTCCAGTACATGGAATATATATATAGCATTCTCTTTTACTTTTGCTGCATTTTTAACAGTTCTGTCATATTAGCAGAAATATTGTGTGTCTCCTCAGCACTCACTGAATCCAACTTCACACCCTTTACATAGGTAATTGAGCACCATATTGGCCATACTTTCACTGTCGTGGTATTCTAATTTGAGGAAGGTCAAAAAGCATTCAGCTAAAAAAAAACACCTCTTTATATGCCTACTTTGCAATACATATCTAACAATGTATTTTATGAGAGATGTAGGATATAGTGTATAATAAAATAGATATGTTATAATAATTATAGTAATCTGTGATAAGATATGCATGATACTTTATATGAAGTTTTAAATAACAGTTATTTGATCTGTATTTGGATGGCCAAAGCACAATAATGGATTTAAAATGATTAGAAAACAAAAATATTGATTGGTGAAGATTATAAACATTTATGCAGTATACCTTTCCATCTTAGGTGTTTGCAAGGTTTTGCATCAAAGGTTTCTACAGAGACATAGATATTTGGCTTACATTTCTTTTCTGCCATCAAGACCATCTTGAGAATGAAAGTGATCAACATGAAGCATCTTCAAATTTACTAAAATTAATCTGGGTGAGAATTTCAGTAGACATATATACAGTATATTAAGCAACACAAGCTGCATGTTATCCCAGTGATACATGGAACTGAATGAGATTGTACATTACTTCAAGGTTAAGGACATAAGCTTTAGAAAGTGGCAAGTAGCCATTGTAATAATTATGTGATCATCCCTATATTCCCAGCCTGTATAATGGTGTCAACAGAGAAAGATAAATGGGTTATGTGCTTCAAAGCTCATGCAACAGGTGTAAGGCCTCTCCTCACCACCCAAAAAGACATTTCTGGGTAGCAAGCCTGGCAGAAGCTCTAGCCAAAACCAAAAACCAAAAACCCAGCAAGGCTCTATGCCATGATATTGTCCTAATAATAAACTCTTTTAGAATTCCCATTAAATTTGAAAGGTCTGGTGTAGAGTTAACAAACAAATTGAAATATCTTGTTTTTCTCCAATTCTCTAAAATGGTTTCTCTTACTTTTTTTAGCTTTTGTCTAGATGACACTTCACAATCTGTTTCAGAAAAGCATGAATACTTTCTAATGGTTTATATGGAAGAAATGGATTAAACTTAGCAGTGAATTCTATCAAGCCAAGAAAGCTACCATTTACTGACAACAACTTTCCAGAAAAGATAAACTATCTTTCGTAATATGCACACAACCTCGATAAACCAGTCAGGAACATATGCCTTGCTCCTTTTTCTATTCCAGCATGTGAAGGTTCACCTGCATTGCCTTGTCAGATATGTAAATGAAGTTCTTCAGATCTCATGATTTTGAATACTAATTGTCAGGCCTGCAGCCATCTTTTCTTTTGGATCTTTGGCCTGCCACACTTTCTATTATTCTGCTATGCATTTTCGATTGTAGGAAAATTGGGGGGGGGGGTTGTAAGGAGTGAGATGCTATGTAGCCATAACAAAATTCTTTTTAGAAAGCCAAGGTCATCCTTTTTCTTTGCACCTCTGCACCTGACCAGAACTGGATGGGTGGAACTACCAGCATGGCAATGGAAGATTGGACCATGTGATAGACTTGTGGGTCTGGGGGCAAGATCTTGAACTTTCAATGGTGGGAAAAAACAGGAAGATTTCAGATTCGTGTTCTCCCAGATGTGCCAACATGGCTCTCTTAATAAATTGAAACTTTGAGCAATATTTTCCCTTGGACTCTGATTTATTTTTGGATGGTATTTGGAACCCAGACACTAATAGCTTTTCCATTTATTAAATCCATCATTAGCTAGTTGAACTGTATTACTGAATAGAACTTGTATAGAAATGTTTGTAGGGGAGCATATCAACCACTTTCATCTGTATATTTTCCCATTTTACCTTCTTTTGAATGAAACTGATTCTTTGAATAATTTTTAATTTAGTTCTGATGCACTAAATGCCTTCAGTGATGTTTCAAATGAGTTGTTCCGATGCTAACACTTCCAGGGAACTTACATCAGCAAATCAACAACTCATAGAATCATAGAATTGGAAGAAACCTTGGAGGTCCAACCACTGTCCCAGCAGGAATCCTTATACCATTCCAGACAAATTGTTCTCCAACCTTGCTTTTAACATGATCCTTGATGAAGCACCCATGATCCAGGCAGCAGGATGTTCTATTGATGAATGGTTCTTTTTGTGAGAAAAATCATTGAATTTGGATCTTCTTTTCTAACACCTCCATCCCTTGGTTCTTTTCCCACCCTTATGGAAATTTATTGGATTTCTCATCTCAACATGGTGATTCTAGGCAGCTAAAAGTGCATTAAAATTTGTAATTTCAGTTTCTATACCCAGAACAAAAACACAATTAAGCGCAGATAAACAGTACAATGTGACCAAGACTTTTATCAGACAATCAGATATCCTGGCACAACAACATTGTAATAACCTTTCAAGTATTGTAAGGCTGGCATCATGTACATTCTTAGCCTTCTCTTCTGTAGGTTAAACATTTCCATTTCTTCACCAGATTTAGCTGCAAGCCCCTGTACCATATTTCATCGGATTCCTGCACTTTGATGAAATATGAGTGTCAAAGGAGGAAAAAAAGGACAGATTTAATATGAATGCAAAAGCATTAAAATATATAACCAGAATGAATTCTCTTCTTCATTCAAGAAACTCCAGAGACTAAGATCATTAGTGGGCTTTGTGTATTTATGTTCTTCTTCTGGGATTTCAGGCTCTGTAACCTTCTCATGTGTAGCAGTTATTCACCCTGATATAATCAGGAGAGGTAGCTGTCCGTGGTAGCTCTGGGCCTGATTGATTATTCTGAGAATCAGGTCTCTTTCTGTCCACTGCAGTGAAATAACTGTCAACCCTTTGTAATTTCTGTATTTGCTGCTCAAGCTGCTGTTTCCTCTTTTTCTCTTCTGACATCTCCTTTCAAAAGCTCTCCTCATTTTCAAAAGCCCTCTGAAAATTATTCAAAATGAGTAATTAATTATTCAAAATCACACTGTAGTAGCACTGTGTCTCAATAGCACCTGGTAATATACACAGCAGGAAGGGAACTATAACTGCACAATATCACCTTCCATTATGGAGCCTTTCCTTCCAACCTCTTTCCCCGCCCTGGGGAAATGACTTGCTTTTTGCTCCTGTCTCCTACTTTCTTGACACAGTGAAAGGCTGCAGCTTGCAGATCAGAATATGGAAAGAGTATGATATTGTTTACCCAGAGCTCTGGTGATAGAAAGGTTATGCCATGAATGTTCTACTCTTTGTTCTTTGTGGGCCTTTTTTCTGAACCGAACTCACCAAATTGGAGGGGAGAAGGAGAAGAAGGAGTGGGAGGAGGAAGAAAGAAAGAAGGAGGAGGAGGAGGAGGAGGAGGAGGAGGAGGAGAGGAGGAGAAGGAAGAGGAACAGTAGGAGGAAGACAGACAGACTAAGGCAGCCCATATCTACTTTTTCCTCAGGAATCAGTTCAATCCACTATGTCCCTGAATTATGCAAACTTTCAGTGCTGTATTTACCAAAATGTAGACACAGTAATTGCATGTAGTACATGTAAAAAACAGGAATCATTGATATCATATCAACTTTTTTAGTGTAACCACCACCTAGAGTACTGGTCTCCAAAACTGGTCAGATTTTTATGCTGTTTAATGTGATGATTTTATTGACCTATTATTCATTATACTTAATAGCTTTTATATCCGGGCCTTTGTCCTATCTCTTCCCATATTTTGCATGCCTTTTTCTCTTAAATAAAACATTACATTTTATATAAGTCTGTTTAAAATCATAAAACATAAAACACACTCTTGATTATAATTTGTTTCCTTTCTTTATCTTTTTCAACCAATAATGTAAAACTTGAAATTCAGGCATGCTCTATATTTGGAGGTCCTTCATGATGTTAGGTTATAAATCTGCATTTCTTGATCTTAAAACTCTTTTGCTATCCTAATAAATACTGAAACACTGATTTTTATTGGCAGCAAGTTGTCAATAACAACTCATATTCCTGCATAGTGCAAGAGTGCACAATTTGTTGTCTGTACAAATACTTCCCACTGAATTGTATACTAGTATAGAAGCTGCCAACTGAATCTGAAATTTCTAACCCAGCTGAAAATGGTAAAAGTGTGGCTCTAAAAATCTGTTCTGAAGAAATATGAGTAAGAAGGGTCAAAAGGTAGATTTAATCTGAATGCAAAACTATTAAACCTGCAACACTTTTCTTGTGATGATCCACCTTTTTTTTTTGTAAGTTTGTTACACAGAACAGGCCTCTTTTCAAACCTCGTTTTGCATGGAGAATTACAGCTGTTTTGATATGTCTGGCCTTTATGGGCTGCAGAAGCTAAATGTAATCTACATAAACTATTACAAATGCTGAGTCTATCTTTTCTGGCTGCTTTCCTTTTATTAGCAATAATATCTTGCAAAACTAATTTTACTGTGTAGTAATAAATGAGGAATATGTGAATGCTTTTTTGCCCCTGAAGTCATAGACCAAGCATTGTGCAACTAAAATCCTTCAACATGTACTGAACAATATCAGTATCAACTGAGGCAATAGGGTCATGATGGCAAACCTATGGCACATATGCCCAAAGTGGCATGTAAAGCCATGTCACCTGGCACATGTGGCCTTGTCTGTTTTTCTTCCAGGTTTCTAGCATGCATGCTCATGTGACAATCAGCTGTGCTTTGCATGCCCAGCAGTGTCAAAAATCAGCATGTGCAAGCGCACTGACCAACTGATTGTTGGGTGTGCATGCATGCCAGAACCGGACATTTGGCTTTTTTGAAGCGCAGTCCCTTCACACACGCAGCAGTACCTAAAGCCAGCTTGCTAGCAAGGTGGAATAAATTAGGATTGTTACCTGAACATAGATAGATTTCTTGCCATTTTGTCAAAAAACAAAAAGCAGTCAAGGATCAGATTTTAAAGTCAGGGATCAAAATCTTTAGGCTTCCACAGGTTGACTTAGCAATGGCAAGAGAGGCAGTGGGTAGGACAAAGAGACAAAATGGTTGGTACCATGTCACAGACAGGAGCAATGTCAGTGTTTTCTGCTTTTCCTTTCTTTTCTAAAATATGATTTTATTAAATTTTAATAACATGAATAAAAAGTCAGCAAGCAGGAAGGAAAGAAGTTCAAAAGAAAGGAAGAATAATAAAAAAGTGTAAAGTAGAAAAAGAATGGTTTCAAATTCATCCAACTAAAATTAGCAATAGTTTTTCACCCCTTACATAATCACATGTATTTCTAATCAAATCCCAAAAGTGGATTCTAAGTATAAGTAAAATTAGTCAGAGTCTTTTCTTTAATCAAAACTGTTCATTTCTCCACCCCTCTGTCTTCTGTTAGTTTTACTATCCATTCTTCCAATGTAGGTATTTATAAGTTCCATCATTGGGCTTATAGGTTTCCCTCTTGCTTTTGAGAAAGTGTGAGAGAGAGGTTTCTTTGCATTTGCATGTTGTAAAAACCTATTAGAATTTATATTATAACTGTATTTCATTGAAGAGAATGACACTATTTCAGAGGTGAAATCCTCCCGGTAAGGCCCAGTCGGCCGAACAGGTAGGGACAAGTGTCCTTGGTTCTGCGAACCGGTAGTTAAAAAAAAAGCTTCTGAGGATTACACAGCTCAGCTGTGAGTCGTGCGATCGTAGGAAGCGTTTCCCCCACTTTTTAAAGCATTTTTTCCCTTGCTGGGCCTGAACCAGCAGGGAAAAAATGCTTTACAAAGCTTTAAAAAAAGCTGAAAGTGAAAAAATGTTGGCCACTCCCACCCAGTCACATGACCACCACCCCAAGCCACTCCCACAGAACTGGAGGGATATTTAGATTTCACCCCTGCACTCTTTGATTAGTTTTTGACAACAGTGATCAGAGACGACTTTGAGAAACATTTGCAGTTCTGGGATCAATCCTCCTCTGATCCTAATAGACATGAGAGGAAATTAAAAATAGTTTATTATAAGCTTCTGCATGATCTCAGTGGTCACTGTCCTGCAAATCCTTTGGAAGCAGTTTCTAAGTGCAGGAACAACGGGAGTTGGAGAAAGGGAATCAAGTTAGAGGTCACAACTATGAGGTTGCATTAAAAAAAGGGGGGTGGGACTGAACGGCATGTTTCGTTTTTATTGCTGCTGCTAAATCTTTGTTACTACCATGTACCATGCAATCAGGTCATAGAATTGCTTGGGTTCATGTAAACAAATTACATGATTATGGTTATGTAATTTGTTTACATGAGTTACAATTAACTCATGTAAACAAGAGTTAAAAATATAAAAAAGAGTTTTGCATTTTTTCTAGTCAATATTAACAAAGCTCCATGTACCAATTAATAAAACCTAGTCATTACTCTGAGTTAATCAAAGCATTATGGGTGGATCAACATACCAAACATTTTTTTCAGTGTAAAAACGTAATACATTGTAGCCCTGTGCAAGGCATGGACACAATAATTGCCTCATATTAAAACTTGTTGATCAGGCATTATATAAAACCCACTCTATAATGTGGATATGTATTCACATATGCATGTATTGTTGGTACATTTAAATTCCATCTCCAACTACGTTTGAACATAAATTATTTTATATTTATTATTTCTCCTATGCCTTCAGGCTTAATTCTACTCAGTTTCTCTATGTTATGACCGTATCTGACTTTCACAAAGCCACATTTTGATGCATGCATTTCAAAAGCATATTTCAAGGACGGCATTTAGCAAATGTGATTTTCACTGTTCTACTTTCTTTGAAGAAAATCAGCCCTCAACTATTAACAAGGAAACAAAAGAACAGATACCCTGGATGGAAAATCATATTAGTAAACAACAGCATAGTCTGAAAAAAAAAGTCATTAAAAGCTATGTAGGAGTTAATTGAGTTTTATGTGAATTTTAATATCAAAAAGTTAATGACTAATGCAGATATTTCACAGAGTTTGGTTGCTGCAGACTTTATAATGATCTTCTTTGCATCTGAGCAGTGAAATTAACCTGTCTTTTGTTCTGCAGGTGTTCCACTCTGATAATGTATATCCTTCACAAAGCTGGACAAGTGATTTGTTCTGCATACTAGTAAGGCATAACACTGAATAGATATTTTGGAAATATGGAAAAAATTGAGCAGGTCAGATCCTTGCATTTGCATAGCAGCATATTTTATAATATTTTTATTATAACAGAAATCCCTGTAATTTAACTCTGAGAAAACTTTGCTAGGATAGCAGAGAAGGTAATAATGCAATTAGATAGGTGTAGATGATGATAATCATGTTGATTCACAACAGTGAACAACTTTTTCAACACCGAGCAAACTTTTTACTCAAAGGCAGAATATATAAATGATCAAAAAGTTGTGCAGTCTCCAGTACCTTTCACATCTGAAAAAATTGTACAGTTCTCCAGAACCTTTCAGTCTGCAAACCTAAGGAAAGAAACAGGAGTATCAATGACTTCTACAGTAAGCCAAAATGATAGCGCAAATGCAGTGACATCATGGCCCATATCCTACTTTCCCTTTAGGGACTTGAGTCATGGTATATCACAGGAGCATGCAATATGCAACATTTCCATCATGAAGTGAGAAAACAGATTTTGTTGCTTTCCTGTTTACATGCCCCTCCCCATTTTCATGGACATCCATGGTAAGAAGGAAGAAAGTGCAACCACTACTCAGTTGTTCCAGCCATGAAATCTGTCATTCAAAGCTAGCCTCCAAATGAAAATTATAGACTAAACATATTTGTTGATTATACATTTCTCCATCAATGTCAGTGTAAATGTACTGTATGATACAAAGACAATGATTGGTACCCTCAGCATTGAAAACACAAATGTTCCCATTTATCTCTTGCCTAGAGATCAATCATGGAGTCCGTGGCATAGCAGATAGTAGAAACAATGGTGTATTACATATGCCAAAACCTTAGGCCTGCAAAGCCAGAATGCAATTTTGAGTGATTGACTGACTGACTATGTGCCACTAAGTCAGTGTTGAATCTTAGCAACCACATGTCCCAAAGGTGCTTTTTCAAGAGACAACTGGACTTACTTGTTTTTCTTTGAAGACATTTCACTTTTCACCCAAGAAGCTTCTTCAGCTGTCTGAAGCTTCTTGGATGAGAAGCAAAATGAAAAACAAGACAGTCCAGTTGCCTCTTGAAAAAGCACCTTTGGGACAACCATGACCTGGATGACTGAGAATCTCCATAGATATTTAGCAGACACACACAAACACAAACACACACACACACAGACAGACACATATATATACTTGTCATCATCATAGTCTGTCTCTAATCTAGTTCTAATGCACTTGGTTTTAGTCACCCATCATCAGTATAACTAAATCTATCCACTTTGCTCCTGGTTATTCTCTTCTTCTATTTTCTTTCACATTGCCCAATGTTGGAAGAAAATAGAAGAAGAGCCTTCTACAGAGAGATGAGGCTTCATAGTAGGATAATTTAAGCCTGGTCATTTGCATCTTAAGTGAAAATACTGGATAGATTTCCATTTGTTGATCTCTTGGCTTTCTATGATATTCTCAGGATTATTCTCCAATATCAAAGTTCAACAGTCAAGTTAAATACCCCTCTTCTTTAAAGTCCAATTTTCACTTCTATAGTATGTCACAGGAAAAAAAATCCTGAACAATTCAGAATTTGTACAGTTTGAGTGTACATCTATATAATTTAAACTATTATAATTTAATTCTAATAGTAATATAAACCTGATCATTTGTGTCTCGAATGAAAACTCTGTGTTAATTTGTTCACTAATTATTTGTTTTCATCGTTTTCCATGCATTCTCAGGAATCTTCCCCAATACCAAAATATAGACCAAGTGTTTGTCTGGCATAATTCTTGACTGCTTGTTCCTTTATTGTTGATAGTTGACCTTAAAAGGCAGAAGCTATCCACTATTGCACTTTTTCCATTGTTAATTCTAAGGGTGGTTGTTGTATCTATTGTCATTTAGTTTGGTCTTCTCTATATTTAATTTTAGTTTCATTTTTTTCATAGTTCTCTTTGACATTTATTAATAGAAATTGAAGATCTTTTGCACTTTCAGCTACTAGGGTAGTTGTTCTGACCCGCCCCCCCACTCTCGTATACCAAGTCACTCCGACACAAAGTCTCTTCCAGATGTTTATTGACATACAGGTTCAACCTTGGCAGCAATCCATCCTGCCAAGGTCAAGATAGCACTCTGGGCAGCAATCCAGCTACAGCGACACCCCTTGGCAGCAATCCAGCTACCAAGCTCCAGATAACCACCTTAGCAGCACTCCTGCCTGCCAAGGTCCAGGGAACAGATTGGCAGCAATCCAGGTAAACCCTTTGGCAGCAATCCAGCCTGCCAAAGTACGGCACAGATCTGAGAGCTTCTCCAACTCCAATGATCAGTTGATTCCTGCAAAGGGTGTGTCCACAAGCAGTCCCTTTATAGTCTGGAGAGGAGTCTAATTATCAGCAGCTGAGAGCAATTACCTCCTGTAATTGCTCAATTGCTCCTTACGCCGGGTAGCATGCCAGTAACGAGCATCTAACAGCTCACTGCTGATGTCTGACTCACTGTCCCGTGACTCTTACCCACTGCTCCAAGGCATGACATCAGGAGCCCCCTTCCTTTGGCTTTCACCACTGCTCCATGCCTCAGGCACCTCCTGGTGGCCAGCCAGCCTCTCTGCACCCTGTTCAGAGTCAGAACCCTGTCCAGGGTCCTCCACATCCTCCTGAGCTGACTCAGAGGGACCCTTGCTGTTGGAGTCTGGTGGCAACTCGAACGGCTCCTGCTGGGCCACAACAGGTAGTGTTACCATCAAAGCACAAGTTATTGATATTTCTTCCTCAAATTTTAATTCCTTGCTTATCTTATTCCAATTCAGCTCTCCTTGATACATACCAGTGATGGTAAACCTTTTCGACACCAAGTGCGGAAAAGGAAGCATGTGTGTGCATGCCACAACATAGAAGAGAAGCTGCCCAGGAGGCATGCGTGCACTGGAAAATGACTTCCAGTTTCTGGCACACCAGCTAGTCTTCCAGTTCCTGGTGCACATGCGCGACAATCAGCTGGCCAGCATGCATGATCATACTGGAAAATGGAAGACCAGCTCTTCCAGTTCCAACATTGCTGCATGAATGAAGGCCAGCTGATTGTCAAGTGTGCATGCATGCCAGAAGCCCAGAAGAGGAACAGGCAATGCCATGTGTGCCAGGTGACATTTCTCTGCATACCACTTTGGGCATGTGTGCCGTAGGTTTGCCATCACAGATATATACCGTATTCATATAGCTTGTATAACAAAGGAAGAGTATTCAGCTTTGCACACTCTGCCAATCTGAAGCCAGTCTGTTTAACTGTGTTTTATCTGCATTATGGCTTCATGCCTTGTATACAATATATGTTTCCCATGTGGGTAATGAGACATTCTGGATTCTACATTTTTTCTGATCATTTTCCAAAGTTTGATGTGATTGACACAATGAAAGGTCTTTTTATAACCAATGAAGCACATAACAAATATTCTTTGACTTTTTTAAATTTTTGAGTAGATGACAATAATGAGTAGAAACAAAAGGTCATGGATTTTGGATTCATGTTTATTTAATTGCCTACATGAAATTAATATAAAGTGAGAGGTGCGACTGAGCTTCCCTGCTGAAGTTCTCCATGCCACCCAAAGAATCTACTTTGCCAAAAATGGATTGCTGTGCACATGAAATCTGTCTATTGTGAGCAAAGCAAAGCAAAGCAAAGCAAAGCAAAGCAAAGCAAAGCAAAGCAAAGCAAAGCAAAGCAAAGCAAAGCAAAGCAAAGCAAAGCAAAGCAAAGCAAAGCAAAGCAAAGCAAAGCAAAGCAAAGCAAAGCAAAGCAAAGCAAAGCAAAGCAAAGCAAAGCAAAGCAAAGCAAAGCAGCCACTTCACTTTGCCACGTAGCATCTTATTGCTTCAATGAAACTCCTTGGAAGGACAGATTTTCTGAAGCCGTTGTTGAAGTGAAGAACCTCTTTGAAGATTTCTACAATACTATTGATCATAGATCTAGTTTTTCGGGGGAAAATATCTAGCATACCAATAGACTTACTTGCAAAGCAATTATACTGTCTACACACCAGCAGGTTTAGGATATAGAAGAGCAACAAGGGAAATATATCAATTCCTGCATGCTTGCATGAGATAGGAGAGGTTATATGATATATAGATCAGAGGAATTTTGCACCTTGTTACATGGCCCATAAAACTTTGGTGTACTTTAATCTACTGCAAGTCATTCTGATAAGAGGACGTCTAGCAACTAATAAGGAGTTCCTTGGTTAAAAACATATTTCTGAGGATCAAATCTAAGTAGTTTTCACTCTCCAATCTTGTCCAAACTTAACTTTACAAGCTTACTATATGATCATCGTGCGCTACTTAACCTCCCACCTGTTCTTGCATTCATTATTTTTGTGATATACCTGCAGAATATTCTCTATTATGTCTTTAGTATTATAGTACATTCATCTTGAATGGACTTGATTCATAATAAGTCAAGTGAGGGTATAAGTGATTGGCATTGCTTAACAGAAGAGATTTAGCAGGCAGGATGTGCACAATGGGGCTTTCCAATGTGTATATTATTTTATTTGGGTTTGTTTAGTTTAATGAAAAGGGTGACGTGATAGCAGTCTTCCAATATCTCAGGGGTTGCCACAAAAAAGAGGGTCTCAAGCTATTCTCCAAAGTGTGTGAAGGTAAGACAAGAAGCAATGGGTGGAAACTAGTCAAGGAAAGAAGCAACTTAGAACTAAGGAGAAATTTCCTGACAGTTAGAACGATTAATCAGTGGAACAATTTGCCTCCAGAAGTTGTGAATGCTCCAACACTGGAAGTCTTTAAGTAGATGTTAGATAGCCATTTGTCTCAAATGATATAGGGTTTCCTTCCTGAACAGGAAAGTGGACTAGAAGACCTCCAAGGTCTTTCCCTACTCTCTTATTCTGTTTTGTTATTTTTACAATTATTTCTCACTTTCTACCTATAGGACACTCACTTATAAAATCTTCATCTCTTTCAGCTGTTTTCTGGTAAAGGATAAACAGAACAAATCATACAGTAAGCATATCATATGTATTCTTATCTTCTATGTTACAAAATAACGTATATTGGATTAGTTAGACTTATGTTAACCTATCTCAGCATTCTATATGTTTATAAAATTGACTGGGAACATCTCACCTGAGGTGTGCATGTATGATTAATAAAAGTAAAGGATAAACTAGTGGAGGAAAGATTTGCTAATGAGGTATTATACCTTGAAAGAAAACTGAAACTGCTGGGGATAATACAATACTTGGTAAATATCCCTGTGGTGTATCACATGTCCTTTCTTGATAATAGATAGAACACAAATCCTTTCAGGCATAAACCACAGCAAGATGTCACTAATATTACTGAATTCTGAATTCCACAAAATTTGTAAGCAAGCAGTTATTTCAGTACTTTGTAAATTATAGCCCTGGCAAGTGTTACATCTCCAGATGTCCAGAAATTTGATGCTGCACTAACTTAGCCATAAGAAAACTAATCTGGTGCAGTAATTAAGACTTGAAACCAAAATACCATGTGTTCCAGTTCCACCTTAGACACAAAAGCAGCTGGATGACCTTGGGCAGTCATTCTATCTCAGCCATAGAAAGAAGACAATCGCAAAGCAGTTCTGGAAATCTTGCCAAGAAAACTTCAGGAACTTGACCAAACAGTCACCAAAGTCAACAGTGATTTGAAGGCACCCCTTGCCCCACTATGCATAAAAACAGCCCTGATTATATGATACAGTGAGATATGTTGACTGAAATAAGCATTTAACATTTGACATTGAGAACTCCATCAGGTTTGCATTCTATAAAAATAAAACATTGTGGTTTTTTTTTCAAATCTAACGAAAATGGCTTATCCTGAGAAACTTTTCTGCCTTTGTCCTTCTTTATCACTGGTGGTCCCAAAAAGATAAGACAAAAGGATGAATTTGCTAGAGCTGGATCAAATGAGGTTTTTTATTTTAAATGCAAACCTCCCCCCCTCCCCAATTTGTCTTTAAAAACAACAACTTTGCAGTGGATACAATCATGTTTTAATCTCTTGTATCTTTTGCTTGATATGGCTTTGGAAGTTGCCATTTTTTTTTATACTGTCTTTCCTCTGTCCTCACAGAACTGTTCTATCAGTTCATGTACTGAAACGTATGGTGAATCTCATTATATCTTTATATATGAGATGGTAGAATCTATTTTTTTATTATATTAATCAAATATAGCTCACCCAATGCCACATATATATATTTTAAAAGGGTAGAAGAAAGTACCAAACCCTGAGGCACCCCACAAAGTTTGGGCCCAGTATGGAACCTCTTCTGTTTAATCATCACCAACTTGAATTGATCCTGAAGGAAGGACACAAACCACCATAACACCATGCCATCTAGTCTCAATCCTTTGAAAGATACAGAATGATAAAATGATTGATAGTATCAAAGGCCACTGAGGGTTCAAACAGAGCAAGGATTGATCCACTACCCACATCCTACTCATGTTAGAAGTAATCCAAAAGGTCACCCGATACTGTTCTGTCTTATGGTCTAGATGTCTAATTTTTCATTCATTGCCCTCAGCTCTTCCATGGCCGTGAAAGTCATAAGCTCTTGAGCCACTCAAAGCCCATTCTTAGGGAAAGCAGATAAAGTTATCTAAAGAGGAAGGATAAAGGCAGTGCTTTATTATCGTTATAAAATATACCTGCCCTTCAAAGATCTTTCATTTAAGCATAGTACAAGATCTATTTTTCTCTACCTCAATAACTGTATAAGGTATGTTCGCTGAAAAAGAATGACTGGCCCAAAATCACTCTGTAGATTTTTTATGACAGAATGTGGATTGCAAACCTTGGTCACTCTGTTCTTAGTTGAAAACTTTATCTCAATGTTTTTCAACTGAGTGTGTCAGCAACTTTTAGAAGTGTGGACTTCAACTCCCAGAATTCCCCAGCCAGCATGTTGGCTCATAAAGATGCTGAGGTTGAGAAACACTGCTTTAATTAGTGCATTACACTGGCTTCCAGCTTTAGTTTATAACCTTATATTAAGAAAAGACTGAAATGAGAAGTCAGGAATCTGGTGGTTGAAGTTTTTGGGCTATTTGTCTTTTTGGAATCAGTAATATGTCTCTGCCAAATAAATTCATTTTCCAGGATGACTTTAAAATTTGTTTAATTCCGTTTTTCACTCATCTTCCCAAATAAGTAACTAAATTATAGGAAGAAGTATCAGGAGGCATAGTTTTCATGGCAATCTATAGTTGGGGAAAATTTCTTTGTGAGGTATTTCAAATGCAAAAAAATTACAGTGATTCTAATTTAAATAAGTCATCAGCTGATCAGTGATTGGAATGTTTGAGCTTTTGAAATACTTGATAACACATGTCTGAAAAATATTTTTCCTGGGGTCATAGTCACATTTCCCAATCATTTTGTAAGAAGAATGCTATAAGTAGTATCCAAAAATTACAAAAATAGATTAGCAATGTATTTTTTTCATGAAAACAGAAACATGTTTACATCAAGATTTATTTTTATTTTTATTTTTCCCCAAGATGGTGGTGCGCTTAGACACTTTGAGCTCCTGGTGCCACAGTAGAGTTAGGCAAATACCCACAGAGAGTTATTAAGGATTGGATCTTCTAGTCGACTAGATGTTACCAGTGACTTCCAGAAGCCTCATAATATACCGAGTGACATAGTAAGACTGCCAGGCTCTCCATGGATTGTTGTTGGGCCTAGGAGGTGGCGAAGAAAGTGAACGTAGAAGCAGGGATGCAGAGCTGGTTTGCTAGTTCGGTTACGGAAGCAGCATCACAGACCAGCATTACCAAGCATTTTTCTAACCAACTTTGTCCACAAAACTGATGAACTAGAGCTATGAATGGCAGCAAATAAGCTCATTTGTGACTGCTGTGTGATGATCATCACAGAGACCTGGCTTCATCCAGTTGTACCAGATGCGTCAGTGGAGCTAACTAACCTCACCACACATTGCTCTGACAGAAACAGCAACTCTGGTAAAAGCAAAGGTGGAGGACTTTGTATTAACACATATAATAACTGGTGTACTAACAGTAGAGTTGCTTATACTCACTGTTCTGCAGATCTGGAATTCTTAACTGTCATTTGTCAGGCATTTTATTTACCTAGAGAGATTTCTATTATAGTTATCACTGCTCTCTATATTCCACCTGATGCAAATTTTAGCGCAGTGCTCTCTAAGTTACATGATACCATCGAGAGGCAGCAGCAAACTTATCCTGAGGGAGCTTTTATCATGGCTGGGAATTTTAATCAAGCCAGTCTAAAGTCTGTTCTCCCTAAGTTTGTGCAGTATGTGCAGTGTACCACCAGAGGTAAGAATACTCTAGACCATATGTACTCAAACTTAAGACAGGCATATAGAGCAATCTCCCTCCCCCATCTGGGTATGTCTGACCACATCTCTCTGCTACTGTGCCCAAAGTATATCCCCCTTAGGAAAAGGATACAACCAGTCTTGAAAACTATCAAAATCTGGCCGCAAGGCGCACTCTGCCAGTTGCAGGACTACCGAGTGGAGTATATTTGAACATTTGGAGTTGCAAGAATTCATTGACACTGTACTCTCATACATTAAAACATGCACAGATGGTAGTAATAATGAATAAACACATCAGAGTTTATAGTAACTGTAAACCCTGGATGTCAGCATAGGTACAATCACTTCTGAGAACCCGAAACTCCATCTTCAAGGCAGGAAATGAAGACGAATACAATGAGGCCAGGGCAAACTTGAGAAGAAGCATTAAGGCGGCTAAACAGAAATACAAACAAAAGGTAGAGAAGTATCTGGAAGATAATAACTCAAGACAAGTGTGGTGGGGGCTACAACACCTAACTAACTATAAGGGCAATATGAAAAAAAGCCAATGCTAATGCCCTGCTGGTAGAGGAGTTAAATAGCTTCTGCATCCACTTTCAGGTCAAAAGATCAGTCTCTGTGGCTCTAGCCTAAATGCCCTTGGACCTCCAGCCACTCACCCTGGATGAACATCAAGTGAGAGCTGAGCTGAAGGCTATAAATCCCAACAAAGCTGCAGGTCCAGATGGGGTGTTGGGCAAAGTGGTAAAAACCTGACCAATTAACAGCGGTCCTGACAAGGATTTTTAACCTCTCCCTGCAACAGGCTAGAGTCTCATCATGCTTGAAAGCAGCCACAATTATCCCAGTTCCAAAGAAAGCAGCCATAAAAAGCTTGAATGACTATAGACCCATTGCACTGACGTCTATAGTGATGAAGTGCTTTGAGAGACTGGCCCTACAACACCTCAGGTCCTGTCTTCCACCAAATTTTGATCAACACCAGTTTGCTTATAGAAGCAACAGGTCGACAGAGGACGCCATCACCACTGCTCTACATATTGTACTGAGCTACCTTGAGAAATCTGGGAATTATGTCAGAATGCTTTTTATAGACTATAGCTCGGCCTTTAACACCATCTTACCAGGAATTCTTATTGAAAAGTTGACTGACTAGTAAGACAAAGGGTATTGTGCTAGATTTCTGAAAGCACAGAAGAACCTGCCTCAGTGTATATCGAGACGGACTGTGTGTTAAATTCTTGGGAGTGCGTATTAGTCAAGATCTCACCTGGAAATCTCTGGTGATTGGAAAGGCCCAACATTTCCATAGAGTCCTGTGAAAAAATCAGGTGGAACAATGGCTGATGACCTCTTTCTATTGGTCCACCATAGAAAGTGTCCTTACATATTGTATTACAGTATGGTATGCTGGTTTAACAGCTGCAGACAGGAAGGCACTACAGAGTGATCAATTTGGCACAAGAAACCATTGGTTGCCCTCTGACACCACTGGATGACACCGCCAGATCTTGCTGCTTTAGCAGAGTAAGGAAGATACTCAGAGATGATTCTCACACTGGTCATTATCTCTTTGCACGTCTACCATAGGCAGAAGACATCAAAGTATAGCCAGCCGAACACACAGGTTTAAAGATAGTTTCTGTCCTTGGGCTGTGAGAGTTTTAAATGCAACCACAATCACTCCATTCACACGTTAGGTTTTTTTTTTCCTTTCTTTTTTTGTTTCTGTTATAATTTTGCACCAGTGAGGTTAAAACCAATTTCATTGTATTTAAGTACAATGACAATGAAAATTATACTTACTTATACTTATAAACTATATTACTAGGTGGTTTGAATTATACATATATGTGTTGGATATGTTCACTGCCTTGAATTATTTCTAAAAATAATAAAGACAGGATAGTAATAAATAAAACATAAGAGAGTAATTAAGCTATACTTTTTGGACAGGAGAAATGGCTTCCTCCCAAATTATTCTTCATAATTTTCTAACTCAATTATTTATTTAATTACTTTGTATTTAATGATTCATGTTTGACAATCATGGACAAATAACTCAAGTTAACAACTTCTTTCCAAAATCGTAAAATATTGTTGTATGAGATATTTTTTTCAATCTTTACATTGATGAAATAAATTAATACAGTTAATGTAGTTATTGTCGTAATTGATCAGCATAGATCATATCTCTGAAATCTGATATCACTCTGCATTGCCTTTTAATGATCTTTTCAGAATAGAAATAGAAATAAAAATAGAACTAATAGAAATAGGAATAAATAGGAATAGGAATAGGAATAAGGATAGGATAGGATAGGATAGGATAGGATAGATAGGATAGAATACTTTATTAACTAAGTGTGATTGGATACACAATTTGTCTCTGGTGCATAAACTCGCAGTGTACATATAAACAGCAACCAATAGGCCATGCCTATGGTGCCTGCTATCTAAGAAGCACTTTAAAAATAATGAGTTTGATGCCTAACATTCCCTGCTTCTTCCTATCTGTGGACTCATGGTCAAAGTGCCACTTTCATGTCAGACAAAAGAGTATAAAATGCTTTCTCTCAAGTTCATCAATGCCTGACTTGCATTCATTCAGCCTATGAAATAATATGTGTCACATTCTGGACTATTCCCTTCTAAAACATATCTGCTTCCTCGATCACAAAAGTGTTAAATGAGTGAAAGCTTGCCTTCTTTTAAATCTGATCACCCTGCTACAAACATATATACGATAGTCACATTGAAAATACTACATTGGTGGCAAAAGAGTGGCTGTCTATAGAGAATTACACTGAAAGGAGTATCTCCTCAAAATATTGAAGTCATGGGAGATAATCTACTTATGCATTAGCTCCTAGCTTAGAGCTGTGACTAAGCAGGCTAATGTGTCCTTGGAAATATATAAAAAAGCTATTGAAAAAGAACAAAGTACAACTTTTTATGTATTCCATTTCAGTTGATCTACGGATTTTTAAAATGCTGAAAATATATAATGTGACTTTAAAAAAATGCATCAAAGATTTACATTGAACTTGGGAATCTGTGTAAAATATGGGTTATATTAGGACTAGTTTCTGTATTTCAGTTCTGAGAAAGCCTTCCTACTATCAGC
Organism: Natrix helvetica; assembly: GCF_964273705.1. Classification (NCBI taxonomy): domain Eukaryota; kingdom Metazoa; phylum Chordata; class Lepidosauria; order Squamata; family Natricidae; genus Natrix; species Natrix helvetica. The sequence goes on from NC_138548.1 coordinate 63,789,485, forward strand.
TGGGCCTTTTGAGGTAATAACCTATATAAGAGAAGTTAAGATCAGAATGTCTGATCTTGAAGGACATACAAACATGCGTGGGAAAAATACCCATTCTAAAATATAGATCCTAAGAAAGTGAGGGTTTCAAAAACAAGGAACCTTGAGTTGCAAACAAAAAATGTACCACAAATGAAAGACACAACTGCTCCTCTGCAGTTTAATGAAATAATAAATGTTGCCACCAAGGGTTGATCAGATAACTCTGAAAAAGTTTGTACACCTGCACAGTATTTCTTTCATAAAAAATTGAACTTCACATTGGACCTTAACAAGGGAAGGGAAGAATGCATTAATACCCAATGTGCACAACAGAAAAATGGCTAGATATTGTTACCCAGGCAAAGTTGAAAGCAGACGAATAGCTAGATATTTTTACCTAAGCAAAGGAAATTGTCTTTATATAAGGGAAAAAATACCATGTCATTACTGGATTCAGAGAGAAATTAGAGTTGTGATGCATCCTAATAAAAGAAAGTAGACCACCTACCTCGAAGGATGCTAAGAAGACAAAGAGCTTTAGTGTCTTAGACTCTCTTTATTTCACAGAAAGAAATGCTCTTTAAAAATTGATCTTTGGCTCAAGATGTGAACTGAATGAAACAATTTGAGCAATTAGCATTCACTGGAGACAATGCTACTTCCACTAATCCTGGGGTGGCTGTTTCCTCCTTAGACTTGCTATAATAACTGTACCTCTTAAATGGTAGATCCTTCAGAGCAATTAACCAATCGGAAATGTTCCAGAGCTATGCATACAGAAAATTACTCTACCCACATGAACAGTAATTGCATTTAAAAGTAAAACTGCAGCATATTATCTTGCTGAGAATAGCTACATCTTTTCTTGTAAAGTCAATTTATCACTGGATAATTTCATGAATGATCAGTTGGATTTCAGACTCTTTAATGAACAATGATGATGATGAAGAAGATTTAGATATTGAATTACTATGGAAGCAAGTTAATGCTGTCCAAGCTTTTTCTTTTCAAAAAAGATGACTTTTAAATTCATTTATATACACTACTATTTCTAAGGACAATGTCCTGCTTAAACATTGCCAGCATTCCTGCATACATTTATTAGCAGTACTCTATTTCACTGGTAGCTAAGCAACTGACCGTTGGTGAAGAATACATAATGATTTTCTGCATATCCATTTCTCAGTGTCTGTGGGAAGAAATACAGAAAAGACTATATGTATACACACACACACACACACATGAATTCAACTGTAGCTATTGAATGATCATGGGTCAATATGGCATTTATACTATAATGAAGAAGAAAGAAATGCCAAAGATTACAGCTAACAAACCAAGACATAAAAGTCCATTAAAATAAAACAGCAAAATGAAGTAATCAAAAGGTAATTTACAAAGACCCGACTTCTGCAACTTAAGTTTTGTCTTTTGAAAACAAACTAATGAATGTTTCCTTACATTTTGAATTTCAGAGCTACCAGTTCTTTGGCTAAGTTTATTTTAGTTCATTTTCCATAGTCTTGCACTCAGATTTTGTCAGAATTAGACACAACAACATTATGAGCTTAAGATTCTAGATTGGATGGTGATAAATAGATTTATGAAAGACAGTAACATCTGTTCTTTCTCTCTGGGTTAGGAATTTCCAGCCCTTGGCTTATTTTCATATGGAATGGTCCAGATTGGTTCTATTAGAGAAGAATAAAGAGAGAAGGATTAGGATAAGACCACATATGAGTAAGCAAGCAGGTTTTCTATAATGCTATAAATGTGTTGGTCCATCTATTATCAGAACTCTTTTTCCCCATAGATCAATAATTCTTCAAAGGAAACATAAAGGATAAAAGTGTTTCTACTTATTCTCTGTACACATACTAATCTATGCCTATAAAGCCAAATTACAGTTGGCAAGTCTTTCAGTGCAATGGCAGACTTTTTACCCCCTTTTGTTTCAAAGCCCCCTCCCTTTGCTTCAGCAATTTTTCATTTTTTTTTCTTTTTCATTTCTTAACATGTTTTAAAGCTGTTTCTAGAAGGCATTCTTCTAAAAAAACTCTCTACACGTTGCCCTAAAATCAGTAGACTTTTGAACAAGCTCTAAGCATCTACCACTTCCTTGCTGCCTCTAGAAATCTATTGGTATCTTTTCTTGGAGGCACTAAACCTTCTCTTCAGTCTCTCAGCATTGAGCATTCTCTATCTCAGCATGGAAAGAGAAGGCACAATTCTGACCATAGAGCAGAAGGTACTCCCCCCCCCCCCAGTGCCGTGAAGATCTCAGATGATGTAAGGCTTCTGGAATTTCTCTAGCTCTATTGTTCAGGACAAAAATGCCTGCAAAAGAATTTTTTAAGTAATGCAGATGTCTTTCTTCTCTGTCCTGTACACCAGATGGCAGCCTTCTAAGGCTACATAGTATTTTTTTTTAAATGCAAAATAGATACACACAACTCAGTTTTACATACCATTTGGTCTCCATTCTTTCTCCTTTAATTCTCTTTAATTCAAGCATCCCTAATACACCAAACCCTAATCAGCTACATTCTACTGCCTTCCATTTCCATAGAAAGTTCTTTGTATAGAAATGTTCAACTTTTATTAAAGAAAAGTTTCCAACTTACTGTGCACTTTGGTAAATGAAAACCTGCCCAAAGGCGATGTTAGCTTCCTTATATAAATGTAAGTTTGCTAAAATTCCTCTGCAAAATCATCAGTGGATGCTGAGTTTTTTTGGCTTACTTTCTTTGGTTTTTGTTCTCTTTCCCTTCCAACCCCCCCTCCTCCTCCTCCTCCTTTTCCTCCTCCCCTCCTCACTCTTATTCAGATACTTTGAGATGTGATGGGGTATTACACTGCAAATTTATTTTGGACAAAATCAAATAAGGCATACTGAAGGCATAAACCACATAACATTTACCCAGGAAAGAGTAAGTTTATACTAGTCATATGTGCAAATTACTGTGCTCTGGATAAAGTCATTGTTTATAGTCTGTTATCACCCTTTCTGGTTCTGAAAGCCTCTATTGATGATAGCAAAAACATAAACACTTAATTTCCTTTATTAAATCCTGTATTATCTAAGTATGCGTGAAGGTTTCCTTTCTTCCTTCTTCATTTTTTTTTCTCCTGCCATAACATTAATTACTAAGCTGCTGGGTGGCACATCTTTTTCATTTGGCTTTTCAACGCCTATGTGCACAGAGTTATGTCATTGTGTAATTTATTAGTGTTATCTGAGTCACTCAATGCATCTAGTATGTATAAAAACTTGAAAATGGAAAGCTGAGCATGCCAGATACTGAGCTTTCATCAATTTAAGATGCCGGCAAGCTGACAGGGCCAAATTTTCCATTGTTTAGAATGACTATTACATTGATGTGATTGAATTTGCCATACTGTGTTTTAAAAAATGTGGGCAAGGATAAAACTGCATTTAAACATCATGTTTTAAATAACTCAGTGAAGAGCTGCTGTCACTATGTATCCAGCACAAGGATGATGTCAGCTTTTATTAAACTGTGATTGGTCTTTCTCCAATCCATAACTTTATATACTGTATGTATATATAAATAGGTCTGGACCTAGATTTAGCTGTTTTTAAAAACCGCATTCCAGTTTTATTTAAATAAATAAGATGATAAGTCCTTTAGTGTTTATGGTTTAGGACTTACACTGCAATCAAGTTCATCCAGGACTTCTGCAGTATATCAGAGTTGAATAGAAGGCCCTTGGCAATAAAATTACAGCTCCATTAAATTGGATATTTTTGGAAAGGAAAACTGGTATAATAATAATTATGGTGATAAGAATGATAGATAATTACATGCCATCAAGTCATTATCAACTTTAGCAACCTTCCTCCATGTCCCTAAACTGTACTTCAGGTCTTCCAACAGTGCATTCATCACTAGTAACTGTGCCTATCGAATTTGCTGCCAGTCATCCTCTTCTTGTCTTCCATCTATCTCAACATTAGAACCTTCTCTAGAGAACTAGCCGTTCACACAACATGTCCAAAGTAGAGTGATTTGAGCTTGGTTATTTGTGCCTCAAGTGATATTTGGACCTCTGAGTTGTTTTATTTGATGATCCATTTGTTTGTTGTCTTGGCTGCCCATACTATTCTCAGGAGTGTTTTCCAATGCCAAAGTTCAAAAGAGTCAATGTTATTCTTTTCTTGCTCCTTCATAGCCCATCTTGCACCTCAATACAGTTTCACAAGGAATACCACGGTTTGCATAATTCTGGTCTTTTAAAATATAAATATACCATGACATTTTAATATCTTTTCCGAGATCTTCATGACTGCTCTACCAAATTCTTGTCGCTGGTATCTTTTCTGATTGCTTGTTCCTTTACTGTTAATGGCTATATGAAACGGCAGAAGCTATTCACCAGTGCACCCATTTTTATTGTCAATTCTACAGCTGATTGTTATCTGTTGCCATTTAGTTTGCTCTTTTCTATATTTAATTTTACTCCCTTTTTCACTGTGCCCCTTGATTTTATTACTATAGCTTACAGCTTCTTTCTAGTTCATCTATCAGGGGAACGTCAAGAGTGTAGCAGAATTTATTGACATTTCTTCCTCCAGTTTTAAAACCACATTCATCTTTTTCCAATGCAGCTTTCTTTAATATGCATTCTGTATATAGGTTGAATAAATAAGGGGAGAGGATGCACTCGTTTGCGAACCTGGAACCAGCTTGTTTCACCATGTTCTTTCTGCATTATGGCCTCCTTACCTGTATAAGTTTCTTGTACATTGAGATGTTCTAGCGTTCCCATTTTTCTGACCACTTTCCATGGCTTGATGGATATGGATATGTGGGTATGTATATATGTGTGTGTGTGTGTGTGTGTGTGTGTGTGTATGCATATGCATATGCATATGTATATGTATTTGTGTTACAACCCCTGGTATGCCCAAATATGGGAGGAAGCTCACTACTCCCCCTTTCTGTCCTTCGGCTCATCACAGAAGACCATGCAGGCAGAAAACCATATTTTTATTTTTAATGTTGCCTTTTTATATTTGTGTTGTATCTGTACTGATAAATAAATAAAGGGAGACTAGTATAGATCTATTTCGAGCTAATTAGCTCTCATCAGCTAGCCATACCCTTACTGGGATTTGAACCTGGGCTGTATTATATCTTAGGCAGGAGTCTTAGCCACTAAGCCACAGGCTCTCCTCCTTATCAGTTGAGCCAGGGAAGTAGGTATGTATTTGTGTTACAACGCCTGGTATGCCCAAATATGGGAGGGAGCTCACTACTCCCCCTTTCTGTCCTTCGGCTCATTACAGAGGATCATCCAGGCAGAAAACCATATTTTTATTTTTAATGTTGCCTTTTTATATTTGTGTTGTATTTGTGCTGATAAATAAATAAAGGGAGACTAGTGTGTGTGTGTGTGTGTGTGTGTGTGTGTTTGTGTTTGTGTGTGTACTTTACTATACAGATTTGAAGCAAGAACCTCGTTTTGAGTTCAGACATTTTTAAAAGACTGTCCATGTCTGTTCCATATTTAATATATTTGCATACGTTGTTGTAATAGTGTTTCTCATCTGGTCTAACAGCACTGAGGTTTGCATCTGAAATTTTTGTTTTTCTTGGCTCTGTCTTCTCTTGAGAATTCTGTGGGGGTGAGTTCTGACATCAGTTTTCCTTTCTTCTCTTTCTTCATTTTTGAAGTCATTTTTTCCATATTCATCTTTAATAACATCTTTAAGTTTATTCCATAATTCTTCTGGATCTCTATTAAACAGGTTCCTAATGTTCTTTTTGATGCAGTTCCTGACAGTCTCTTTGAAAATGGTGTGTATATGTTCAAGATCATATAGTAGAAATTGACTTATTTCTTCTTAGCACAATAAAACTTAGGGAGATAATAATGTAATATCAATAACAATTCAGGCATGTTGACATCACAAATATCTAACAAAAATAATTCAACCTTTGTTACTGGCAAATTGTTGATAGAGGTACTGTTTGTACAATAGGCATCTTTTTTCTAATGTTATAAAGTATTCAGGTTTCAAGTGTAGGTTTCTTACTTTTCTATTAATTTTCTAATAGTGTTAAAATCTTCAAAGATCCAACTACTGGGAATCCAGCTGGGACAACAACCCTTCCAACAAAGAAGGATTTACTTTCTTTGCTTCTGGCTTTCTTTCAGTATAGCAGGCATATACAAGCAAAACTTAGAAAACAAGAAAATGGAAAACATCACTTCTACTTTATATATACTTCATAAATATTTAATTCAAAGTGTTATACACATTCAGTTTGTTTATATATACTTCCAGAATGGATATAAAAACAGAACAGGCTTATTTACCTGGTGTGTTTAAGTCTTTCTTCTTTATCTCCCATTCAGTGTTACAGTCTGAAGAGTATCTTCCTAGATACAAGACTTAGACTTAGAATAACTTCATTATCACTTTGAATGTATACTAATTGCCATGCTTTAAAATGAAATGTTGTTACATACAGCTCTTAAAGGGTCAACATCTTCAATATACACTACATGAATATGACAAATAAATAAATAAAAAATTATGCATGTATCCACATATATTATATGGCACAGAGAAACAATACAGTCTAGGCCAGATGTATACATGTACATGGCAAGAAAAACAAATATTGTGAGTTTACCAGAAGGATGGCATAGGGAACACAGCTGTCATAGAATCTAGTAGTCCTGCTAGGAATACTTTGAAACCTCCTCCCACAGGAGAACAATAGAAACAGACAATGAAGTGGGTGTGTGGGGTTTCTAACAATTTTTTAAGCTCTAAGCACATAGCACTTATAAGTAGTATCCTGAATAACAAGAAGGGAGCTTCCTATAATCTTCTCAGATGTCCTTACCACTCTATCTATGGGCTTTCTATCTGAGGCACTTTCTATTTGCCACCAAACCAAATAGTGATGCAGTTTGTTAAAACACTCTCAATTGTGCCTTTGTAAAAAGTGGTCAGGACCAAAGGAGAAAGATGTGCTCTCCTCATCCGATACAGGAAATGCAGATGCTGGTTTGCACACTTAACTAAGGATGATATGTGGAGAGTCCAGTTCAGATTGTTAGTTATCTGCACCCCAGATACTTAACACTGTTGACTACCTCTACAGCTGCATCCTGGATACTGTGTGGAGTATGACTTTGCTGGCTCTTTCTAAAATAACTGAATGGAGAAATTTTCCTTATTGTTACATTACCATTTCTCATTCAGTTTAATAAAATCATCTCATAGCTGAAAAATAATATCTAAATTAAATTTGTAGAGTTGACACATAAAGTAAATTCTGAATGCAATCCAAAAATGAACCACCCATCATAAGATAATGTTTCCCATTGTTCTGTTGGGATGGAATACAATTTAGTGCAGTCTTCAAAAAGCTGTCATTACTTTAATTAATATGAGGAAGCATTCCATTTAAAAAGCTAATAGATGCTTTCCAATTTTAATTAAAAGTGCTCTATGAATATATAGGCAATTTACAATGCTAACATCAGTAGTTCTGTAGTATTTCACATTAGACCTTTATGATCCTCTTTTAGGCATACATTTTAAAATAATATACGAGATGCAACTATACATTTAATAATGCTAGTCTTCTAGAAAACACTAATTTGCCAATGACCATGAGTTTGGCTTTATTTACTACGCTGGCATTTTGATAGTAATTCTGAAAAGTCTGTCCATAAGGAGAAAGTTCCTGTCAGGAAGAACACTTAATCACTGGAATGGCTTCTCTCCAGAAGTTGGGGCTGCTCCATCACTGGAGATCTTTAAGAAGTGTTTGGACAGTCTAGAATGATATAAGGTCTCCTGATTGAGCAAGGGGATTCCAAGGTCTTTCCCAATTCCATTATTCTGTTAATTTGGTATATTAAACATGGTTGATGTGAATCTAATGGAGAAACCATAATAAACACAAGAACAATAGAGGAACTGGAAGTGTTTTCATAAACAGCTTAGAGTGAAGCTAAAGTTAATTGTATTTTTTCATGGTTGGCAGAAGCATAGTGGTCTAATGGTTAAGGCACCAGGCTAGAAAGCAGGAGACCATGAGTTCAAGTCCCACTTTAGCCATGAAAGCTGGTACGTGATTTGGGGCCAGTCATTCCCACCTGACAGGAAAGGGAGAGGAGGAAGATGTTCTGAATATGTTTGCAGCCTTGAATTATTTGTAAAAATAATAAAGGTGGGACATGGATGATTGAAGGAATGAAGGACTGGAAAATAAATAATAAATAAATAAAATGAGCATTTTTCTTTCTGAAATCTCACAATCCTTATGAAGCCATATATTGAGAGAAATATAAATGAAGCAATGTGGAAAGAGGAGGATAATGAAGATAGATTTACTGAACTGTACTGCTCAAATGATATATTTAAAGGAGCCAGTTTCAAGATTAAATTGCAAATCACCAGAATTTTTCTTTTCACCATCCTTTGTAGAACTATGTTATTAGATCTTTACATTTATATCAATTTTTCAGTCTGTTGGACATGAAATTTCCAGACTTCAAGACTACCAGAATGATGAATATGTATAAAAATGTTTGAAAGTGGTTTAATCTTTCCTTTCTCAGCTCGCTTTAGATAGGTAGGTAGGTAGATGTTAGATAGTTAGATGATAGATTGATAGATAGATAGATAGATAGATAGATAGATAGATAGATAGATAGATAGATAGATAGATAGATAGATAGATGATAGATAGATAGACAGACAGACCTAAAGACAGACAAATGATAGATAACTCACATATATACAAGCTAAAATGTATGCAGCATATGGTGTACAGTATAGGCCAAGAATGTTTCAGTAGCATCTTTAAAGTATATGATCAAAATCCAAAGTTGTAGATGTCATTTGGTCACAAATGCTACCCAATATGGTACACTCCCTGATGCCCTAGGAAAGGCTGGTTGTCATCCTTAAAGGTCATCTTTAATCTAACTCTTTACTTGATTTCATTGGCCTCTAGGTTTGACAATGTTGGATTGTCTACATCCCACATTTTCAATATAGGTCACATGCTCGCCCAGGGTCCATAACAAAAAGGCAATAGTCTTTATATGATACAGTTTAGTAGAATAGAATAGAATAGAATAGAATGGAATGGAATGGAATAGAATAGAATAGAATAGAATAGAATAGAATAGAATAGAATAGAATAGAATAGAATAGAATAGAATAGAATAGAATAGAATAGAATAGAATAGAATAGAATAGAATAGAATAGAATAGAATTACAGAGTTGGAAGGGACCTTGGAGGTCTTCTAGTCCTTGCTCAGGCAGGAAATCCTATACCATTTCAGACAAATGGTGTCCAATCTCTTCTTAAAAATTTCCAGTGCTGGAGAATTCAAAGCTTCTGGAAGCAAGTTGTCCCACTAGTTAATTCCAATAGAAATCAGGAAATTTCTTCTTAGTTGCTTCTCTTCTTGATTAGTTTCCATCTTCTTGTCATGCCTTCAGTGCTCTGGAGAATTGCTTGACTCCCTTTTCTTTGTGGCAATCTCTGAGATATTGGAACACTGCCATCATCATTTCTTTTCATCAAAGTAGACCAACCCAATTCCAGGAACCAATCTTTATACATTTTAGCCTCCAATCCCCTAATCATTCCCTAATACAGTCCCTTAATCATCCCCTAATAATAAACAATGCAGATTATAAACTATGTTTTTAGGTAGTGATGATGAGAATGGTTAGATCAGTAGATAAGGCTGAGAAGGGCACAATGAGCAAAGAAAAAAAAGTTGAGAATTCTTGGTCTATATGATCAAAAAGAGTTTGATGATGCACTGAAACTGATCTCATTAAAGTTTATCTGTAGACTTTCCATATTCATGGCCTCAGATTATCATAACTAATTCTACTAAATTGGATTAATAAATTATATTTCACACAAGGCACTTTTTCTGAAATGGCAAACTTTATATAAGGAGAACATTAATCCACTTTTAGTAATCTCAAATATTAAGGTCAAAGTGCTTGTTAATTTAAAAAGTTAATATGTCAAATTGTTACTTCGATCAATTACAAAACTATGTTAACATTCTCCCACTGAAATTTTGTCATAAAATATAAAAAATATTTTTTATTTCTTATGTTAAGCCTGTTTAACCATGTCAGACTATAAAATAAATAGATATTATTTAATCAAACCAAAGCAAGGTATTATCAAAACCAGTTTTACTGAAACTGATTGGTTATGCAAAGGAGTTATGAGTTTAGGTATGATGCAAATAGTTTGTGACATCAACATGTGCTATAAAGACAAGATCGTACCTGTTTGCTCCAACATGAGGCTCTTTGTCTTAACCAACAACCTGAACCATTTCCCAGGTAAGAAGAACTTTTATCAAAAAACATATAACTAACAGAATAGACTAGAATAGAATAACAACTTTATTGGCCAAGTGTGATTGGACACACAAGGAATTTGTCTTTGGTACATAAGCTCTCAGTAGATAGATGTTTACAACTTCTGTATTAAAGAAGTAATTTTGTTAGGAGCAAAGTAGTATTTGTGATTTTTTTTTCTTATTTCTTAATGGGTTGAAATTAAAATAAAATTATAAAATTTGGCCCTGCTGATGTGTCACACATCTCCCCTGCCCCAAATAACAGAGAAATAATTCTCTATCTGTCCCACCTTGCTCCCCTCCCCAAGAATTGCTATGCACCACTTACCTTCAGGCAGTGTTCTGTTTCTAACAATAGAACTATGCAGTCCAGCCAAGGCTGTCCCACGTCACACAAGTCCTCTGTTCTTAACATGACTTTGGACAATTCTCTTCCATGCCTTCTGAAGCCTCTGAAAATTGCACAAAAGCACACCCCTTTCTTGCAAGCTTTCTTGCAAGGTATTGGTGAATGTTGGTATAAAGACTGGCATGTCACTCAAAATGTTGTGGTATGTCAGTTTTGACACACATGTCATAGATTTGCTATTAGATGTTTCACAGCTAAACCCATCTCTTTTGGTAAATTTGGCAGTCACTACCCCAGAAACAACATATGTCTCTTTATACCTGATTGCACTACAGCAGGGAAAGAGAGAGCAAGAAGCAGTAGCTCAGTTACTAACACTGGTTTTACCAGGACAGAGAATCACAGATAGAAATTGGTCATAGTGATAGTGATGGGTATTTTAAAAGTGTTAGTAAATGCTGAACTAAAGCAGAGAAAAGCCATCTTATGCATAGCAAAAATAAGCACAAACAAATTAAAAGGAATCTTGTGATATCATCACAATTCCAAAGATTAAAGAATAAGGGAGTCGTTAAATGAATAATAAAAAGATCTAACTCAAAAGAAAGAAGCACATAAATAAGTAATCAAGAGGTTTTATTGCTTCCATACTAGGTACTGCTATTCTGCTGCTAAGCAATCTATTCATTAGTAAACCACAAATTCAAGCCTACTAGTATAGTATTTTATCTTTATATTCACTTGGGTTAAAGAATTTATCTCCTGCATTAAACATACCTTTGATATATGAGATGGCCCCATTTAAAAATAAAAGGAGATGATTTAGCATTAAGCAAAATAAGGAATTACCTCTAGCTATTACACCTACAATGACTGGAGTAAGAAGCAGATTTTTTTTTCCTTGGGCTATTTCTCCAAGAAAGTTTATGCACCCATATTAATGAAGAAGGGCAATTGTTAACACTTGAAATTGTTTCTTCACACTATGTTAATAAGATGTAATTGGGAACACCATGGTCTGGTTTCCAAAGTCGGCAAACAAGTCCCTCTGATTTATCTGAAAGAGTATCAACATGAATTGATACTATCAACTTGTAAAACAAGTTGATATCAACTTGTAAAACAAGTTGAAAACAAACAAGAGTATCAACTTGTAAGCTATCCAGAAGTCTGTAGCAGACAAACAGAAGGTTAGGACATCTACTTCTAATGAGAACACAGCCCTCCCCAGAATCAAATTTCTCTAAGCAGGACTTCATATAACTGAGACTTTATAATGCTTTTCATAGGAAACCTGTGCCACAGCTTATATAGAATTAGATGACTTTTTTTGAGTTTTTTACCATTTTTATCATTCAAATCTGGTAACTCCAAGCAAGCTAGGAGGAGGCCCAGCAGAGATTTGGCAAACATGGCTAGCAGAACTTAACAAACATGATTGAATTATTTTTAAGCCCTTCCTTTGAAAATACATTTGCTTTTGTTTTTGTTTTTTTTTTCTAAAAAGTCCATGTAATACACGTCATGAAGCAGATTTGTACATGATGATTTCCAAGTACCTTATGCTTAAGGTAACCAGATTTTAACGTTGGTAAAGCGGGACACCATTGACTGGGGGGGGGGTGTTTCTTGATTAAAAAAATTGGTCTATATGGAGCAACAAAAACTAATCAAGGAGAGAAGCAACTTAGAACTGAGGAGCAATTTCCTGACAGTTAGAACAATCAATCAATGGAACAGCTTTCCTCCAGAAGTTGTAAATGCTCCAAGACTGGACATTTTTAAGAAGAGATTGGACAACCGTTTGTCTTAAGTGGTGTGGGGTTTCCAGCCTGAGCAGGGGGGTTCAACTAGAAGACCTCCAAGGTCCCTTCCAACTCTTGTTATTCTGACTGCCAAGCGCTCTGGAGCAGGGAGGACCCCAAGGGGAGCAGATGGGGGTCGTTGCCAAAAAAAGGGATGCCTTTCCAGGACAACCACCCCACCAAAGTGGGGTGGGGTGGGGGGGAAGCCCAGGACGGAAGCTCACCATTGGAAACAGCTCCCGAGGCTCATCCCGCTCCTTCTTCTATCTCTTGCCGCTGGCCCTCTTCGCAGGGGAAGGTAAATCAAATTGGACCAGCACTCTCCGAGCGACTTCTGGTTCCTGGGCGGGGCCTCAGGGATGGCACTCTGGGTGGGAATCAGGGCTGTGAAAATTTTGGTTCCAGGAGATTCTAATGTTGTGAGTCTATGGAGATTCTCAGCCATCCCGAAGGTGGTTTTGCAAAAGTAAGGTGACCAGACATCCTGATTTTGGCGCATTCTTTCCAAAAATCAGGACTTTTTAAAAACGCAGCAGGACACAGGACAAATTGATAAAAATTGGGACTATCCCGCCAAAAGCGGGACATCTGGTCACCTTACTTATGATATCTCTCCCAATTTGTGCCCTGTAGTAAGTTAGAAACTTTGAGAGCTTCCATGCTCCTTGACCATAACTATCCTTCATTTTTTGCAGCCTAAAATTAAGCTTAGCAACCACTTTCCTGTGATAAAATGGATAATTTTGTTCCGGTCAGTTTTGATTTGTATAGTAATGGTATCAATGTAATCTTTCTGACTGAGACCTAATGGGGCTTGTCATAAATTTACCATGATGAAATTGTTGTCTTGCCCTCACATAGATATATAGTGCTGTAACAGCATGTAGAAATCACTACCACCTGATGCTCTACAGTGGCTCCATAAACATGTAATCTATTGAAGCCTCCAATAATATAAAGAGCTACAAAAATGTTTTTAAATAATATATGGGCAACTCTAATCCCAGTTCTTCATAATTAGAATTGGATGAGTCTCAAGGATCAATTTTTTGAACCTCTAAATCATACCACAGGATCATTTAGGGCTATCTATGGTATTTATTATAAGATCATTTGTGTTTTCAGCAGTTCTTAGATGCTGGCATAGTATGTAGTTCTTAAAGAAAAAAGCTGTTCATTTTAATAGTAATTTTTTAAAAATCTTATACTAATATATTCCAGTGGACTTCTACTAGTTTTACAAGAAGGTTCATAGCCCTTGCTAATTAAGTAGTGAAATTAGAATTTTTGAATTTTGGAGAAAACTGTCACTAATGCATTGCTGGATTAGATACAAAATCCTTCCATATTAAACGTGTTGTACTTCAGTTTTCTTAATCCAATTGTTGAATGTTTCTGGTGAATTGACCATTTCACTAGATCTTTCTGAATTTTGTTGCTACTCTGTTACTTTTTTGAGCACTTTTTCAATTCTGTACATCCATATTGATCACGGAGAATCTTCTAGAATTCTTTGATATAAAAAAGAGTGTTCTGCAAGGTTATCTGCACAGTATTTTAATTTGCAGATTACTCTTTTGCTCCCTGTTCCCAATTCCTTGATGATGAATAATTGACCCATTGAAGTTTGCTGATAGCTCATTCAAAGAATTCACCAGGAGTTCTTTGAGAAGGTTCCTGTCATTCACCTTTTGAAATCTCCCCATACAATTGTATTTAAACATTCCATTTATTAGATGAATTAGATGAATCTAGAGTGCCAGGATCAGTCTACAGTAGGTCCTATTGTAGCATTAAAGCCTCAGTATCCCTATACTGATAGGTATTTCAAGCTGTAAAATATCTCCAGAGTTCAGTTTTCAGGGTAAACCTCTACGTTGAAACCTCTTGGGACAGTTGTTTAGTTTTATTATGAGTGACAAAGTAATGAATGCCATAATGTTCTAAAAGAATCTTTGGAGAGTTGTTTAAGAATGCTTTACCTGTATTTGTTTGTAGTTTAAGGATCCATTTGGAACATACACATATGGCTATCATTCTCTCTATCATGTTAGATAAAGGAATGACTCAATCATAGTTACATAATACGTCTATCAGTAATAAGATTAATTTTTTTCCATAGGTTTCTTTGGTAAATTTGAAGTGTAGCCTGTTGTAGATGAGACATTGTCATTCTTTTTCTAGAGAAAATGTAGGCTTCGTACGCCTTGTAACCCTTGTAGGCTTATGAAGGATAATAAACTTATTGCCACAAAAGCCATATCTCATTCTGGGTAGATTTTTTATTGCATTTTCTGACCTTCTTGGAATAGGGAATTTACTAACTCCCTAAGCCCCTCCATGACTAGGCATGTAATAAATACTTTTTAGAATGTTTTCCTACTCCAACATATCAAAAGACTGTGAGGAAACCATAACACTATTTTTATTTATTTATTATTATTTTATTTACTGTGCTTCTAGACCGCCCCCTCTCCCGAAAGGGACTCGGGGCGGTGTACAGTCCATGCAAAGAATATATCAAAATACAATAAATAGAAGAATTAAATATGTACAGTTAAATATGGAAGAGTTAAAATAGAATTAAAAGAACTGTACAGTTAGCCAGTATATATAAATATAATTTTAAAACCCCTAAGACACACAACAAATTAAATTAAAAACAATACCCCTAAAACCGCTGGGCGAGATCATCCGTGGTTTTGGGGTGGGATATCATCTGTATGCTGATGATACTCAGCTATACATTTCCACCCCGAACCACCCCAACGAGGCAGTTGAAATGATGTCCCGGTGTTTGGAGGCCGTACGGGTCTGGATGGATGGCAACCGACTAAAACTCAACCCCTCCAAGACGGAGTGGCTGTGGCTTCCGGCCCTCCGGTTCAACCAGTTGCTTCCATCTCTGGCCATTGGGGGCGAGCAACTGGCCCCCGTGGAACGGGTGCGCAATTTGGGCGTCCTCCTGGATGCCCGGCTGTCCATGGATGACCATGTAACAGCCGTGGTAAGGGGGGCGTTCCATCAGGTTCGCCTGATGCGCCAATTGCGCCCCTTATTGGACCGGGATGCCCTACACACAGTCACCCATGCGCTGGTGACGTCTCGCCTGGACTACTGCAATGCTCTCTACATGGGGCTTCCCTTGAGATGCACTCGGAGACTGCAGTTGGTCCAGAATGCGGCCGCGCGGGTGATTATGGGGAGGACTAGATACTCCCCTGTAACACTTCTCCTGCGCGAGCTGCACTGGCTTCCTGTAGTCTATCGAGTGCGTTTCAAGGTTTTGATTACGATCTTTAAAGCGCTTCATGGCACAGGACCTAGTTACATGCGGGATCGCATCCTGCCCCATACATCCCTACGACCAATCCGCTCACACAGAGAGGGACTTCTTCGGGTGCCGTCCACTAAACAGTGTCGGGGGGCGACACCCAGGAGCAGAGCCTTCTCTGTGATGGGCCCAGCCCTGTGGAATGATCTCCCCCGTGACATCAGGATTACTTCCGATCTCCGCTCCTTCCGTGTACAGCTGAAGACCCACCTCTTTCAATTATCTGGCCTGGCTCAACCGTAATTTTTTCTTATTCCTCCTGACAGTCCTTTTGAATTTTAAATTGTGTTATTATTAATGGGGTATTTTAATGGCTGATTTTTAACATTCTTAATGTGATGTAATTTGTTACCTCCTCCGTGCATGTATGTCTTTGTATATGTGTGTATTTGGATGTTTATGTGTTTGCACATATGTCTTTATGTTTTTATATGTTTTATTGTACGCCGCCCCGAGTCCTGTGTGGAGAGGGAGCGGCTAATAAATTCAAATTTATTATTATTATTATTATTATTATTATTATTATTATTATTATTATTATTATTATTATTATTAAATAACCAGTTAATAGTACGTTTACCAGGAGGGACAGTTGTAATTATGCCAGGCCCGCTAATTGGAACAGGTGAGTCTTCAATTTTTGCCGGAAGGAGCGGAGGTCAGTGGTGGTTCTGATGTTGGAGGGGAGGTCATTCCAGAGGGTTGGGCCCATCACAGAGAAGGCCCTACTCCTTGGTGTCGCCCGTTGGCATTGCCTAGTGGGCGGCACCAGGAGAAGCCCCTCCCTGTGTGAGCGAATTGGCCGCAGGGATGCATGTGGGAGGATGCGATCCCGCAAGTAACTAGGTCCTGTGCCATGGAGCGCTTTAAAGATGGTAATCAAGACCTTGAAACGCACCCGAAAAACCACAGGTAGCCAGTGCAGCTTGCGCAGGAGAGGTGTTACGTGGGAGTACCTAGTACTCCCCATCACAGCCCGCGCGGCTGCGTTCTGAACTAACTGCAGTCTCCGGGCGCATCCCAAGGGCAGCCCCATGTAGAGAGCGTTGCAGTAGTCCAGGCGGGACGTCACCAGCGCATGAGTGACCATGCATAGGGCATCCTGGGCCAGTAGGGGGCGCAATTGGCGCACCAGGCGAACCTGGTGGAACGCCCCCCTTGCCACGGCTGCCACATGGTCATCCATTGACAGCCGGGCATCAAGGAGGACACCCAAATTGCGCGCCCGTTCCACAGGGGGCAATTGTTCGCCCCCTATGGCCAGCAATGGAATAAGCTGGCTGAACCGAGGTGCCGGTAGCCACAGCCACTCAGTCTTGGAGGGGTTGAGTTTGAGTCTGTTGTCCCCCATCCAGACCCCGACAGCTTCCAAACACCGGGACATCACTTCGACAGCCTCGTTGGGGTGGTTTGGGGTTGAAATGTACAGCTGAGTATCATCAGCGTACAGGTGGTACTCAACCCCAAAACCACGGATGATCTCGCCCAGCGGCTTCACATATGTGTTGAACAGGAGAGGCGAGAGGACCGACCCCTGTGGCACCCCACAAGTGAGTGGCCTCAGGGTCGACCTCTGCCCCCCTGTCAACACACATTGCTTCCGGTCGGAGAGGTAGGAGCCGAACCACCGCAAAACGGTACCTCCGACTCCTATCCCCTCCAACCGGTGCAATAGGATACCATGGTCGATGGTATCAAAAGCCGCCGAGAGGTCTAATAGGACCAGGATAGAGGAACAACCTCTATCTCTGGCCCTCCAGAGATCATCAACCAACGCGACCAAGGCTGTCTCCGTGCTGTGCCCGGGTCGGAAGCCGGACTGGCGTGAGTCTAGATAATCGGATTCGTCAAGGTGTCGTGGAAACTGCTGCGCCACCACATTCTCAACAACCTTCGTTAGAAAGGGAAGGTTGGAGACTGGACGATAATTAGCTAGCTCCATTGGGTCGAGTGAAGGCCTCTTAAGTAAGGGCCTCACCACCGCCTCCTTCAAGGCAGTTGGTAAGGATCCCTCACCCAATGAGGCATTCACCAGGCCCAGAAGCCAGCCTCGGGTCACCTCCGAAGATGCCAGTACCAACCAGGAGGGACACGGGTCCATTAAACATGTGGTGGGTCGCAGCCGTCCACGCAACCTGTCCAAATCCTCGGGGGCAACAGAATCAAACTCCTCCCAGAATGGTCTCACAAGACTCACTGTTGGCGGCCCGTCCGGACAACTGAAGGGGGCCCATCCGCTCCGGATCTGAGCGACTTTGTCCTGCAGATATTCCCCAAACTCCTCTGCTCTGCCCTGCAAGGGCGCCCCCTGCGTCCTCTGTGATAAGAGGGAGCGGGTCACCCTAAACAGGGCGGCAGGGCGGTTATCCGTGGATGCAATAAGAGCGGCACAATATCTACATTTGGCCGCTCTCAATGCCACAAGGTAGGTCCGTAAATAGGCTCTTACCTGTGTTCGATCAGATTCGGAGCGTGAGGACCTCCACCTGCTCTCTAGACGTCTCCTATGGCGCTTCATCACCCTCAACTCCTCGGTATACCAAGGAGCTCGGGTGGGTCGCTGCCGCAGGAGAGGTCGCGAAGGCGCAACCCGGTCTAGGGCCCCGGCCACCGCCCTATTCCAGGCGGCCGCTAGGTCCTCCGACCGAGCGCGGGTCAGGGCTACAGGTAATGGCCCAAGCTCCGTCTGGAACCTATCCGGCTCCATCAGGTGCTTGGGGCGGTACCAGCTTGGACCGTCTGGTCCCGCCTCCTCGCGGTGGGGGGTAGCGCCAGGGAAGTCCAGCCGGAGACATGAGTGATCTGACCATGACAGGGGTGTAGCAGCTATGTCCCCTATTCCCAGATCACTCGTCCACTGCTCAGATACAAAAACAAGGTCCAGTGTGTGGCCACCTTCGTTTGTGGGGCCCTGAATTAATTGGGTCAGGTCCATGGCTGTCATGGAAGCAATGAACTCCCGAGCCACCTCAGATGCTGCTCCCGTTGACGGCAGGTTGAAATCCCCCATAACCACAAGCTTGGGGATCTCAACCGCCGTCTCCGAGATCAGCTCGAGGAGCTCGGGCAAGGCTGCTGATGTATAGCGAGGAGCCAAGTATACAATCAGCAGACCCCACTGCCTCCCTGGGCCCCATTTCACACCAAGGGACTCACACCCGGGTATCTGAGGAACAGTGAACTCTCTCGGCTCTAGACCTTCCCGTATGACTTCCGCCACCCCACCACCCTTACCCAGGGCCCGAGGCTGATGGAATGCACAGAAACCTGGTGGGCACATTTCCACGAGGGGTAAACCACCCTCGTGGCCCAGCCAGGTCTCCGTTATCCCTGCAAGGTCCAGCTCCCCCTCAGAGATCATCTCATTAATGAGGGGGGCCTTGTTGGTCACGGACCTTGCATTGCAAAGCATCAGCCGCAGGCCCCGGCTCTGTAGTTCCTGGCCACCTAGGTTGCGGGGGTTGGTACAAACGACCGGGCGTACCCAGCAGCCACGGTCTCCCAACCGACCTTGTGATCTTCTCTTGTCCTCGCATCCCCCCCTCCCCGCGACCGTTGTAATCAAACAACCCCCTGTTGGAATAACTTGTTCCTTCTCCCCCCCCCACTCCGCTCACTTCCTTCCCGGACTCACCTGCCCATCCGGCACTGGCACTGGCTCCTCTCCCGGCCTGGTTAACCCCCCCCCTCCCTGGAACCCCTTAATAACAATAAAAAACATTTAGATAAAAAGCCCCTCAGCCTCCGTTTCTTCCACCTCTCGGGGTTCGCAAACCCATCATCAAGGCAGGCCCTTGAGAGAGCCAAGGGCCATACCTGCGAGAGAGGGGCCTCCCGCAGGCGGAGCAGGTCTGACCTCGAATAGATAATTAGTTAAAAGCCCAGTGGGATCAGGGTGCTAATAAAAAGTTGATAAACGATGAGTTGGGGTCTCAGTGGGAGGAAGGAGATGTTAATGTCCTTGGATGAAAAAAAAAGGGGGGGGAATGATCGAATATCCCTTGGTTGTATAGAATGGCAAAGATGACCAAAAGATGGAAGATTATTCAAGATGGTTCCATGGCAAAGATGACCAAAAGGTGGGAGACTATTTAAGATGGTTCAAGATGGTTCCAGAGGCTCCCACCCGGCACTCCAGGGTTCTCCTAAGTTCAGGGTAAAGTAAAGTTTGGGGTGGAGCTCTCCAGAAATTCACCAGACTTCACAAAGGTCCACAGAGACTCATAGTAGGCATTTGGCGCCCCCCTGCTGGCGTCGACAAGGCCCGGGGGGGCATAGGGGCATGGGAGCAGCCAGGATACGATGGGAAAACGACAGGAGTCCCTGGCAGTGGCGACCTTTCTTTCCCCTCACCCGCCGCCATAACCGTCTCCAGTTAGTCTCTCCCGGCTGACTCACCGCCTCCTAGCCATGTCTTGTTCTCCTCCCCGGTCTTTTGTTCTTATTAACAGAGTCTTTCGCCGCCAGCATCAATACAATCCGCGCGCCTCGCACCTCACACCCGTCAGTCCTGTTCTGCTGTTCTCTTCCCCGGTGCCTTATTCTTCATGCCAGTGTCCTTTCGCCGTTAGCGCTAGCGCCAGCGCAATCCACAACATGCTGCGCTGCGCGCCGCTATGCGCCGTTATTGCCGCCATTGCTGCCCAGCCTTCTCCTCGCTTACAGCCTTCCTTCCTTTCCACCGGACTCCAAACTCCCCCGACCACCCTGGCAGCCCGAAACGAGCTCAAAACAAGCCAGGGTGGACGAGCCACCAAACTCTCGGGCCTCCGATGACATGAGGCCCGGTAGCAGTCCCTATCCCGTCGGGAGCTCCATAGCATTTTTTCCGGAGCTCAAGAGGCGACCGCCATCGCCGGAAGCTCCTCCTCCTTGTTCTGACTTGAAAGTGTATTTTGATTGATGATGCAATCAATTTTGATTGATAATGTAATTATATAGAGACCACAGAAGCTTTTCTATCTCAATGGATTCTAACCACTGATCTTCATCTTCAGAAAAAAAATGTTATGTGACACTATTTTACAACATGCACAACTTTCTGATCGATATACAAAACGGAGCTGCAGTCACAAATAAAGTTTAATTATAGCATTCCAAGTCACAGTGAAAATAGTGATTCTAATCTAGTCTCTGATAGAAAAGACTCATAGCCATATTCCAAATAGAAAAAAAAAAGCCTAGATATGTGATATCATAGTAATGTAATTACTCTCTCTTTCAAACTGTGTGGTGGCCTTCTTGGATGCTTCCCTGGATGACTCTCTGGATGCTAGCTCAGAGGAGGATCAGTGGGTCCCAGGCATGCCCAGGGAGGGATTCCAGCACATCTGGAGGTGGCTGGTGACTCTGAGCCAGGACTAGTGAGACCAGGCATGGCAGAGCAGTCACAGAGGGAGCAACTGGATGAACAGCTGGCTAAGCTTGGAACAGTTGAGGCACAGTTGCAGCAGGACAACCCAGAAGCTTTGGGAAAAGAATGCACAGCTGCAGTCAGTCAGCATGGATGAAAATGAACTGCCCCATAGGCAATTCTGAGTGTATGTAGGGCAGAAAGGAAACGGGAGCAATGGCAGTCATCCTCGCTATTCACAAGGCAGCAGCCTTGACCCTCTTGATGGGCAGTGGCTATTCAGTGTGGCAAAAAGAGGGAGATGATGCTGGGAACAACACATCTATTTTGGTGCCTATCATTTGTCAGTCTCTTTGTATGCTTCCTGATCTAGACTGTGGACTTAGACACTGGATTCATGCTTTGACCCTTTAACTTGCCTTTTCTTTGAACCGTGTATTCCAGATCCCAAGCAGTAGACCTTGGTATATGTGTTTTGCCTTGCCTCTACTTTGTCCTTGCCTTGTGGACTGCTCCAACTTTGTGAATTCATGCTGAAGTTATTAAGGAACTGAATGGGGATTCTCTGGAGAAGACTCTTGGGAGTGCTTGGAAAGTTCAATAAATCCCTTAAATCCTCTGTGTTGTGTATGTGTGTGGGTGGGAGCAGGACAGCTAGCTTTCTAGGTGACATTTAAGTCAGAGATTGTGTTATAAAAATCAGATTCTTAGGTTTATATCTAAGCATTAGTATGTACATAACAAGAAATAAAAATGAATTATTTACTTACCGGGGTGCTTGAAGGAGGTCAAAATGGGATGATTCACCACTTTAAAAGTTGCCCAATAATTATTACATAACATTGCCTCAATTTTCTCTGCTCATTGTCAGATCTGCCAGAATGGCAACACAGCTTATAACACTCAAACAAGATCAGCCCAAAGAAACAATTTTGTTCATCAAAACTCTGACAAAAGATTTTATTGCAACGTGTTGGCTGTGGGCACTCTGTACAGAAAATGTACCTTAGCAGATCCTGAGAAATATGACTTTGAGCTGTTCTGGGTGCTAAAGAATATTTCCAATATTGCAAAATGATTTGTAGAACCTTTGGTATCTGAGATTGGATCATCAAAACTAGTGGCCTTTATTTTGCAGAATCACACAGGAATTTAAAAAGTGGAAGTCAAATGCAGCCTATTTTCTGAGATATATAAGCAATGGCCCCTTCACTAAAACAAATGTTTATCCCTGCAGTTTGTTCTTAGCATGCCTTGTATAGTTCTTCTAGACATGCCTGAATCTGTAATAAATCTCTTCTTGCAGGACATTTTTGGGCATGTCTGCAGTCATTTGGAAGGTGTATCTGCTTTGCTTTGAGTTGCAGATCTTTTTTACTAGCTTTATTTTGTTCAGAAAGGCTCAACACAGGCATTATGTCCTATGAGTGGGGGGGAGGAGGTATTAAACTTTGCAAAAATATATGTAGACATATTTAAGTTTTAGAAACTGCAAAAAGCAGCTGGCTCTAATTTTAAAAAGTTTGTTTTTCCTAGTGTTTTTTTTTAATGTGTGAAGGAGAAATCCCATTGTTGAAGTTGTTCCACTGATAATTAATTGCCTCCAGAAGTTGTGAATGCTCCAACACTGGAAGTTTTTAAGAAGAGATTGGATAACCATTGATCTGAAATGCTGTAGGGTTTCCTACCTAAGCAAGGAGTTAGACTAGAAGACCTCCAACTCCCTTCCAACTCTGTTATTCTGAATATTTTTCAGAACCTGTTTCCTACATCTCTCTATAAGAGTTTAGTTTACTTCAGTTTATATTCCCATTCCTTCAACAATCTCATATATGTATTAAAATAAAAGCTCCCATTTTTAGAGTATAGGTTGTTGTGGTCCAAGTGTGTCCTGGTGTTTGTCTATTGTTCTCCTAATCCTTAAGACTTTCTTCTGAAGCCAAAGTATATATTTCCATTTCTGGCACTATTCTAATAAAAACAAATATCAGAGGGATTAATAGAAATGTGTAGAAGTACTTAAATCTCTAAAATACTATATACATTCACATTCCTTGCCAAGCCATCAAAGCTGACGCAAGGAAGGAACAAAGTTGTTATTGTTGTCTTTGGCCTGCTTGAGAAGATTTCAGCAAAGAGATAATAAACAGTAATACTAACATAAAAATTAAAACATTGGTGGGTGATGCTAATCTTAAAATAGTCCATTATTGTATTGATGCATTAATGAAATAGAAGCGGAGCCAGAAGATACCTTTGTTTCACTCTGCTTTTTGTGGGGAGTTGGTCTGAGCTGAGACCCCCAGTTTTTAATCTTACTTTCAGGCTTATGCCATAGTGCTCCCCTTGATATTGAATCAAAGGCAAGCTTAAAACCCACAAAAGTAGAGCTGTTTTAGGAACATGCATACATATTTCAATTGAATAGTATATTACTAAGCCCTGATCTAAGGCTCAACATTCTGTTCTGGAAGCTGCCTTCTCAGGAGGTATTGGGTTCTTTTCCTCAAGCCAGTTCATGAGTGTTTAATTTAGGGGCCTTGCATATATTCTGCCAAAAAAAAGCTCATTGGATCCTTCCTCTTAGCTGTTTTAAACATAGTGACAATTATAGCTGTCCCATTCTTTTGGCACATGAGCAGTTCTATTGAAAAGATATATCAAAATTGGTTTCCACTAGGTAGAACTGTTATACCTAAATTCAGGAGAAATTAAATCCCATCCGCAATAAGGCTTTTCCAGATTTCAGTAGTTTAATTGAATTATGAACTTCTGAGATTGTGACTAGGAACCATTTCAGGAATGGAGCTTTTCTGAAATCTGGGTTTTAAGAAACATAATACGCCTTACATTAATAGAATCCACCAACAGTAATTATTTGTAGATTTGTAGAACACTGGCTGCTCTAGATATCAGATCATCAACTATAAAATATCACCTAAAAGTTCTCCCCCAACTTTTAAACTCTGATCAACTCACACTTGTTCAAAAATGTATTATTATCTTTAGACAAAAACTGCTAAGTCACTTTCAAAACTTAAATCCTGATTAAATGCTGATTAGGGGACTTGAGGCTGAAACATATGAAGAATGGTTGCTGGAACTGGGTATGTTTAGTTTAATGAAAAGAAGGACTAGGGGGAACAGGATAGTAGTGTTCCAATATCTCAGCTGCTGCCACAAAGAAGAGGGAGTCAAGCTATTCTCCAAAGCACCCGAGGGCAGGACAAGAAGCAATGGGTAGAAACTAATCAAGGAGAGAAGCAACTTAGAACTGAGGAGAAACTTCCTGACAGTTAGAACAATCAATCAGTGGAACAGCTTGCCTCCAGAAGTTGTGAATGCCCCAACACTGGAAGTCTTTAAAAAGAGATTGGATAACCATTTGTCTGAAACGGTATAAGGTTTCCTGCCTAAGCAGGGAGTTGGACTAGAATACTTCCAAGGTCCCTTTCAACTCTATTCTATTCTATTCCTTATTTGTGGAAAAGGTCTCTTAAATGCATGACACAGAACCCACAAACTAAACTCCATAGAGCCAAACAATCCTTTGACTGTGTCTGCATGTATGTTTGGAATGAGCTTATTTGCCAGCTACAATGTCTACAGGCAAGATTCAGATCACAATCCATATTTACAGAGGGAATGTACTCATTCAAACTGGAAACAGCTGATTATAGCAGCTAGATTTTAAAAAAAAATCATCCACATTTTAGCATTTAGTTACAACCAGGACCAAAGATGAATCTTCCTATCTAGACTTACCATATTGCAGTAATGGCCCCGGGAGGCTCCCTTCCCAAAGTTCAATGCAGCAGGACAGCTCCCTTTCAAAGCTGATAAGTACTCAGAATCATGTGAAACCAAATAGACTTAACTGCTGTTGGGAATTGTCAACTTTAACTCACATCAAGTTCCTATACAAATTTGAAGAACTTTTATCAACTGTTCCTTATAATTTTCAAGAGATTGGGAAAATATGATCAATTATTAAGTTAACCTTGACTTTAATGAAAGTGCTAAATCTTCCATCCATTTTTAGAAAACTTGGCTAGTATTTGTCAATTTCTTGAAATTCATATAGAGCATCCAATTACCACAGGGTGAAATAGGTGTTTTTTTCCTTCAAATTCTGTCTTCATGCCAATCAGGTATTATTTAATAAAAGCAAGTGAAAAATTTAAATGTGCTAAGTGAGTTCCTATCTTTATTCTGTCCTGCTGGATAAAGAGCAAGTGTTATTCCTTGTATTGCTGGCAAGATGTCTTTCATCTATCACTGGCCCATCAAAAACACTTTAAAAAAAATAAGCTGAATTTGTCAGTTTTGGCAGAAAGATGAAAAATTCAGCCACATTCAATTACAGAATTATTTTCAGGGAACAGATAAATTTTAAGAATATCTCATCCCATCATTCTATATGGGTTTTATATGAATCATTTATATGAGTTGGAAATTTTTGTATTCCTTCTTCCTTTAAAACTAAACAAAGTCCATCTTTTTTCACCACAACTGCAGTATTGAAGAAGATATTTTGTGGCATTTTGTGAAGAGAATTTGATAGGCATTTATATTTGTCTCCCTCTTCACACATATTGATAACTTCAGTCATATGCCCCCAACTGGTGCTGTACTATTACAGTTATAATCTTTATGAAAGTTAATAAACCGGTTCCTGCTAACTTCTGTCCAATTAGTCTTTTAAATCTTCCTAATAAACTATATATTAAAATTTCCTGTGTGAAATGCACTGGTAAGTTAGAATCAGAGCAAGTTTTGGCTGAAGAATAAGAAGACTTTAGGGCAGGACAATCAAGATGAGATAAATGTATTTTCATAAATTACTTGGTAGAAAAATATATTCCTCTTGCTTTTGAGACTCTCTTTTTGCTGCATTTATAGATCTGATTGAATTTCTAGGGACAGATTGCAGTGGAAATTATTAAATGTATCTATGTATCACTATCTTATTAAATTAATCATGATGTTCCATGAGAATATATACATACAAGTTAAATCTCCAGCAAGTGAAAATATTTGTGCCACAATTTCCCCTACAAAAAGTTATTGTATGCTGTTAATTCTTATATCAACTTGGTAGTTCAAGTCTTCATAAAAAGTGATCTCTAACATCTCCAATGTTAGCAAATAATAAATTTGTTTTTGTAGACAGTTCACTCATCCTCTTCCTGACACAAGATAGTCTACAAGTCTCTTCAATGACCCAAACTGAGTTGATGGAGTCATTGAAGATGGGTTGGGAAAACACCAGGAAAGTGCTCCCCAATGCTGCAGAAGTATATAACAAGCAGATGAACACACAGATCTCCCCAACCCCCTTTTGTGTGGGAGATTGGGTTTACCTGTCAACCAAGTATATTGGGTGAAAAATATCTAGTAAGAAACTAGGACCTAAATTCTCAGGACCTTTTCCCATAGTGAAAGTAATAAACCCAGTAACAGTAAACCTTAGCCTCCCACACATACTAGGGAAAGTGCATCCAGTCTTCCATTGCAGTTTATTGAAGCCTGCTATCACTTTAAAGCTGAGTACAATGAGAGACACATTATGAAGTAAAAAGATTTTGGATTCTAGACTACATAGGGGTAGATTACAACATTTAATACATTGGAAAGGATACCTTTTGTCTGAACCTACCTGGGTTAAAAGTTGGGATGTGATGCATTAGTAAAACAATTTCATGATAAATTCACTGATAAGCTAAAGGGTCCTCCTGAGGGAGGTAGAGGTGGTTAGGATGCTTGTTGTATTAACTCCCTAGATTTATCTCATTCTAGAACACAATCCTCAGCTGAGGGGGTGGTGGCCTGTCAGCCCTGGAAGCCATATTTTCCTTGGAGCTTCAGAGCTGCCCCAATTACTACCCTTGGAAAATGGGAGGGGGATTGCAAGGAGTTGGTGAGATATATAGCCATAACAACATTATTTTCTCAGGGAATCAAGGACCATTTGACCTGCACCTGGATGGGAGTGACTGGGGATTGTCTCCAGTTGTGACGATGAACTGATTGGACCATCTGATGGACTTGTGGGTACAGGGGATGGGTCTTTGACTTTCTTTTGGGTGGGGAAAACCTGGCACTTTCAGATTTGGGTTTTCTCAGATGTGCCAATATGACATTTCTAATGAAATGGAACTTTGAGGAATTGCTAGCCTCGGAGTCTTCTTTCATTGGGGGTGTTACTTGGAACCATGACATAAATAACTTGATATTCCTTCTCTCCCTTTCAGTTTTTTTCAGGTATTCTTGATAGAAGTTCAGTCTTGCCACCAAAGGTACTGGAAGGGAGGTGTGATCATCTTTTCTTTCATGAATAAACCTGAATGTGCATAGAATTGTTATGAATCAACATCACATGTTTTGCTGAGCTGTCTGTTGTAACATGCACTGTTCTGTACATTAATATTAACCCACCTTGCAAATTGGTCCAATTCTCTAAGCGAATGCTTTCTTTTATTAGCCAATGAAACTCCAGAGTTTCAAAAAGGGAAAATAATTGTAATCAATCATAATCACTATAAAGAAACTTTAAGTATCATTAAGCTCTGTCTTAATACTGTCATACTGTCCAATGTCACAAGGTAACTAGCTATGAGATTTTCTTCTAATAATTCCATTCACATATTGATATTTCATGGCATATTTTAGTCCATGGTTGTAAACCAATAAACATGAACTTCTATCGAGAATCCCTGAAAAATACTTGAATGGTCAAATGAAAGGGGGAGAAGGTATATCAAGATATCTGATTGTTTATTAAAAGACTATCTCTAGTCTCAGAATCAGATCAAGAAATGTGTCTTCTCAGAAAACTTAATTTGAGTAAGCAAGTGTAAGAGATGCCCAGAAGCTGCACCTGTTTCTTATAAAACCCATGCTTCAAATTTGTTTATATTCAAAACATATGAATGAGTAAGCAGAATGCATACAAAAAATAAGTGTTTATATCTAGCTTTATAAAGGATGTTGTATAGATGGTGTTACCCTGATAAGCAATCTTACCTTTTGTAATCATACCACTTTTGAATAATGTTTTATGTTATCTGTCTTCAATTTTTCTGTTACAAAATTCCATGGCTACCCTTGCAAACTGATTTTTCACAGCCTTGAGATATACTATGTCTTTTGTCTTGGGATATAATCTCAAATTGTTCTTCTTTTTGCAAAATCCTGATATTTTTAATAAGACCATTTATTTCTGTAAAAATACTGTGACTATCTTCCTGATTTTCTTCTGTGCCTTTTCCAGTACATTGTAGGCACATTTGCCCTGGGGCACACATGACATCAGTCTGAAGTCACTTCAAGAAATTTGGAAATGCAGGTTTCATACATGACTGTTAATAATAAAAGGTGCAGGTGTCATTTCCCCATTTTATATTTCTTCTTTATGTGGAAAAAATATATATTTCTCTGAGAGAATCAAATAGAAACGGCAATGTTTTTCCTAATTTGCTCAACATTTTATCCATTGAAAGGAATTGTATATGATAGCATTGAATTGTTCGTTCTGTTTGCAGTCCAATGTATTCTCAATATTCTCAGTCTGAAATTTCACAGTCATTTGCTGTAACTGAGAAAATTATCACCTTAGACATATGTAACTTTGTCAGTGTGGTGTCACCAAGCAGTGAGGAATTTGAAAGACAAACTCAATATTCAGAAGGATCTTGACAGACTTGAACATTGGGTCCTATCCAATAGGATGCAGCTCAGTGGTGAGAAAAGTAAGGCCATGCATACAGGAAAAAACAAATGCACAGGTACAGAATAGGTGGTACCTGGCTCATCAGTACTAACTGTGAGAGATTTCCTCTTGGACCAGTGACGTGCGGTGAGGTTTATGACTGGTGAGGCTGGTGACGTCATCAAACCGTGTGGTTGCTCCGATCACACGGGCGCAGCCCAAACAGAGAAGTTTCTCTTCTCAAAAATGTCAGAAAGGGACAGACAGGCTGCAGCAGCTCCACTGAGAACACATTTCTGAGAAGAGAAACTTCTCCTTTCTTCTCCTCCCCCCCCTTTCTAGCACTGATGATGTTACCTAGGCATTTTTTGCATCAGGCGAGCCCGGGATCCTTGCAAGGGGAATGGGACCAGGTGTGCAGGCGGCTCCTCAGCGCACAGCCTCAGATTAGCACAGCCGCGATCCCCTTCCCCTGCACACGTGGTCCCATTCCCCTCCTTCCTGAGCCAACATGAAGGGGACCGCGGCTGCGCTGATTGAGGCTGGAGCTGAGGAGCCTCCTGCACACGTGGTCCCATTCCCCTTGCAAGGATCCTGGGCTCGCCCGATGCAAAAAGTGGCGAGATCGGCACACTTGGGGCTGCTGCTGAGATGTCCAGGGAGGCTAAACCAAGCCGCGCGCCACTCCCAGCCACTTTCACGGCTTCCCGGAGTATTTTTTTTTCATGATGAGAGCGGTGAGGCTCTGCCTCCCCTGCCTCCCCTGACTGCACGTCACTGTCTTGGACCACTACTTGAGCATGAGACAGTAATGTACCGCAGCTACCAAAAAAGTCCTTGGATGCATCAAGATAAAAATAGCATCAAGATCACAAGAAATAATAATTTTGCTTTATACCACACTGATGAGATCACATTTGGAATACTGTATAAAGTTCTAGTCATCATTATCTAAAAAAGATGCTAGAAAAATGCACCTAGAAAGTGTGCTGAGAAGATAACAAATATGATAAAGGATCTGGAGGCTAAATTGTATGACAAATAGTTGAGAGACCTGGATATGTTTAGCCTATTGAAAAGAATGATTTGGTAGGGAGGATATGATAACTGTCTTCCAGTATTTATGGGACTGTCACAAAGAAGAAGGGATTGACTTTAGTCTCCAAAACACCAGAGGGCAGGACAAGAAGTGATGGGTGGAAGGTTATTAAAGAGAGATCCAACCCAAAAGAAGACATTTCTTGACATTTATAAGTAGAGAAAGAACAGATGCAAGCAGCTCAGTTTGATTGACACAATAACCAAAGTTATTAGGTATTAATAAACCTTATCAAACTTTCAGCCTATTAGGCAGTTCTTTTGAGTTGTGTTGATTCTCTCAACTTCTTTTATGGTGTGAACCACAGTGTAGTTCTCTTTTGAGTTAGTGGAATAACACAACACTCTGATTCTTGTCAGGTCTGCTGTCACACTTGGGTCAACATTACTTTTAAAGTTTAAAAATTGTTGCAATATTAAGTTACTTGGCTATGAATGAATAGGTGTTAGCTCACCATAAACACTGAACCATTTACTATTTTAAAAATTGAGGAGTTGAGGCTAGTTTATTTTCTTTGTGACCTAGTTCTGTGACTCTTTATTTCATTATGCCTGCTTGCTTCTGCTGCCCCTGCTTATTAATTAATATTGACAAAACTGAATCCTACTACTGATGGAATCCTACTATTACCTCTATTACCAGAGATCAGCAGCTGCAAAGCAAAGTAAATGTCATCCTTCTGAGCTCTGCCCAATCTGATACTCTTTTGAAGATGATGATGAAAGTTCTGTTGCCAGGACTTGATATCCAGATTTGTCAGCTCTTCTGGAACTTCCATAAAACCTAAGAGGCACCGAAGTGCATAATCCAACAAAGGGAAGCCTTAAGTGGCAAAAATGAAGCACATTCTTTAGTGCTATGCCAAACTTCAAATCAGAGAAAAGTAAAAGTGTGCCTTTAGTTTTGGGTGCAAAAAGAAGAGTGAGCCCTTTAAATAGTTTTTGAACATGTTGACTGTCATCACCATTTTGCCACCATCACTCCACTTCTAGGGTGCTTGAACAAGATTGATTTGGCAAACCTGAATCAAACCTTTTGCAAGTTGAATTTTGAATCGGAATCAACTCGGGTTGATTTGTACAGTCTTATTATTTACAGTGTGTTAATGGGCTTTTATTAATTTGCTTGTTTGCTCTGAAATGACAGAGAATGATGCTGTTGTTATTTTCTGTTACATTTTCTGTTTGGCACAGTAGCTTCACATAAAACAGACCTGAGAAGGCCCAATGTAAGTCTTCTCTAAGGGGACTTGGTGGCTCAGTGGCTAAGACACTGAGCTTGTTGATCAGCAGGTCAGCAGTTCGGCAGTTCAAATCCCTAGCACTTCATAATGGAGTTACTTGTCCCAGCTTCTGCCAATCTAGCAGTTCAAAAGCACATAAAAATGCAAGTAGAAAAATAGGGACCACCTTTGGTGGGAAGGTAACAGCGCTCCGTGCGCCTTTGGCATTTAGTCATGCCAGCCACATGACTACAGAGACATCTTTAGACAGCACTGGCTCTTCAGCTTAGAAATGGAGATGAGCACCGCCCCATAGAGCCAGAAATGAGTAGTAGCACGCAAGTGCAGGGGAACCTTTACCTTTAAGTCTTCCCTTGTGGTGACATTCTTTAACATTTTATTGAAACAGGAGAAGGCAAAAAGGACACACATGCACATTGTTTGGCATGTTGTTGTTGTTACCCATAACTTAGATAAGTGCAAGGACAATGCCTTTTATTGAAAAGATCATAGAATGATAACAAATTTCTTTTTCATAAGATTTTATGGGACTTAATTTTCAGCCAAGCTCAATCCTGCATATTGAATATTATTAGTTTTATGAACTTTGATTTGTAATACAATACTTTAAAAAAACATGATCGTCCCCATCTCTAGGGAAATAAGCAGTTACCATATTATAAGGTACAGTTCTTGGGAGCAAGCAATATGAATAAAAGTTTGCATTGGAAATCCCATATAATTAGATCACAGCAGGTGACCTAACTAGGCCAGGTCTTCACTGTGTAGTGCTAAGTATAATGGTTAATCCATCACTGAATTTAATAAGTTAATATGTTCATGTATAAAAGGTGCAATTATCAGCTACTTGGTGAGATAGATGTGGAATCTAAAAAAAGCAAACACAAACGAAAAATGGTGAATTCCATAACCAGAAGACTAATCTTCACTGAAGCAATTTTGAAAAGATTTATAGATATATTTAGCTGTCAGCAGCACTAATTTATTATTGAAGATGCACAGATTAGGCTTTTAACTATTGATGTGCTTAAAATGTTGGCACCTGAATTAGTTTTTATCTATATTCAACATTGATTTATGAAGTTCATAAAGGTTATTAAACCATTATTGGAATCCTACAGAACAAAGAATAGCACCCGTTTATGAGCATGGAAAAAAAATTGCCTATGAAGGCCTCTGTGAGGTTTTTGCAATACATCAATGTCCACATAGTTTTATTGGTATTATATACTATAGAACTGGTTTGTGTTATGTGAACAGCTGAGCCTTCTTGTTGTATTGCATTCAATATCACCTCATATAGCATGGATAGCTCTATCAGTCTATTTTATGTCTATCTGTTTCATATATGTTTCACTCTTACCTCCAGATGATTCTTTTTTCTTCAATCAATCTAATTAAAACATAACACACATAAGTTATATTTTTCAGGAAATACAAACTTTTTTTACATATGTACTCTACATTACTCATTTGATTCACATTTTAGCCACTTAGTCACATTTTGTCACCTCAGTGTAAAAAAAAAGATGTTGAGATTCTAGAAAAAAATGCAGAGAAAAGCAACAAAGATGACTAGGGAACTGGAGGATAAAACATAGGAAGAACAGTTGTAGGAATGGTGTAAATCTAGTTTAATGGAAAGAAGATTAGGGGTGATATGATAGCAGTGTTCCAATATTTAAGTGGTTGCCATTAGGAAAAGGAAATTAACCTATTCTCCACAGTGCCTAAAGGCG
Organism: Natrix helvetica; assembly: GCF_964273705.1. Lineage (NCBI taxonomy): Eukaryota > Metazoa > Chordata > Lepidosauria > Squamata > Natricidae > Natrix > Natrix helvetica. Next base: position 63,822,535 of record NC_138548.1, read on the forward strand.
GGAAAAGAAGCAATGGATGGAAACTGATCAAGGAGGGAATCAACCTAAAACTAAGGAGCAATTTCCTGACAGTTACAACAATTAATCAGTGGAATGACTTACCTCCAAAAGTTGTGGGTACTCCATAGTCATAACATTTTAGAACAGATTGAAAAACCATTTGTTTGAAGTGATACAGGGTTTCTTGCCTAAGTGGGGAATTGGTCTAGAATACCTCCAAGGTCCCTTCCAACTCTGTCATTCTGATATTTTGTTACTAAATATAATTTAGCAACAATAATAATTGCAATGCATACCCTTAGAACCTTAGGACCAAACAAATTCCTAAGATACAAAAATTGTGAGAGAGACAATCCTTGAATCTAAGTCAAGCAGAGGAAATTACAACTCCCATAATGCATTTTTCCAACCAAGCAGAACCAAATGGAGGGAATGTTTCTATGCTGTACAGTTACCACCATTTCCTCAGGGGTTTTAAATTTGAAGGACAACCACCTCATCTATCATTTCTGGTGGGGAGGGGGGGAAAGACACAGAAACTGTTTGTTAGACTTATGTCAGTTTTTGTTTTATGTTTTGCTTTTTGCTGCCTTCAGATTTTAAAGATCTAGACAATATTCTTTGGTCTTTATTCCCTGCCCACCCCCACCCCCTAAAAATGGATGCTCTTTACTCAATCAGGTAATTGATTGATATTATTTTAACGAGAATCTTGGGAAAAGGAAGACTGTGGTATTACTTGCTTTTAGGTACATGCATGCCTGTGTACATGCACGCACTCCCATGTTTTCTTTATATTTTCAACATTCCAATTGGCTTCTTTGTGTATTGTATTGTATTGTATTGTATTGTATTGTATTGTATTGTATTGCATTGCATTGCATTGCATTGCATTGCATTGCATTGCATTGCATTGCATTGCATTGCATTGCATTGCATTGTATTGTGTATTGCTAGTTCCCAATGATTCTTCTGGTTTATAAAATCCATAAACATAATCAGTCACTAAAAAGAGTCACATACAGAACATACTGTATTTTTCGGAGTATAAGGCACACCTTTTTCTCTCAAAAAAGAGGCTGAAAATGTGGGTGCATCTTATACATTGAATACAGCATTTTTGGCCTTCTGAAACCATGCTCCCTTTGCAAAAATGGCCGTGCATACCCTTATGGAGGCTTCCAGAGTGCTCCTGTGGGCTGGGGAGTGCAGAAATGAGCGAAAAACAGGCAGGGTTTTTTTGCCCCTCAGCCCCCAGGAGCACTCTATAAGTCTCCTAAAGGCTATGCATGGACTTTTTTTGGGGACAAAAAACAGGCCATTTTTGGGAGATCTGCAGAGTGCAAAAATGTTTTTTTTTTCTTTTAAATTGCCTCTTCAAAATCTTGGTGCGTCTTATACGCCAGTGTGTCTTATATTCCCCAAAATACGGTAAAGTATCTGTGTATCAATATTCTCAATATGTATGTCATAATTTGTGTATGATAATTCTGAATTTGACATCCAAACTATTAAAAACTGTGAGAGAGCTTCATCCTGAGCTCCTTCCTCAAGATTAGCATGGTGGATATTATTCAATCTTAAAAACAAAAAGAAGCTATTGTACTTTGATGGAACAGAGACTTAGAAATAGTGCCTCTTATTTTATGAATGAGTGGACTTCTCAAAATTGTAATTTTAATTATAATTCAGTTTTACCTGA